>NW_019392832.1:0-382850 GCF_000648675.2 Cimex lectularius | reverse complement strand
ATTTTCAGAGAAATGTTTAGATTAAAAGATATCACGATTTTCCGACGCCAGGACGTGATATCTTTCAAAATCGATAAAAAGCGAAATTACTCTGAAATGGTTGAGAATCGGACCATGGACAATATGAACTTTTTTGTTCATTTTAGGGTGAAGAATCTACTGGAGAAGTTTGTAGCACGAGTAGCAATTCACCCTGTATAGCTGCTGGATTTTGTTATTGAAAGTAGTGAAAATTATTTAAATATTAAAAATGAAAAATTAAACTTTTTACATTATAAATACTTTTTTACGTTTAAATCATATTTATTTATTATATTTGAGGAGTTAAATCTTAATTAAGATGATAAAATTTTGGAATAGTATTGCTTGGATTGATAAATCATTATAAAAAAATGTAATAATAATATTTTAATTGATTTCAGATTTCAAGATCGAAGCAAAAGGTTAAAACTTCATCAGTTCATTGCAAAAAACGCAAATGTACTATTTGACGAGGTTTTAAACATCAGAGCACCTGCATCGAAATCACAGACATCACCTGGATTAGAACTTTGTGCTGTACTGCCACCATTTGACATGTTTGCACCAGATATGGACAAGAAGGAGAGGACGGAGCATTTTTTTGCTGTAAATATTTGTTCCGATGTTTTTTATGATTGATTTTTTACTGTTTGGGATATTTATTTTTTTAAATATTTTTTTAGTGTGTGAAACCGGGAGACCTTATTGTAGGTTCTCTTATAAGCAAACTCTCAACAGGCTATATGATGAAAGTAGTCTACATGGAAGGAGACACAGTCAGGATCGTCAGTGATCTTGGTATCAAGGTGTGTATATTACATTGATTTGATAAAATTTCAATTAAAACAAGATAGAATGAAATAAATTTTAATCAATTTTAGTATTATTATTATGAATATCTATTTATTTTTTGTAGGCTATAATACACTCCGTGAACATGATTCAAGCAATTGATAAGAAGAACAATGCTCGTTCGTTTGTCCTTAATGATATGGTTTGCTGTGAGGTTTTGGAAGTTGTAACAAGCTCCGAGAAGATATATGGTGGGATGAAAGGCGATTATTGCTCTCCCTCCTTAAGATCCAAGCTCGGACTGATACATACTGAAGATTTGCATCCTGTTTACAGGTAAAGTAGTAACTAGATATTTGGAAATAGAACTTCACTCTATAGCTATTTTGATAGCATAAGTTTCCTCGTCAAAGGAGTTGAATTTTGGTTGTTGTTGAACAGAAAATCAATCTTAAATTAAAATTGATCTTTTTGTGGCTATGTAAAAAGTAAAATTTTTAAAATGGGGATCACAGACATACAGTAAGTAATAATTTCTACTCATGGAATAATTTATTAAAAAATAAATATATTTTTGCTTTCTTTTTTAAATGTATTTAAAAATTATAAAGTATATCTATTGTTGATTAAATTTTTAGAAATTAATCCATAGTTGCTTAGTAGTCATAATTGACCGTATTAATTATTCTTTTTACCTACGGTTTTTGGTTGGGATGAAAAAATTAGTGTCACAAGCGGGATTTGAACCTTCTATCTTCGGCTCAATATGTCGCTGCTCTTTCCACTTGAGCTATTGTGACTTGTAACCAAAAACTTTATATAAAAAAAAGAAGAATTAATTTTATAGAGATGTTCAACGATAAAAAATATAACAAGTTAAATTTGTGTTAAAAGTGAATAATGTTGGATTGATTGTCTTTTAACCCCTCATATCTCTGTAAAACACCAACCAAAGTCATAATCTTTTTTTACTTAAGTTTGAATTAACAAAACTTAAATAAACTTATCTTAATTTTCTTGTTATAATTTTGTCAAAACCAAAACGCAATCTTTGTATGTGAATAATTTTGTTTTTCATTTTTCCTTTTGTCATTTAATATTCTCCAAATTGTATGATGAGCCAAAGTGTACTTTTTTATGTTCGGACCCTTCACTTTTGTTAATAAATTAAGTATTAATTTATTTCAGTTGTGTAATTTGATGAGATATGAGAATGGCTATGTCGAAAACATTAAGTTATGAGTTTATTTAAATACTATCGTCAGTACGAGGACACAATAGTACGCTCGATCGTTGACACTACTTAACCTTCTACAGCCCTAGCAGGATTCTCACTCTCTATGTAAAAATACAGTTGTTATTGAAGATTTCCATCCATGACTAATAAATGGTGTTAAATTGTAGTGCAACAATTTTTTGAACAGCTGGAAATAACGAAAAACAAAACTAAGGTAAAATTTTTGCCGAATTATATTTCCATGGACTGTAGGTATAAGGTTCGAAAGAAGATAATAATTTCAGGGTATAAACAAGAATTTTGAAGTGCCACCTTTCGAAAATCCCTGGTTTGGGCACTTAACGAAACTTTCAGAATGGGTCCATTTGTTGTCATCAATGGGTGAAAGCAGAAGATCCCAAACCATGTACATACAACTTCCAAATTAATTTAGGCTTACTTTTATATTTATTTATATTTATTTTTCTGTTTTAGTTTAAACAAAAATTTTTTTCTTGTTGACATATGGTTTAGAAATTTTACTTGGATTATAACCATTTATTATGCAATTTGGTTTTAATTCTTGCATAATTTTCATATTGCAGCATATATCCCGAACTAAAGAGGAAATTAAGTAGAGAGTTTCCTGCATTGAATTTAGGGTTATAAATTTTTCAATGTGATTTTGACCTCTTATTACTATTGAATACCAAAAAATGTGTACTCTTTGTTACCGATGGAATAATTCATTATGCTTTTAACCAAATGCAAATATCATTTATTCATCATTAAGAACAGGTGAGATCCCGGAGAATTTGATTTCGGAATTAAAATTATCTGCTATTATAATTTATTGTGTGTCTTTATTTAATAATGTTATAACAACAGTGTTGAAAGAGGGTAGATTATCAAATAACTGATATTATAATTAAAACATATCTGATTTTGAAGATCCAAAGTACAGACATACTTTATGCATGAATGTTAGGTTAGGAGGAGTGGATAAAATTAATAGAATTTTTATTTCAGGATTTATTTATTATTAATTGTGTATGATATACTAATTGTCTATCCTCAGACAGGAGTCGCTATCAGTTACGTATATATATCACATGTGGATAAATGTGATTTTTTGGATTAGTTGTATGTTAATTTAAATCCAATGTTATGATTTTGTTTAAATTTTCCAATGTTAAAATCCTGTTGGTAATTATATGTTGGTTGTGTGCATAAGGTTTTTCGTGTGGTTTTTTCTTTAAACTTTTGACTTTCATCCTTACAAAGGTGTTCCTTTATTACCAATAGCCCTGTTAGCTCTATGGTGGGAAAAGTACTATTGAAAAGAGTAGTTGATACCAAAAAAATCAGAGCAGAATAAACTGTGACACAAGTTTTTAAAAGTTAGATCAGAATTTATTAGGAATTTACAGTAATAACGTAGTAACTGAACATGTACTACAGAACGTCAACAGTGGTTCTGAGTTTATCATAATGGAGGGAGACAAATCAAAGACTAACCTTATTATGGAATGTGTAACGAGCTAACAAGTGACAACTTCCTAGTACACTGGAGGATGAGGATAAATTAACTGTAGCAGAGCTATCACAGAGATTTCAGATACATCACTTAGCAATCGAAAGAATCCATCTCTGGATTATGTTGTGAAATTTGAATTGTGTGTTCCCCATGAATTGTCCCTCGGGAGCAAGGAAGGCTTGTAGTGTTTACATGTGAATAGGAATAAATCAGAAGGGTTTATTTTCTGTTTGGTCAGTGGGGATGAGAACATCAGAAGAAAAACATTTTAAAGAAGAAAAGTTGGGAAGAAAAATGAAAAGCCGAAAAGCGACACAATCCTGACACACCTGCCCTCACTCTGATTGAAATCGCCAAGTTAAATTGGCAACATTCTTTTTCCTTTACCACAACATTACCGTCACTTAAAGGGTAGGGAATTTTTGAATGTAAACACTGAAACTTACAGACTTCTTCTCATTTAATTGTATGTCATCAGACTTTTACAAAAAGAGGATATTTCTGCTACCAGAACGTTGGCAGTGTGTTATAGAAAATGAAGGAAATTACGTTTCGGATTAAAAATAAAATACATTAAACTTTGAAAGAACTTTTTTCTGAAAAGCGAAAAAACTTAGGCACACACTGAATATTTTAGTGGAGAAAATGTCAATTCTTAATATTCACTTATACCAGTATGTAAAATTCAATCTTACTTCACATTATTAATTTATTTTAACAATTTGGAAATCATTGTATCATATTTTAAGCTTTTAATTGTAGTTTAAATCTGCTTGATTTAATTAACAATACTAAAATAATGACAGAAGAAATGAATTGCTACACTTCATTGTCATCCTAGTAAATAATTGAAGATGTGATAGCATGAAGGCTACATTTTAGTCCTGCCTATGTTTCTTTTGCATGTTTTATTTTTTTAGTGAAATACATCAGAAATTGTATTTGGAATTGGACCAGTTTTCAGCAGAATGAAGTTTCAGCAAAAGCAAATTGATATGTTTAGATAAAAGAAGATGGTTGGATACAGCATATGGAAATGCAGATGTTATATGTTCTACAGATTGTAAGGATTTTCTTTTCAGTGGAAAAGCTTCATCTCATATTCATCATCTTTAGCCTTATGTCTGTACTTTGGTTTCTTTATAATTGAAAAGTCCTCATTAATTTAAACCCAAATAAAGTAGATTCATATCGGTATTGTGCATTAAAATGGCTTGGACTTTTTTTAACACATTTGGTTGTTCTAATTGCAGGAAGTGGATGGAAGGCAAGACCGACTCTTATGAGGACATGTTGTCCAACTCTGTTGGGTTCCAAAACCCAGGAAACGTGAAACACCTCTCTGAAGAACTTGGTTTGGGAAATGAACAATTCTCGAATTTTGCGGCTTTAAGGTAAATATAATTTGTACATATTAAAAATACTACATGTTAATTTGTCGTTTGCATACGCAGATTCGGTTTCCCAACGGAAGAATGTGCTACTGAATTGAGGCAAGTGCAGTCAAGCAAATGGGCTTACAGGAGTGTGTCTGATGGCATTGCTCACTTCAAAGCTGGACGTCACTCTGAAGCTTTTCAGTGTCTTAATAAAGCCCTCACTATTGATGCCAACAACATAGAAGCGTTGGTCGCCAGGGGTGCTTTGTGAGTGCTTTGTTGTGCTTAAATTTAATAGCATCACATTAATACATTAATCACTTTATATTACTTTTAATTAATTAATGATTTGAAATGTATCTTACTCTTTTGACTTTACCTTTTATTATTCATATTAGGTATGCAAACGGAGGAAGTTTTAAAAAGGCGATTGAGGACTTTGACGCTGCCTTGAAGATAAATGCAAATCACCAAAATGCTAGGAAATATCTTGCTGAAACACTTGTAGCTTTCGGTCGAAGGTACATTTTTTTAACCCTTCAATAATACAATAATTACATTTTACACATTTCAGTTATGAAGACGAAGGAAAATGGGAGGACGCTTTGGCAGCTTATGAGCGTTGCCTCACTATTATGCCGTATCATGAAGAAGCAAAAAACTCTATAGAGTTTATTAAAAACAAACAAGGTTTGGGCAAATCAGGCGAGCCTGAAACCATCCCGCTTTTGACTCCGGGCAAAGCTCAAGGTGTAAGGGAAACTCTGAAACACCTTCTCGCTCAGCACGAAGGAAAAAGCAGTGGCAAAAAGAAAAAGAAGAAGGACAAAAAGTATGCGCTTAAAAATTACATTGTTTTTAACATGTGTCGATTCTAGGTTCTAATGAATATTTTATCCAAACAGAAGTAAATATAAGAAGAACCGATCAAGCTCTAGTAGCAGTAGTTCTTCATCTTCTAGTTCTTCATCGTCGTCGTCTTCATCATCAGATTCATCGTCTGCTTCTTCTCAAGATTCTCACCATAAAAAGAAACATAAGAGGTAACATATTGCTTTAAAGTCATAATCATAATTTATATTTTTAATTATTTATTTTTTTGTTTTTATAGGAAAAGCGAACATAAAGATCGTTCATTATCACCACTCAGTAAACGCATGGCTCTTATGGATAGTGGGGCAGGAGATGGTAATGACAGTTTTATAATATTGTAATTTGTATCATTGCATAAAATTTTAACTTGATGCTTAGGTTTTGAGGCTTTGGGATTACAGCAGACAACATCTCATTATAATCCGCCCATACCTTTCGCTGCTTTCAATGGTAAGTTTTCATTTACATAAAGTTTACTCTAGTTTGGATACAACAGCTTTTAAAGGCCGCAATATATTATACCCCGACCAATACAATACAATACTTGAGTTTTTGTGGAAACTTTATTCAATTGCAATTTCAGCTCGCCCTGATTTGAATGAGTCATTAAGAGCTCTGTCGTCTGGTAAGACAACCACTGAAAACGAGTATGAATTGAGAGTGAGGAAATTTTTGGAACAAACCAAAGGAGATGATGATTATGAAGAAAAAGTAAGAAAGTTTTTAGAAGAGACGACCAAATGGTAAGTTTTACATTATTTCTTCATTGCAATGTAGCATGGTACAAAAAAAAAATCTATTGTTTGGCGATATTTTCAGGAAAAAAGAAAGAAAAGCGCAAGAAGAAAAAAAGAAAAAGAAGAAGAAAGATAAAAAAATGAGTAAAAAAGGTAATTTATTTGGATTTGTTACTCATGGATAGAATGAGTGTAGAAATTCATTTATTTATGTCACTGCAGATCGTAAGAAAAAGAGGGCTGAAAAGAAAAAACTCAAAAAAGCTGCAAAAGAGGAAAAAATGAAAAGAGAAAAAAGGCGTAACAGCAATGCTGATGCGGAGGACCCTTATAGCAGTAAATCAGATCTAAGGTATTTAAGAATTAATCAGTTATGATGGGCTATCATATAAATAAATGTATCTATTTTCAGACTCCTTTTCTCTGATAGCATACCAGACCTAGAAGATTTACAAAGCAAATTGAGTGCTTACTATGCCAAAGTTGAAAAGGCCCCCAATAACAAAAAGTGAGAGTAAAGCAAATTTAACTATATGTTAAATGTGTAGAGATTAGTGACCGTTAATCAATAGTTATTCAGATATCGTGAGATGCGGTCGGGAGTGACCCACGCCTACAATTTACACATGAAATCGAAAACAACAAAACAATACCATTTTTAGATACACTTGTAATAAAACAACCAGATGGCACATTAATCACAGATTGGTACCAAAAACCAAGAAACAAATCGCTACCTCAACTTTAAATCTCACCATCCTCTTCATACAATAGTAAACACGGCCAAAGGGTTACTTCACAGAATGATTACCCTGAGCAATGAATCATTTCACCACAAGAACATAAAGATATTCAAACAGATCCTCCATAACAATCTCTACCCTAAACACATAATTAACAGAATAATCAACAACTACAACACAACACTAACACATTCCACTATTACTAATAATACTACATTAAGTACATCAAATACAAACAAACAAGCATACATTTCCATACCATTTATTCAAGGCCTATCACACAAATTAAACACTTTTCTTTTGTCCGATAACTTCAAAATAGCTTTCAAAAATTATAAAACAATCCAAACACTTTTTTCCAAAGTTAAAGATCCCACTCCAATAATAAATAAATCTGACGTAATCTACAAGATCAACTGTTCAAACTGTCCGGCAACTTACATCGGTCTTACATCCCAATATCTGGACAAGAGAGTAAAGCAACATATCTATGATTGCAAAAAACCCAAGCAAAATCCTACAGCACTCGCTACCCACCACTTTGAACACCAACACAATTTTGACTTCAAAAATCCAAAAATATTACATACAGAACAAAACAAATATAAACGTAATTTCTTAGAAATGGTTTATATCAACAGAGATAAACACAGCATCAATTACAGAACAGATACATGCAAACTCAGTCGCAGCTACGCCAATATCATTAATCAAATACAATACAAATAACATACATACATCATTACATTACATTCCACACATCAAATACTTTTCACATAGTCTAATTTTCCAACAATTTAGCTTTCCTTTTCCTATTTATCCCCTTTCTATATAATCCTGAAAGAATAATCTGGCCGAACTATTACCAACACATTGTTCCCCTTTGTCCGCTTTTTTCACTTCAAAGGAGCCGACACCTTGCACAAAATTGTCTTTTATATACCGACTTCCTTCCCCACCCCCTCAAAACCAAACATATATAAACATGAAACAGCAAAATCTCACTGGCACTCTCAACACGACACACAAGGATGGCACAATTACACAGAAGACAAACACTTTGAGTGAGTAGAAATACTTTGTTTGAATATAAAATATATTTTGCATTGTATAAATTCACTTATCCACATCCTAAATGTATTTGTTAAATGTAAACATTGTAAATCCCAGGCCCTGAAGATGATCTCAATAAAAGATCGAAACGTTGGCACGATAAAGAAAATGTTTTTCTGAAACCTACATCACTCCCGACCGCATCTCACGATATCTGAATAACTATATGTTAAATTTTTAAAAATTATAATTGTATTTTTAGGCAAGAAATGTTGGAAGATAAATTTCCAAAAAATCAGAATAAAATGGGTCTTTCACCAAAGCAGCAGCAACAACAACAGCTGCAGCAGCAACAACAGCAACAGGTTTATGAAATTGAAAAAACACATTTATTACCATCCCATGATGTCAAAAAGGGTTAGTACTTATTTAGTAAATTCGTTAAAAAAATATAAAGTGTACCAAGATTTTACCTAATCTCCCATAAAAAAAATTTCATTTGCCAAAATGTCAATTAAATATTTAAATTGTAAAGTGGTCAATAAATTAATATCAACTGTTTATGTGATATACTTTCTTGAAAAATTTGATAGAATTGATAACGGCACAATGAGAATAGGCATTTTGAAAAAGTAAATTCATAGTTTAATGTGTAGTTAATTTAAATTTAATGATTTTCAGGCAAGAAAGGAATGGACATTTTTGAAGAAGCTCCAATGGCACCTGCTGAAAAAGAAAGGCCACCAGAAGCATCTCCACCACAACAAAAATTTAAAATGCAGTTGACTAATTCTGCCAAGTATGTTATGGAGCCAAAGTAAATATTTCCAATGTAACATGTGTTACTTTTCTTATATGATTGACATGTGAATTGAGTTTTTGATTGGTTTATTTTGTTTACAGAGTAAAAAAGAAAGAAAAACTGGAGGACCCTGTTTCAGAAGCATGGGATGAATTGGATGACAAAGTGGCCGCAAATTTGAAAGACGACGTTCCTCCACCACCTCCACCTACAAAGGATGAAATGGTTCAAAATTTGAAAAAAATTGTTGAGAAGAAGAAGGAGTCCATAGAAGCAGCCAAGCCTACTCCGCCAGCAGTTCCTCCAGGTCCTTCAGTCATGGATAAGTTAGGAGGTTTTAGAATTAATCCTGCAGCAGTCTCCAATAACTTCAGAAATGAAGATGATCAAGATCATCATCGCCATCATCATCATCACAAGAGGAAGAATAGGAATAGAGACAGCGATTCGGATTCAGAGAGGGGAGACAAAGATAAACGCTCAGGGTCATCAAGGAGTAGAACAAGGTCTCCAAGACAGAGGAAAGAATATAGTGGATCAGAGAGCTCAGGAGAATCTTATAAGAGGAGAAGTAGGTCAAGGACTGTGAGCCCTCGTCCAAGGAGATACAGAAGTTCAGAATCTGGATCTTTTAGAAGCCGTTCTTACTCGAGAAGCCGAAGCCGATCAAGGTCAGGAGATTATAGGAGATCCAGGAGTCGATCAGACGACAGAAACTACAGGAGCAAATATCCTGGAAGGTATCCCAGGAACAGAGGCACATACTATCGACCTAGGTTCCAGAATTCAGGAAACTATAAAAGCAGGGGATATAACAACAGAATGGGAAATTACAGAAATCGCGGAGGTTATGGCAATTATAGAGATTATAACAGAGATTACCGTAATAGGGGTTTCCAGCTTAGGAATCGCGGCCGAGGCAGAGGTGGTGGTGGTGGGAGCCAAAGATATTATCACAGGAGAGACTACAGAGATTATAAGAGATACGATAGGGGATCTCGTTCTGACGATGACAGAGACGACAGTCCCATGCGTAAAGTTGATGCGGCAAAAGAAAGGATAGATAAAATAATATCTCAGGAGCAAAGTGGTCCCCTGAGTGAGGGTGAAGAAAGGGATGAGGATTTCCTCAACAGAAAAGATTACGATGGCAAGTGGGCCAACAAAGAAGAGTTGGCAATGACCACACCATCGACAGAAAAAATAAGTTACCAACATGGTTAAACACAGCATCATTTCATTCCTTATGTTCTTTTAGTGTGTAAATTCTTTTTAATATGATGTTAAAGGTTTTGTTCGTCATGATACAACTTTTTGTTTTTGAAAGCAGGATATATACAGTACTTTTCTGCTTTGAAAACTATAATACACTATATACATTAAATAGAACTAAATAAGGTTAAAACTTTTATTCATGACAAAAAAAATATGTAGAAGTGTAGTACGTAATAATATATATTATAAACTTGATGTAAAAATGATGACTTTTATTTTACAATTCGCTCCATGGTTATTTTACATTTATATAAAGGCTAAAGTCTAGGTATACACAATTCTTACTTATGTATAATGATCATTTTTCGTTGAATAAAAATTGAAGTATATATTCTTTCAGAATTCTTTTTGCAACTGAACACACTTGGAAATTAAAAGTTGAAAATCAACATTTTTTTAATATACTTTAAACTTCTGCAGTATGTACAAATAAAGGTAAAATTAAATAGCAATAGTGTCAATGCTTGCCTCTATATTTTTCATTGATGTACTTAATTACGTATTAAGGAATTATTCAATGAAAAGCAAATATTATTTAAATTATGAAATAATTTTATGCGTCAACCATTTCCATGCCATAAATTTGTTACAAAATAAGGTCTTATTGTTCATGCATGGTTTTTGTGATGATTTTAAGGCTTGCAACCTGTTTGTATAAGGCCAAGGCCACTCCGGAGTCTCATTCTGATGATGCCTTCTACCTAGTGACTAGATGCTAAGTGGCCCACTAAAACAAAAGCCAGTCACTGAGGTTGTACGATAGATTACATTGTGTAAATTGACAAGAATGCTTTTGGCAGAAAATATTTCTTACAAATATTAAAGAGTGAAAAGTCCCTTATGCTGGGTACAACATATTCATCGTGCAAGAAGGGAAATGACAAATTCATAATGTCGTACAAACTTCAAAAGTATGACGACAACTTATTGGATACTTGTTTTAGTGTATTTTTGGATACTTATAAATGACTGCAAATTATTCAGAAATTGTGAGATGCGGTCTAGTGTGATGTAGGTTTCAGAAAAACAAAAAAATGCACTCTCAACACGACACACAAGAATGGCACAATTACACAGAAGACAAACACTGAGCCCTGAAGGTGATCTCAATAAAGATCGAAACGGCATGATAAACAAAATGTTTTTCTGAAACCTACATCACACTAGACCGCATCTCACGATTTCTGAATAATTATCGATTAACGGTCACTAATCACGACACATGACTGTAGAGTATTTTGACCTCAGGACCATTACATAGAAATTACCAAAACAAATAATTTAGAGCAAGCAAGAAAAAATAATTGAAACTGCATCTATTACTGAGTCAACATTCACGATCAAATTTTAAAAACCATTAGGCAACATACCACGAAAAACCAATTTGTCTAGAGAGGCATGATGTAACTCATGTGGCTGGTCTCAAATCTGTAAGGTGGGTCTCAAGGCTTCAGGTAATGACACCAAGCGAGACACTTTCGTTTTACTCACTTTGCAAAAATTTAAACAACATCCCCCATTAAATTATTTCTATTTAGACATCCCGTTGTGGCCATAGCTTCAGTGATGAGGAGAAGGGCCTTGAAATTTAACTTACCAACCTGTTTTATTAAGGAATGTTGGTTTTATCAGGAAGTAAATTTTAAAAAAAAATTATTAGAAAGTAATGTTCGTTCAATTAGCATTTGTTGGATTGTGGTCGACTACTATGGCAAGGTTACATATACAGCCAAATGGCCCTCTATACAATAGCCAATCATCAGCCATTGCAAGTCATGACCTTTGTATGGGGTGTGGATTGGCATGCAGTGACTGATTGTGTGATGTTAGTGGTGAAGGTTGGTTTCGGGAGCAGTTTTTTTTGCATCAAAGGAATCAGCTGTGTAAACAAGATGCGCAGAAAATTCCTACCTCGTGCAACAACACTGGCCCATTGTCGACTAGTGTGTGTAGATGGACATGATGGTCATCACTGATGGAGGCCATCTTCAGTAGAAGAGGCATAACAGAGGGTACAACAGAAATGTGAACCAGTATTGTCAATTTCACTACAAAAAGGAAAAAAAAAAGGTATGCCATGTATCAAAGTTAATTTTCTTAAAGTTAAGTTAAGGATGTCAAAAAGTAGATGTTTTCTTCCTATTGGTTAACAGAGTCCAATAATTTGGTATTTAATTTATAAATATGTTATACAGACATGCATTAAATAAGGAAAGGTGTAAAGGTAAAATATAAATTTTATTGCTTTATATTTTTGATGCAAACATTCTTCACACAGCATTATAGCTTTACTCATCATAGTATTATTGCAAAAATAAATATAATAAAAAATTTCTGTAATCTAGGAGATATAAAAAAGTAAAAATCATTATTTTAAATAATACAATTCAATCAATAGCTAGGTCAATTCAGCACCCAACACAGAACATTGGCTGTGTTATTGAAAACGACGGAAATTACATTTTGGATTAAAAATAAAATACATTAAATTTTGAAAGAACTTTTTTTCAGAAAAGCAAAAAAACTTAGGCACACACTGAATATTTACTGAAGAAGATTTTAATTGTTGATATTCACTTATATCAATATGTAAAATTCAGTCTTACTTCACATTAATATCCTAGTTTGTTTTAACAATTTGGAAATCATTATATCATATTTTAAGCTTTTAATTGTAGTTTTAAATCTGTTTGAATTTAATTAACAATACTAAAATAATGACAGTAAGAAATGAATTGCTATACTTTATTGTCATCCTAGTGACTAATTGAAGATGTGATAGCATGAAGGCCATATTCTAGTCCTGTCTGTTTCTTTTGTATGTTTATTTTTTTAGTGAAATACAACAGAAATTGTATTTGGAATTGGACCAGTTTTCAGCAGAATGAAGTTTCAACAAAAGCAAATTAATATGTTTAAATAAAAGAAGATCATTGAATACAGCGTATGGAAATGCAGATGTTATATTTCTACAGATTGTAAGGATTTTCTTTTCAGAGCAATTCAGCACCCAACCCAGTTAGATGGATAAAAACTCAATCACACTCTCATTCTTAAATACATGCCATTCACTCTTTTAGGGTTGTTCTACACACTATACATTCATGCCAATAAACAGATTCTCAATACATGCTAAGGACCCAAAATTGTCAGTACTTTATACAATTAAACAACCCTTTTCCTCCAAGAATGGGAACAGGGGATAAAATTACTTGCTGCCTTGTTCAAGCACAATTTCTATGCGTTCTCTATATGCCAAACACCTGGGCACATCGAGCAAGCTTTCTCTACATACCAAATACATACACAGGCTTTGGCCCAAAAGTAAGAGTTTGTGTGTCAACCTCGCATGGCCTATTCTTAATCGGTCGAGGATCAACCTTCTTCTAAGGAGAGACCTTCTGAGGGTCACCTATCGACAGACACTGCCGATCCGGCCCACTGATGCTTCCACTTTTTTTTTTTTTTAATAATGTTTTCATTGCGTTTTTAGCGTCAGAGTGCCAGATTGCGGTTAAACCTGGAGGGTGGAACATCCTGGCCTTAGCTGCCTTGTTTCTCTTTTTGTTACTCTCCAAATATATGTGCCTGGGTACTCAAGCAAAAAGCAACCGTTTTGCCAGATTCCAGTTCATAGTACTTCACCAATAAGAGCACACAAGATTTTGAATTTTTATTTTATTAATTTATTTTTTAAAGAATAAATTTGGTGAACACAAATGAATTATTTCTTGTTACCTTGTCATTCAAATCTAACTAAAAAAATACTTATAAAATTAGTTTAACAAATAAAGTGGTATTTGCTCTCAAATGTTTTTTGATGGTATACAAAGATCAAATACAAAGGCTGATCTTATGTAAAATAGTGAAATCGGAACAATTTTAGTCAAAAAGTGGTATCAGATTCAGTAATATCGGTTTTGAATATGGGTTCTTCTGTGTTGGAAATGTGTCAGTATTAATGTTATAAACATGTCTTTGGATGGGATATTGGATAGGTTTGTGGTCCTAACAGATGAAAGCATATTAAGAGGATCTTGTATCCTCATTGTTATATAATAATAATAAAGAGCCAATATTCATTTTATGATAAAGCCATTTAATACAACTAGATTCTACATCATGAAATTCTATCCAATTATTGTACAGAAAGAAAAAAAACCTTTTTAGAATATCTAATTGAGAAAATATTTGAATGAGATTAAATGAATTTATTTTCAAACTAGTTCAACTGATATAATCTTCACAATAAATACTTAAATGATAGTACTGAGTTTTCTTGTTCTATTTCTGCAATACATATCACATCTAAAAATAATGAATTTTTGAAAGTAAAAAAAAAATGTTTCAATTGAACCATTGTTATATATCATAAATATAAGATAAAATAAAACATTTGTCAACAACTGTTTATTGCAATTTAGGAATAATCTTTTAGCATTTAACCATTCTGATTTCCACACTTTGTTACTTCATATTTATGTTAAATAGATCATAACCAATTTTTTCCACATGGCTAGCATAAGACCAAACGTTGAGGACCGGACTAAGGCTGAGGGCATCCAGCTAAAAGAACCGGTACACAAACTGAAGCCAAAACATTTTTGCGGCCTGTCAGAGCAATGCAGCGGGAGTGTTCAGTTCTTGGATGATAACAGAATCATGTATCCCATTGGAAAGACCATTGTGATTGATGATATAGTAACAAGACGCCAACGTTACTTACAGCTCACTAAATCTGATAGGATAGTAAGGGCGATGGTGTTGTCTCCAGATCGGTAAGCTCTTCATTTGCAAACTAACAACTAAACCCAATAGCAATAAAACATTTCAACAGTAAAATAATTTTAGATGACTTTTTGTTTTATAATTAAAACAAAAGATGAATGTATAAGTTTGTTTGATCATCTGAGAAATGTGCACAGTTCACTAAAAAAAAAAAAACTTATTGAAAATGGTTTACAATTCAAGATGTACTTTGTGCCTGTATAAAATGCTCTGTAGAACTAAAAATCATTAGTGTTATGCTTTTATTACAAATATTATATTAAGAAATGTTATATTTTATAGTTTATTTAAAATTAAAAAATAAATATATAATAATAATTACAACAAACACAATAATATCCAAATGTGTTAAACAATATTATAAATATATTTTTATACCTTCATTTAAATAATCTTTTCAATTAAGTTAATGAAATGATCACAAAAATCAAATTGAAATATACACTGCTCCACAAAAAAGTGGTGTATATTGAAATTTTGATAATTTAAGTAATGTACTAAGTCTTACTAACACCCACATTTTTTATAATTGATGTATTTATTAAAAAATTTGGTTAGTGTGAAAATATTCCTCTCTTTCAAAGAAAAAAATAATTACACTTTTGTGTCTTAGCATAAAACATTATAAAACAAACTGAATTTTTTTTTTTTTTTAATCCTCTAGCTCTTATAAAACACTCTAATCTTCTTGTCACATGCTTAATTAAATCTTTAATCACTACTTGAGAAATTGTATCTCAAATCTCAACTAACAAAACTATCATCTCAACTAAGGCTTTTTTAGATTTTATTTATTCATTTTACCAGCTCGTTCAAAAAGTGCTCAGTGGTGATCAAATCATGGATACAGTCTGGCCTTCTTACAGTGTAAATATTGACATCTCAAAAGTACTGCATAACACAGTGGTGACAGTTGGTCTTGCATTATCTTGCATAAACAAAAATTGCTCCCAATAAGGAGTAAATAGCACCACATATTATTCAAGAATTTTTGTCATTTAGATTTCTGTATTACATGATGGCCTATTAAAGATGTGTAACTCCATTTTTGCCCCATTCCACACTAAAACCACCTAACTAAACATATAACATATAACAAACATATAACACATAACTAAACCACCTCCAAAGACCCTCTTCTGGCAATGTTGTATTGGCTGTAGATCTCTACAGCTCCTCAATAAATTCGAAGACATCCATCTGGCGAATGGAGAGAAAACTGGGACTCGTCTAAAAACCTAACCCTTCATTACAGTTTCTGTCTAAAGTCAATGTCCCCTGCAAACTTTAAGTGGTCCTGGTAATGGTCCTATTGCTGGCCTTCTGGGATGTAGACTCATTTCTGTAAGTCTCATTCTTATTGTTTCAGTACTAATAGGCACGTCCCACACAGTTTGAAGTTTTGAGTTGTTTCAGAAGTAGTGGAAAGCGATGTTTCAGATTGTGAAATTGGATAAATCAGTTGTCAGCTGGTCCAGTCACCCTGGTCTCTCAGTACACCTTGCAGTCTCCTGGTGCTGCTGAATGTCCAACAACTGTTATTTTAGGCAAATCTAAAACTCTCGCAGTGTAACGCTGATTTCTTCCTCCTCAAGTGCTTTGTAGCAACTTTCTGCCGATTATGCGCATTTTTGTAATCGATTTGTTTCGTGCCCCACAATCTTGAATAAAGGTATTTTCAAAGAATTAAATACCTTGTTGATAATTAACATTGGGGAGATTTTAAATCAAATTAGGAATTAAGTAGCACTCACAATCAGTGACAAAACACATACTTTCCATCTAATTATAATTATTAAATTATTTTTAATATGGCCAAAAACATAAAAAAGAAATCAAAATTTCAAAGTGCGCCACTTTTTTGTATAGCAGAATACTTCTTATAAGAATACCACCAAAAATGAGAATTGTAGATATCTGTATATATATGATAGATATCTTGTTTCATGCTTTTTCTAAATACTTTTTTACTAAAAAAAAGCCCATTTGTGAGTACTCGAGTTACTCAGTTGTCCTGAATTTGAACCCGGGACTCTTAGACTGATCTGCCACCCTGTTTTGTGGTTCCTTTTCTGTATATAGAGATTGAATGTATTTATCAGTGTGAATGTGTAGTGTGAGAAGGACTATGGCGGTCTGTTGAGTACCATATCGATCTTCAATTAAACTAGTTATAAAATGAAAATAAATAATTATAATAATAATATAAAATGAAATATTATAAAAATGTGTTAATTTCTTGGAGGGTGGTACTACTTGAGTGAATGGTGTTTAAAAAGGAAAATCTATTTAAGACTGAGAGTGTCTTGGTTTCAAAACTGCATTTCAGGCTTACTTCAAAAAATACACACTTTTGCAGAGTTGAGTTTTTAAAAATCAGTAATAAGTGAAATATATTTTTAATAAATAATCATTTAATTCAACATTAATTTGTTTATTTTTGTGTAATGAATAAAAAATGATTGTTTGCAACATTTTAGTTGTGAAATCTGAAATAAATTGTCAGAATTTATAAATGTAGTTTTTCTTCTTTATACTAGTTTTTACAACCTTGCATCCATGGGGAACATATGCATTACTTTTCACCTTATTTTATTTTCTCTGTAATGTGAGAACTCTGTAAGACCTTCCCATACAAGAATTATGGTTCTGTCAGCTTGTGGCATCTTCTTTTCTTTCAAGGGCGTCAACTTTTTAATTTTCTGGAATTATTGAAGTCCTGAAATCCAGTGAGGTATTTTAGCAAAATGATATTTTATTTGATGAAGTTCCAATTCACTGTTCTGATAGTTTAGCTAGATACGCCTTTATTTTTGTATCCTCATATTAAATGTTTTATTTATGGCCTTATGTTTTTTTATATTAGCCAGAGAACAGTACTTGTGCTGATGTTTTATATGGGGGAAAGGGAGCATTTTAGAAAATTTCAGGGACAGTCTAACTCAGCTACCGTGGTCCCCCATATTAACTTTTGGTAAAAAAGATAGTTACTAAGAGATTAGAATATAGTTTTCATACAGTTCTGACAATGAATCAAACACCACAGTCAAAAAGTATTTACCTGATCAAAACATCTTTAAAAAAAATTAAAGGTAACAAATTTTACAGCTTGCTGAACCAATTTGGCAAATTTACTGAACTTACAATTACAAGATAAAATAATTAAGTTGCAAATAATATTAAAAAATGTTTTTGATTTATGCTGGTTATTTTTTACTTATAAAAATAGTGTCTTTCTCAATTGCCCATTTTTAATATATTTCTTAATAATAATTAAATGCCTTTTTTTATATAGACATTATCTCGCTGTCTCAGAAACAACTTCCAACAAACCGACGATCACTATATTTAGCATGATCTCTCTAAAGCAAGTAAAATATCTGATCAATCCAATTAAATATTGTACAGCTACACAGTTTGGGGCGCTTTCATTTACATGCACTGGAAAACACATTGCTGCACTAATAGGAGATCCTGACTGGCTGTTGCTTTTATATGATTGGGAAAAGGCCGTTGTAATAAATGAAACTAAAGCGCACCTTGGAAAATCCAGAGCAATCATTGATCAGGTAACTTTAATCAAGACACTCTTAAAGGAATAATGATGCAAAAATTAGATTAGTTTTGTCATTTAGTGAAATGATTTTTTTCCTTAACTTTTATCATGTTGCCCCATAAAATAAAAATTGGTTTTTTAGATAATTTGTCATCCTTCAGATCAAAATAGATTAATATTTATTGGTCCTGAAGTATTTCGAATGATGCATTTCATGGAAAAAGATTGGATACAATATGGTTACAGACGTACGGAGAGCACACATGTTACTTGTGCATGTTGGATTTCTCCAAATCACTTGATCGTCGGTACAGAAAATGGCAAATTACTTGCTATTGAGTTTGGAAATTTGAAAAGAGTCTACAATGCTGCAACTGTGAATGAGATCGATTTGAAATCACATGATAAGTAAGTTTCATTAATAACAAATATAATTTCTTTTAATTTAAAATTTATTTTTTTATCTTTACATAGATTTCGGTTTCTGAAATGGAATTTAGGTGTTCAAATTTATTATGTTTTTTTAAACTATAGGTGTACCACCTAACAAACCTCACCACACCACATCATAAAAAATATTGATTGATCATCTCCAATCATTCTGGTTTGCATTTTCTTTTTGGTTTTGTCTAAGTTTTCATTTCACTATCTTTGCATGATTGTCTGTGTGGACACAATTGAGAAAATAAGCCATAGACCAAATTTTGAAGATAACTTAATGCTAGAAAAAAAAAGAAGCCAGTGAGAATGAGTAGACCAAAATGTTTTGAAATTACCAAGCTATAAATGTTGATATCAACAGTTGGTTTTTATTTAAAAATATTAATTAATTTTAACATTCTCTTTTAAAGAAATGAAGGAAAAGGCATAGGATTTAACAGTGACATAATACCTTTACCGGTAAATCACCTTACCGGGTATGAACTTGGTTTTGCATATACTTGTGGAGTCGGAATGGTTATTGTTTTCGAAAAGAATGAAAAGACCTTAAAAAATACCAAGTATTTTACATCGTTCATCAGCAAATTTGATAAAATCCATATGTACATAAAATATAGTTGATAATTTATTCAGGTGGTATAAAAGAGGAGTTTACCTCGCAAATGGTCCTGCTATTGGCGACTTGGATTTAAGCGTGGTAGATACCATCCAACAGATAGCAGTTAGCCAAGACGAGAAGACTTTAATATGCACGACTTTAAGAAATGAAATATTTTATGGTCCTTTGCAAAGTCCAAACACTTGGAAGGATGTAAGAGAGATAATAAAATAATTTGTGATATTTTCTATATAATATTTTCAATTTAGTCAGAAAATGTTCCGATGAACACATTGTTTAACGGTATGCACAACGGACAGATTGCAGCGGTGTCCTCAGCCATATGGAAGTCAATTTTTATCACTGCTGGGAGGATTGACAGAACTCTCATGCTCTGGGATTATAGATCAAGGAAAATGAAGTTCCGAAAGGTGTTCGATGAGGATATTTACAGTGCAGCTTTGCACCCCACCGGATTTTTCTGCCTTGTCGGATTCCAATCCAAATTAAAATTACTTGTCATCTTTGTTGATGACTTTCGATCAATCAAGGACGTTGCAATCCCACATTGCCCATTAATAGAATTTTCATGGGGAGGACAAATTTTTGCAGCTGTAAATGGCTATGATGTTCATATCATTTCTTCAATAACACTGAAATGTGTTCAAATCTTGAAAGGACATTCTAAGGAGGTAAAGGAACAATTACAATATATATTCTATTATTTTTAAATCGACTGAAATTTTATGATGCCATTGTTCATGTCTAACTTTATCGCTTTAGTTAGATCTTTGAAATGTACATTTACAGATTCTTAATCTTCGTTTTTTAAAAGACGATTACATTTTGTTTTCTTGTGGTGAACAAGGCTCCCTGTACAAATGGGATTTGCGCAAGGAATTGAGAGATGTCGATTTTGAAACAAGCTGTAAGGGAATTTATGATGTCGCTCACGCTGAAGATGCCCATTTGACATATTTGATTACATTTGAAGGGACTATAAAAGAATTTCATGACAAGAAAGTAAGTGAGAAAATTTTTTCCTACATTTTAATATTCTTATTGAAATGTAAGTGAGAACTTCATTATATTTATTGAATTCTTAATTTATAAATAAGATAATTTATATTAATTTATTTTATTTATTTATAATAAATTATTATAAATATAATAATAAATTCTTAATTTATTCAGCTCATGAAAATATACGATATGAAAGAGTGGGCATTAAGAGCACTTGTCGTCTCTAATACAGAAAGTATGATGTTTGGTGCCTGCCAGAATGGATCGATACTTTCATTTTTATTTCCATTTAATAATAACGTATTGTATGTTGAGTATACCATGCATACAACTTCTGTAAAACGGGTATGAAAAAGTTGAATTTGTACCCAATTCTATTTTATGTTGAAATCAATCATTTCAGATATTAATCACTCAGAATGAACTGACGCTAATAACAATCGATGAAGGTGGTGCACTTTGTCTTTGGGAAATTGTGTATCCAGAAGGAGTTGTTCCTGATCCTAACAACGGATTCAGTTTTCTAAGAGAAACTATGGTCACTTACGAAGACTGGGCTGACAAGAAAAAAAGGCTAAATACTTTGAGAAAAAAATTGAAAGATATGGATGAAGAAAATGATTATATAATGAAGCAAATGGTTGCAAAAAATGAAAACAATCTCACTGAAATTCAGAATGGCTATAAAGCAACAATAGCTGATTTAGAAAATAAGATTAAAGTTTGTCTTTATTTTATCTGTAGTGACTGAGGGCGATAATTGTAGTTCAATACTTGTTTGTTATATTTACTTAGATCCTTGAAAAATCTCATATGAAAGAACTTGAAGACTGCACTTTAGCCATGGCTGAAAATTCCAAAAAATATGCTGAAGAATTAGAAAATCTTAAGAAAACATACCAAGCAAAAGTGGAAGAAGAGAATATGAGAAGTGAAAATATCATTTTTGAAACAAAGAAATATGTTAATTATTATTGGGAGTAAGTTTTTACTTTTAAGTAATAATCAGATTTTAAAAAATAACAAATCTCAGCTATTTTATTTTTATGTCGTTTCAGTAAGTTTAATTTATGTTATTTTCCCTCTTATTTAATTTAGTACATTTTATTTATTTTTGTTATTACATTTAAATCTCTATGTATATATTTATCATGATAAAAATTGTACCAAATTTTGTAATTTTTGTTATACAAAGGGGCTTAAAGACCCAGAATAAAATTTATTTTCTTCCCCTTCTTTCTTCCTAACAACGGTTTCCTCTTGCTATTCTGTATAATCATATATTTCACAATAGAATAAAAACGTACTGTATGCAAAGATTCACAAAACCTGACTTAGTAAATTGTGGGTTTAATTTAAAAGCACTTAGATTTTAAACATAACTTTCATTAATCACATTTTCAGCAAACTGAAAATAATAGAAAAAGCTTCTCACAGAACTTTAGAAGATCTAGCAAAAGAAAAGACAGAATTACTTTTGCAAGCTGTGCAGAAAAATTACTGTGTCTGTATATACATTTTTTCTAAACATATAACTAAACATGAAACTTATATTTTCATGCAAGTTTGCTTTCGCTTTACTGAAAAATCATTTTAGCTTCAAAAGAAAATAAATGAGTTGAAAATCAACCATACAGAATTGACAGAACAGCTAGAAGAAGATCGAGTTATAGAAATAGACGATATCACAACCAATTTTGAAGAAAGAATGGCTACCCAGAATGAAACACGTACAACTCTTCTTGCTCACAAAAAAATAATTATGAAAAGGAGTAATAAGTTAGTTTATAGTTTATTTATAATAATTTGCATGACAGTTGATAAAAAGAGAAATAATTGTAATATTTCATTTGATAATACTATGCAGCCATAATTGTTATATTGAAAAAAAAAATTAAATTGATTTCCTATAGGCTGAATCTAAGATTGCAGAAGTGCAAAACTTACATACACACTTTTAAATCCCACCAATTGAAGTTAAAGCAATATCTCTTCAAAAAAGAAGCTGTAAGCATCAATAAAAAAAAAATGTTGACAACATAATCTCGCATTAAATTTTGCTAGGAAATTACAAAATTAAAACGAGAAGTTGCTCGCCGCAAAGATCAAGTTGCTAAGACAAACGTGGCTATAATTAAGACGATTAGATCGCAGCGTGACTTTATGAAAGAAAAATTTGTAAGAGATGTTAGAATCGACACCCTAAAACAAAAACTAGAGCCTCTTGAGGACAAATTCCAGCGTTATACTGCACTTAACGACGAGGTGCGTACTGATTATATTTTTTACTAGACATTGATACTAATTTATGATCTTGTTTTTTAGTTGGAAAAAGTATTAAAGAATAAAGATCGGCTAATTAGTCGAACTAAAAAGATGGTCACTCAGCTAACAAAGCATTGTGTCGGTCTAAGTTCTGAACTAAAAGTACAAGATGATCTGCGGTATGAAAGTGAACAGTTAATTCAGAAATTGAAAAATGAAATTTATTCTTGCCTCCAAGCGTCTGTTGATCCTAAACAGCTAAGGAATACGCTTTTGGTGAGATATTTATACTGCCTGAAGTTTTGATTTAATTGTTTAAAAAAAATACTAATCCATTTTAGGCCATGCTACATCGCTTTATCACTCACCGTCATATTGATGATAGACAGGATCCTTCGTCAGCTGCAGAATTTATGAGACAGAGGAAACACTTAGAAGCCTCTGCTAAGAACTTGAGATCGCTTATTAGCCGAAAACCAAGAATAATTGTCAAATACAAAAGAACTTGTGCAGAAGCAACCAAAAATGTACATTACATCTTCATTTTGTAAATTGTCATTCTAATTAAAATTACAGTAAATATATTTTTTTAATTTTGTAGCATATTGCTAACTTAATTTCGGAATTGAGAGCTCTGAGACGGTGCTGGAGAAGATCAAAACGAAAAGCTCTTCAATTTGATAACATTGTTGAGGTAGACGGTGAACAGACTTTCCATGTTGCTCATTTTGACAGAGATTCTAAACCGATAGACCTACGAAAAGAGGCATTGACAGAAATTTGGGTAAATATACATTTATGTCTTTACAAATGATAGAATAATTACAATAAACATTTGTCGGCTTGTAGGGTTATTATTTGACAGTGCGAATCTTAATCAATGAAATAGAACATCTGTCTGGACAACACATAACCGATTACATAAAAACTATAAAAGGAAGACTAACCAACCTTGTTCAATGCAAAGCGAGGAAAACTGATAAGAACAAAAAGGGTAATCTAATTGAAAAGGTTGTGAAACATGTTATGTTGGAACAATCTCTGGCTTCAGAAAAATCACAGATTTCGTTTGGCTAATATGAAAAACGAATGCCAAAATGGAAAAGTTCGAAACTAATTAAAAGTAGAATTTTTTAAATTTTTTATGACACTGTTTTATGGATAGGCATTGAATAATTAATGTCTTCTTAAGGATTTTGTTTGATTATTAATATTAATATTATTATTTTTAGATTTTAATCTAACAAATAATCAATCAATGACTATAACAAACTTTTTTTTTATCACTTTTTTTTAAATCAGGTCACCATATACCATTTTTGAGTGAAAAGGTTTATAATTTTCCTAATTTTCTTTTCCTGTGCGAAATATAATCTGTTCTCTTCCTGTTTGAAATGGTTGAGAGAATTATCAATTTCACATTTGAATCCAGTGAATTTTTATTTTTTCTGTCTGTAAGTTTAATTTTAGCACACAAATCAATACATAGCCAAAATGTCACCAGCTCATTGAATTTGAACATAATCAGTGCACAGAGATGATTATAAACAAAACTGGTTAGGAACAAAATCAAAATCATTATCTACCAGGTCATAAAGAAATTGTGTAAAATCAGTGTTAAAATTATGTACACTCTCCTGCTGGATCACAACATATACTATAAGGTATTGCTAATTAAGGACTCTGCTGGAGATGACTCAGTATAAGAATGCATAAGAGTAAGCAGTATGAAACTTGAAATCATAACAGATTTTGCTAACAGGACCCTACAACTCATGGCCATATAAAGAAAGGATCCAAAACCAATACGATAGTGAATTTATTGTGTGCTTACTGCAACAGATTTCATGACTTCATTTTTTCTCCTTAACTCTCTTAACATTGCCAACAACTCTAAAAATATTGAATTTACATTGATCTGGAAAAAGGTAGAAGGCCAATCAAGGTAAATTTTTGGATATGCGAGCTGCTTAGCTCAGTTTACTTTGCCAATATTTAACTTTTTGCAAGTAGATCACGATTTGTGATTATTACTTTTTCATGTATTATGTACTGTTTGAGGTATTATGTTTATGTTCTAATCCCATAGTAAATTAGCGACTATTGTAGGAGCACTTGTTTTTGAATTTTTGTGAACAGTTCATTGGATGGCACACCCATGATGAAATTGAAGTTTTTGGCTTTCATGATCTAGGACTATTTGCAGGCAACCCATTATAATTTCTAATCATAGTCTGAACTATAGATACTTTTATTTCCAGTTTTAGCAATTTTACCTACAGATTTCCACTGTGATGAACTGAACTGGTAAGATCTTTCTTGTTAAAGTATAAAGCAGTACTGATCAAATTTGGGAATGTAAAATCACATAAAATTTTTTTGTTTACATACAGAGGATCAAAACAAAGAATATGTAGTTTTATTAATAACATTCCTATTTGAGTCCAAAATCGTATTTTGATGTGATTTTATCCTCTAAATATTTTAATATAACAAAACTAAAAACTGAATTGAACACGTATTTCACGTTTTACCGATATTAGAGGTGAAGAGGCCACTGTGACCACCTCTTTTATCTCTATCCCTATCCTGACTCAATAGCTTGTTCTGCACCTCGTTATTTTTCCTTATCCTGACAGTTACTTTCTATACGTTCCCCCCCCCCCCCCGATTATAGCTTTAAAAAAAAGCTTAAAAGCTAGTCACTCTTGATTGGGTGTGTGATCACTGATCAAATTCAAAAGAGGGCGGGACTCTGCCGAGAATGAAGCGTGGGAAGACCGGTTGGACCTCCTTGATCGCTGTGCTGTGACGCGATTGGGCCCTCACCGGCCCTCCCAGACGTCTTCACTTCTTTTCAGTTGTTATCCAGATTCTCTCTTGGTTATAGGCTTGTTTTTATTTGGAGGTCTATTTTATTCCATCCAACCCCGTTTCTTTGGTTTCGTTTTATTAATTTCATCGGCCCATTCCCAGTTAATGATTTGCTCAGCGGAACCTCGTTTAATGTTTTTATTTTCGGGTCTGATATATGGTCTAGGCCTCTTTGAAATATGCTTTTAAAATACAACAAGTTTCAACAGCGGACGAAGCTGTCAGCCAGCGGCAAAGCGCAGAGATCGACAGGTAAGACTGTTATAACTTAAAATTTGTAGTTATTGACAATTTTTTTTAAATTTGCTGTAGCGGTGATTTTATCGCTCCAGTTATCCACGAACGCGTTTCCATTATCCAAACATACATTTTAATCCTTTGTCAGTTTATGTTTAAACCGTGAGATATTTTAGTTGTGCTTTTTTGAAAGGCAAATCCGTTTTGTTAACGTTGTAAGTCCGCAGTTTTCTTAGCCGTTCGCTTTCCTGGACGAGAATCGCGCAAGGCGAGAGTGGGGATGAAATATTTCTTTACATGGTTTTTTTTTCGCTGGCCTAGTAGCTGGGCCCAGGAACAACGGGGTTTCAATTCTAATTAGTCCAGAAGTGATAATCAGCAGAAAAAATGAAATTTCATAACAAAATGCCGCTGATAAGATTTATCTCTATAAACAACTTTATTGGTTAGTTTATCTGATAAAAGCCGTGACAGGTAGTTCGAAAAGCGAAAACTCCATTTTGTACCGCCTGTACCTGTTATCGGGCCGAAATCAGAACGTAATATTTGCCTGTTTGCTCAGTTCTGTTTGGAAATCGGATCGAAATTGAATTTAAAGATCGGCCCGGGTCGAGATTGCTCTGTTTGAATTGGGACCCAGTTTAGGATTGAACTTTGAAATGGCCATTATCTCGTTCTATCGCCGTCCCCCTATTTCATTTCCCCTTTTATCGTCTGAGCGCCGCTGAACTGAAAACGGTTCAAGGTGCCTCTTTTCGGCAGAATTTGAGAATAAACCCTGGCTCTATACCGCCCAGACGGTATGACTTTTACGACAATCGTAGAATCGTTTATCAGCGCTGACTTCCTCGTTGCCAGGATTGATAGAGACTTAGACCGTCGGTGACCTCTCTCGCTCTCCCCGGCTTTCGCCGTTTCTCTTGATCAGGATTGCTGTCGTCCCATACAAAAATTTCTCACTCTCCGATTAATACTTAAATAAATTCTTCACGTTAAAATAGAAATATATAAAAATAACATTTCTTATATTGTATAAAAAGGATGGTCTAACTAAAACAAATGTACTACTTAAAAAGAATTAGGCAAAATCAAAAGATGAAATATGAAGTTGTGCTATTTTATGTACAATTATCTTTTAACAAGTAAAAAGTCTGATCTGACAAAAGCGTCGTAGAATTGCTGACCCTTGAAATCTAAGTTGGCGAAGTCTTCCAGATCAGGAACATGTCAGAAGTTTTGTTATACCATCCTTTTGCCCTCATTAATTATACAAATTCACTATTGTAGATTGAATAATAATTGTTTTATAGATAAAAAGAAAATACTCAGAGATGATCCCTTCAAAAGCTTAGACAATTTCAGAAATTATTCTGTTTGACCATTCTCCATATAAAACTTTATTATACACATCCTATTTCTGAGCATTTCTTTTAACGGTAAAAATAGACTGGTCTGATACCAGTGGTTGTATCAACAACATCGGGATTTCCTAAATCTAACATAAAAACAATATTTTGTTAAATTAGAAAAGACAGAGATGATCCCTTCAAAAGCCTAGAAAATCTCAGAGATTATTCTGCATACTCATCTCCTTAATTATAAAACTATGTTATTTTTTACATTACATATTAAACAATATTTCTTTCCAAGATAGAATTTTTCGTTAAATTAGGGAAGACTTATTGATGGTCTTCTCTTGGACTCTTCAACAATCTGCAAAATCCCAGATCCTTCAGGTGAATTATGCCCTTTAAATATAAAATTTGTCTATTTTTTCTATTATACATTGAACAATATTTTTTCCTTGATAAAAACAATTTTGTTAAATTAGAGAAAACTCATGGTCTCTTCAAAAGTTAAGAAAATCTCAGATTATTCAGTCTAATCAATTAATTATAAAATTTGTCTATTTTTTCTATTATATACTGACAGGCAAAAAATTCCACCCATTTGTATTATAACCTGATTTGTATATATTTTTATATAATAATCAAAGTTTCACGTTTTTTAACGTTGAATAATTGAATCTTTGTCTAAAAAAGTTTAAAAAAATGTGAATTGCTAAGGAAAATTAAAAATTAACAAATCGAAAAAAAGGTGGACAGATAAAATTTGTTTTAGATTTTTAATTAACATTTCCATATCGCATATTTCCTCCTCATGCCTTAATTACATCTCGAAGACGTCTCGGCATTCTTTTTACCAGCCTGGAAATGTCTCTTTTTCTGGAGATGAGGAGCCCACTCTTCACGAAGAGTCCTTTCAAGATCGTGGAGTATATGGTAGATGTGAAATGATGGACGTGCTCTTATTCGTCTTTTGAGGTTATCCCGTAAATGTTCGATGGGGTTCAAATCTGGAGAACTTGTTGGCCAGGCTAAGACCCTGATGTTTTGCTGTTGAAGGTACGTTTGTACTATGCGAGCGACATGTGGACGGGCATTGTCGTGCATTAGATCATCCACATAGCGAGTGGACGTCAAAGACCACCATCCACGAACAACAACCAACTGTTTGCGATTCTCCATTGAATTCTCGCCCATACCATCACTAAGCTACGTCGAAAAGGCTGGCTATGGGAAAAAGTACACTCTTTCACGCCCATCTGGAGATCATAGGGCAAATCTACACTTATCTGTAAAAAGTACACCATACCAATTGTCCAGACAGTGTTCTCGAGCAAATGGGAGCCGTGCAACACAGTGTTCTGGTCGATTCTGGTCTTTTTACGGGGCGAAAAACCATCAGTTCATACTCATTTAATCTTCTTCGAGCAGTACGTTCAGAAATTTGGACACCTCGATCTTCCTGGAGCTGAGGAATCGCTGGAACACAACAGTAAGGTGCCGGTTTCGCAAAATTCTCAAAGTTAAAAAACGGTCATCCTGTTCTGTGACCCTAGTGTGTCCAGAACCGGGCCTTCTATGGTAGGACCCAGTTTCTTGAAAACGTCTAACGGCGTCTCGCAGTGTTTCGTTGGGAACTCCGATGGTGACAGCCGCATACCATCAAATGAGTGCCACCCTACGCGCAACATCCTCCGCACTAAGTGGCATTTTTAAGTTTCAAAATTGAAATGAAGAAAAACAAAAATGAAAAGTAAACAGTTTATTGCTTCAGAATTCAAATGAGACTGAATAAACAGTTTAAATTACGCAAAAAAATAAACATTGAAAAATCCTTTATCCTTGTTTTGGATTAAGGATTAAGTGTATTTACCTCTAATAGATATTCCCAATTTAAAACAGCATAAAAAATATTTGTTGGTAAAAACAATGAGACAATTAAGGGTTCTTATATTCTTGTATCGGAAAAAAAAATCAATTGGGTGGAATTATTTGCCTTTCAGTGTACATTAAACTATACTTCTTTCTTAGATAAAACGTTTCGTTAAATTAGAGGAGACTCAGCGATGATCTCTTCTCAAAAGGTTGGAAAATCCCAGATTATTCACTCCAATCATCCCCTTTAATTATAAAACTTGTCCATTTTTTCTATTATATACTGAACAATATTTCTTTCCTGGATACAATTTTTTGTTAAATTACAGGAAACAGAGAGATGATCTCTTCAATCAAGAATGTGTCGGAAGATTTTTTAGACCATCCTTTCAACCCCTCTACAATAAAGCTTTTTCTATTAAAACAAAAAATATCTCTTTCGTAAATAAAAGGTACAATTAACATCTTGTTAAATTAGAAAAGACTGAGAGATGATCTCTTCAAAAGGCAGAGATTTTGTCCGACCATCCCCCTATTATAAAACCTATTTATTATATTTATTTATATAATTTCTTTTAACTGATAAAAAAAAGGCTGGTCTAACAAAGCTGCTCGTGGTTATATCAGCACCATCAGGATTTACTAAACCTAACATTTGGTTAATATCAGAAAAGTCTGAGTCTGAACTCTGAAACGAAGGGGTTTGTTAGAAATTTTTATAAGGCCCTTTTCACCTCCTTTATAATAAGTGTTTCTATTGTAAAGTAAATATATTTCTTTCGCAGATAAAAGGATGCTTAATTTAACATCAATTAAAATTTCAGAAGAATGGAATACAATAGCTCTTAAAGGGCGCAGTATAGCAACCCCCCTTGAAAATGCAAAGAGAATCAGCCTTCTCTGCCAATCTGGCTTGTTTGTAAACGCAGAAATGTCATGAAAATTTTTCCTTGTTGTAAAAATTATCCATTATAATTTTAAAATAGGTTAATTAAATTTAGAATATTATTCGAAATAATTGGCGTTTTGATTAATACTGTACTTTAGGTCTGCTTTTTCTACCTACCTACGTTTTGTTAATAATAGTGCAAAACTAAACGCCGTAGTTATTTATTAATAATATAAGTTCAGTTTTACAATCCAAACTATAAAGAAGTAAATTTTTGTTTCGACTCAAAAGCTTGACCGATTTGCCAACTATTCTAGCTTTGAAGGACTTGGGACGAGTCAATTTACATTTGTTAAATTTAAGTGACATTAAACCGTCGATGTTTTTTCAATTGGTTTAATTTAATACTTGCTACTCTATTGTCAATGGACATAACATTGACCAAATTGTTATTACACTTACAAACACTTGCATCAACGTTAAATGGAATGAATCTACTTGCACTTAAATACACAAATTGTGCAATGTACTAATTTGTAATGGGGTGTGGGGCACAAATTATCTATAAAAATGTTTGTTAATTGTACGAGGCTGCAACGAATTATATTTTGATTACTCGCTAATTACATTTTACCTCCTTGATCCTTTGATGAATCGGGATTCCCCTGACATAGAAAGGGAAATTGTTAATTAGTGTAAAATTAAAAAAGTTTCTCAAGCTTGATGCCTTACTTTGTGGATTTGCGAGCATCGACGACAACTTCAGAATTCTCGTATCGACAGACAAATTTAATTATTTCTTATTGCGTTATTATTAGGGATGACGTGTAAAATCGACCTAATTATCTTGGTTAGTCTGATATCGAATCCGAACTGGCTTGATATTATTCTGTTCCAAATTTATCGTTTTGCAATAAGAATTTCATAGAGGCCAATTTTTTTCTTTTTAAACTTTAGAATCATTTCAAATCAAGAATAAATGTGAACTCAGCGTTTTATCTGAACTCGATTCGGTATGGAGTCGAGATACTGTAAAATTGTCACGGTAGTTCCATCAAAGTTTTCTAGAATTTCTGGGATAACAGATTTACGATACTTTCTGTTATCTTCAAATCACAGTTCAAAACTTCACTTTTAAACTGGTAAATATCAGTGGGTCCTCGATGAGTTAAGCTTGAATTGACTGAAATGGGGGAAGCAGTTCGAAAAAATGTTGTTATTAAAAACCTGTTTTCAGAGGACCTGATTTTCTCCAAAACCTGAAATGTTATTCGTATTATATTTATATTCAGACAGAAACTTCGGCGTTGTTTTTAATAGCCATTTATCGTCGGATCGTTGATTTAAAAATTAAAAGGTTTTTTTGTTTGTCAAAATAAAACTATAAAATTACTCCTATCTGTATCGCAGTCTTTTTTCCCATTAGCCTCTATCTAAAGGACGTGGCGGTTTTTCCAAATTTATCAATTCCAGGCTGCGGTCTGAGACAAGGATGAATTTTGAGTGTTATTTTCTTCGCCCTTTGTCATATCGATCGTCTGTCATCGATTTGGAAATTTGTGTAGAAAATAATGCCATAGAAACTTCATTGTGTGATTTATTACAGATAACATTTTCATAACGGATGGGAGCTATCTTACTCCTTTAATATAGTAAAATAGTCTTTATAGTCGGCGGCATTGAGAGTTGGACGCAGATAAATGTAAAATAGCCTTTAGAAACTGGAATTCCCTCGGTCGTATTTTAACAAGGTGCTCACTAAATCATTCACATAAGCAAATGACGTTACTTTGTCTTTCTTGTGCTCTATATCACACATCTCAAATAGCCACAGTTTATATTAATTAAAAAAATCAAATCTCACTTCCCCTTTTTCAAATCTAAAAAATATAAAATTTTAATTGCTGTTTATAGATGATTCATGCACTTAAGTAGTCTGAATTCTGGATTCTGTTTTGTTTCAATTTTTATTAGTAAAGTCAATGTTTGCTTTTATATAGACTTTTTTTTATTCCGTTATTTATTTATTTAGGATTTATCATCTAGCAGATAATCTTTGTTGATTAGTTTTTTAGACATTTAAAAAAAAGGTCCGTGTTAAATGAATTCTCTTATATTATTTATATTTATAACTATTCTATGTGGGTTAAAATTTTCATTGCAATGGATACCTTCTGATTCCTATTATGCAGGATTAGTTTAATTATGCAGAATACTGCAGATCGCTTAAAAAAAAACCATATGTTTCCACTAATGCAAACAAGAATTTTCACATTTAAAATTAAATCTCCATTTTTAAAAGCAAACCCTAATGATTTTTAATGGGGTTTTACATTTGAGTTAACGAGTCTTCAGGACGACCTAATCATGAGTGTCCACCTCTCTTCTCAGTGATCATAACAGCTTTCTATTTCCACTCTCACCTTGTTTACGGTCACATGCCCTTTTCGTGTCAAACAAGAAATTGACAAGACTATTATTATCGCCTCCGGTTTAGCGATTGTTTTTCTGCCGGGGGTTATTGCTTGATCGCCATTCCACTCATGCATATTGCATTATGCAAATAAACTATTTAAATTTATTACCCAGCACGTCGGTTAGCACTTCTGACTAAAAGTAGCATTACTTGACAAAAAAGTTATCAAATGTTGAAAGTTCAAATTAAGTGAAATTGATTTAATGTTGGTTTGTTTTATTTTTATTGGAGCTTTTTTGCGTTGTAACTATAACATTCGGCTGCGCTAAACATATTTAATTCCTCGGGGAAATGATTCATGGCCAGTTGTCAAAAGTTAGTAAGGTGAACCTGCAGTTAATGTAGTTACTTTTTATAGGTGATATGTTAGTTAAAACGTTTCACTAATTATTGCTTCCTCACCGAACGGAACAACATCTAGTTTCCTAATTTATCTATATTCATTTTGATTTTTGTTGTCGTTTATAGTTTGTTATATCTTGCATACAATTTGAATTTACTCTGAGGAGAAACGTGTTTGTACTTCTCTGTGTTGAAATCATGGTATTTCTTTGCCAAGGGGGAAAAATAAAACTAAGAAAGAGACAAGTTTTTCGAAAGGTCCAGTAATATCTAGGGTAGATGTTAACGGCCTCCCCCCATTGCATTAGCCTTTGAAAACAGGTTGAAATACTAGACCCGCTAGTCAGCCTGCCATTTCTCCCTGTTGAAGGCTCAGAGTCAAGAAAGAAAATATTTCTAATGAAATTCCGTTTTTATCTCATTTTTAATAGTATATTATAAAAGGAGGGGATGCAGTTTGTTTTCTTCTCACTTCGATATCTGTATCTACAACGGATTTGAAATTAGATACAACATGCATAGGCAAGACGTCGATACTGACATGTGAGCAGAGGTCTTATTGATTTAGCTTACGCTGTGATGGTTTGGTTTGTTTAGACAGAAGATTGAGACCACGTATTTATGTTGTCAGGAGTGATAGGTCAAATCGGTCGGTTTTCACTTCACTCATACAAGTTTAGGCTTCAAGCCATATTCAATGAGTGTGGATTGTTAAAACTTTTTCTTTTACATTTTGTCGCCAAAGGTTTTTCTCTTTTTTAATCTAGTCAATAATATAGATATAAATGATCACTATTCTTCATTTTTTTGCCTATTATCTTTTATTTCGACGTTAGATACAAATAAATAACTAGTGAACTTCAATCAATTTAAACCAAATTGGTAGATGAAGTTCATCAGTTATTTGTCCAAATCTATTATGAACTTATAAATATACTTATCAAAGTATTAAATGTTAAAATATTCATAGTATGATACCGATTCGTTATGAATCCAGGAAGGGATTTAAAATGGTTAAATGATGATGAGTAATTGGTTCAACGAAAATAACCTTTTGTATTGCAAATTATCGTTTTCCCTTGGGCCAGAAGTTCTGAGAATATGAGTAGAATTAAGCTGAGGTAATTGCGATTAAAAGACGTCATATAATTTTGCCGGATATTAACTAGATTAGCCAGAAAAAAAGAAAAACAAGTTTAATTTTTTTTTAAATTCCTGACCTTATGTGCCTACAATTACAAGGAATTTAATAATACTCATTATATTAATGATACAGGTTCCATTAAAACCGGAGCAGAAAGACACAAAAGTCTATACCGTACTTTTTTTTTAAAATACATACACGTGGTTGCCCAGAAAAAAATTATTTATAAAAAAAATTGATGGCCCGCTAAAACATACCTCTAAATAATTACTTTGGGAGAGTAAACATCACAATTATTCTAATTGCCTTTGTAATTAGAAATAAGTGTTTTAATTTGGTCATTAGAAATCAGAAATGTTGTCCAGATTTTTCTTTTTAAAGTTTGTTCTCTTATAGAACTATGTATCTATGAATTTTATTGCATATAATTTTTGATTTGCACTATTTGTTTGCACATTGGCTCCAGGGTATTATTGCACCTTTTTCACCTAGTCTACGTTAAATATAAAAAGCATTTTATCATAAACAAATACATCAAACATAAAATAGTTCAGGGTACAAAATATTTTTAAAAACTCGTGTTATACAGAACAATAAAACCATTAAATACCTCATTAGATGCAGATACATGAGTTCAACAAATAAATAAGGCAGTAAGAATGTTCAAGTACATACCATGCACATTAAAGAACTAGTAGTCAAAGACTTAACTGTTTGACTGTTTTATGCTTATACGGTAGTTTAAGTTATCCCTTTTATAAATAAAAAGATTTATGATATGTGCAAATGGGCTTTTTATCCATGGATTATAAAAATTTACTATTGCTCCATAGATGTGGATTAATAAGCTATAGGTATGTTTAGGGTTTAAGGTTACATACTTGTAGTCAACCGAGTTCAACGTGGAAACCCATCAATAATTTTTAGAGCAGCATTGTGATCTGGCTCGTGGATCTTAAAAAAAATGATTTAGACATATTTCCCCAAATTGGAACACCGTAAGTGATTAATTTGTGTTTTATTTTTACCTTCCATTTTAACGCTTCTTAAAGACCGGGTAAAGACTCCATAAAATGGTCCATGTTTTTTCTTTCTATTTTTTCGTTCTCAATATATTAACTAAAATTAAGACTGAAATCGTGATACGTTCTAAGGTATTTAACATTCTTAGACCATGGTATGGGTGGGTTCTTTTTATTATGACATGATTGACAATGTGTGGTCTGCGTCGAGTAAACAGTATTGCCCAGTGTGTCAGTCTTGCTGCCTTTAGTAGGTCTTATTCTCCATTGTTCATTATTTTTAAAGCACCTATCTTTTAGTTACTGATAATTCTGTGCAGATAGAATCAGCCCTGAAGAGGCTCTTTGAAAGGCCGTATCATCAGCAAGGTGAGCCAGTTCAGATGTAGTTTTTAGCTTGACAAAGTTTCTGTTTAAAGTGTTAGATGTATCGACCACTGTTTTACTCTAGAATCTGGGAACTCAGGATTGCTAGGTCTGAGTCTACTTTCAAAGAAATTGAAACCAATTATTAAAACCTTAATTATATCATTTTGTTAGATTTATTTAAGTTGTTTTCCCCTGGTGATGACCTTAAAATAGGTCGAAAGCTTGGCAGATTACAATTGAAACCTGTTTCTTAGAGCAGCCTTTTGGACTACTTGGAGCTTAGCAAATTTGATTTAGTCTAATTTCTCCATATGTTAGCACCATAAGTGATTAATGTAATAATAATGTGATTAATATGTAGTAACAATTGCTATTTTTACCGTCCATACATGAACGCTTATTAAACATCGTCTGGAATCTAGATACATTCCAAGGTATTTAACATTCTTAGTGAGTTATTTATTAAAACATGAATGACAATGTGTGGTCTGTGTCGACTAGTAGTGTTAGATATGACCTTCATTTTTCAAAATAATTAAAACCCCTATCAACAACTACTGATTTTTCTACAGATAAGATCAAAACCCTAAAAGCTCATATAAAGGCCCTTAGATCGGCAAAGAGAGCCAGTTCAGATGTAGTTTTTAGCTTGCGTAGGTCGTTTATAAATATATTAAATAAGTCCATTTATGTTTTAGTGGTCAATCGACCAAGTTACTTCTTTCAATTAATAATTGTTTTTATCTCAACCAAGACCTTACATAAAAAGGATATTAAATAAGGTTGGTCCAAGAGCAGACATTAGGGAGGCATAACTCTTATACTTCTTAAAGGGCCTTAAAATCAATCTGTACAGAGTGCTGGTTAGTACACATTTAACACATTTAAATGTGTTTAGGTTTTTAGGAAATTGATGTGACAAGGATTTAAATATAGCCCTCTGTGTTTACAAAACTACTGCTGAATTAAATTCGTGTTGTTTGTGTTTTTCAGTTGTTTTAATGATAATTATGATTGTATTCTTTATTATATGATAGATGGGCATTCATCATCATCTTCGATCTACCATGAAATCCCGCTATGCTGCCTTTGAGGCTTTGTTGAAAATATTTTGTCAGTGGTATATTAAGTTCCAATTGTGAACGGCACATTCTGAACACTGGAGAACGGACATGACGTCGGATTGACGTCAATATCATTAATGTGCCAATTTAATAAATTTCAACTGCAACTCAAAACTCCTGAGCACGTCCGTTGAATTTGGAAACCTGAAACCAGTTTACCACAGATTTATAGCCAAGTTCCGGTCATAGTGGTCGACCTTGTAGTTTTTTTGTACCTTCTAATATCTAAGCAACAAACATTTATTTATTTATTTTTAAAAAATAGATAGACGGTCTTAAACATCATTTGAAACACGTTTTATAAACACCCTAATTGTTTATAAATTAAGAAAAATAAATGTTCAATTAAGATAGCCTTTCAATCAAAGAAAAAAAACTATTGATAAAGCATTGTAAATATTAAACATTCAAAACTCTTTATTATTTTAAACAGTTATGTGTGAATTTTTAACACCTATACAACCAAGTTTACGCAACTTCAGGTTTTTTCAAAACTACCTACAGGCTCCTTTATTGCCTTAAAAAAACTTAAAAAAGTTAATAAATGAATAAAAAACCTTATTACATATATATTTATTTGTTTATTTGGAGTGAGAGAGGAGTAGATGAATTTGAGGGGTCACAAGATAATATTTTAGGGTCTCCGCGATTAAAAAAATTGTGTTACCAATACTTAAAACAAATGGTGGATAATTGTCTATAGGGTAGTGGTATAAATAAAGTGTATAATTACTTTAAAAGCTGTATCAACCTTTTTTTTAAATGCATTTAATCTGTAGGTTCTTTTATCTCGCGAATTAGCTTGCGCTATGAACAAGTCCTTTCTTAGAAGTTGCAATCACAGAGAAAGTTTAACAAATTTATTATACAATGCCACCTTTATTATTATTATGAAAATAGTTTATATTATTGCTTATTGCTAAAATCAAAATGAGGAATCAATATATAACCTACTTAAATATCTAGAAGTTGCAGTGTTCCTAGTTGGGTCCAAACCCCTCAAGACCCTTGCATGTGTCTGGCCTGGTGGACAATTTGCATTTTATTAGTGTTAACTTGTATTCAATTAAAATTCCATTTATTACATTTAATCCTTTAAATCTAATATATTTTATTGTTCTTTAAATAAAAATTAATTAAAAGGATAACGAACCCTAAAAGAGATATCGTAGATGAATGTTAAAAGGTCGACGACCTTTTCGATTAAGTAACCTCAATTTTCAATCAATTGGTAATTCCCAGAGTGAAGGCTGTTCTTCATGCTTAAGTAAAATCAATTCGGAGATCAATTCAGCAATTGACCGTACAAAGTCAAATATTGACCAGCGTTTGATTCGTACTAAGCGTTCTGTTTGGCTTCGTCGTGATTGACTTTTTTACCCCACTTGCCTTTAATTTTTAGTGCGAGGATTGCACGATTTTACACGACTCCCAATATCGAGGAGGGTTTAAAGGTCATACAAGACAGTTTGATCGATATTGCTATTGCTACCTAATAAATAATAACATTAACCTAATAAAAAAAATGAAAATAGCTGCTAAATACCACTTCCCTTTGTATTAATGAAGTTTTATTTTTTGATTTATTTTTCGACAGTTTGACTGAACTTGAATACGTTCAGGTTGGCCGTTTCTAATTTATTTCTTAATTAACTAATTGTGATAGTATATATTTATGGTATTCTGACGTAAATGGTATTCTATTTTCTTAGTCGTTCAACCGTTGGTAGAAAATTCAAATTTTTAATACGTCAGACTTTTTATTTTCGGTTGCAAATATTGTGTAATTTATAGGCTAAAAATACTTGACAATGTAAAGAATCGTGAACGATGCCGTAAGACAGCTCTATAAATTAACAAAAAAAAAAGTCTGCTCACAAAGTTATTTTGGTGTTCTACTAATAGATTCTACAAGCGATCCACCGCTTTTACTGAGGCGTAGAACCAGAGTTGAACTATATACCGCATCGATTGTAGTTTTGATCGTATCTTTGTGATAATATTCGCCTTTCAGAGAAAAAATTTAAACCATAATTACATATTTGAATTATTAATATGATGTTTGGACTCCTACGTGAAAATGGTCTTTGGAAAATAGACAACACGATTAGATAACATTTAATTCTAATTTTAAAAAGAAAAAGTGTCTAAGTTTCTCTGCGAATATCGTTTTTTGCATAATTAATATTGGCTTTTGTTTTAAACTGGGTGGCAGAAAATAAATTATTTCTATTGTGATACGAGAATTATTCTGATCATGTCTGTTGCATTTAAATTCTGTATACTCTCATGCAAAACAAATGCAATTTGGAGGCTGAGATAATTTTTGCGGTCGTTCCACGTTTTCTCGGATTTATCTTAACAGTGCGATAAGATAAGACGAAGTAAATTACTCCCGAGAGCAATTTAAAGCCAGAAACAATTAAAAAAATCCTTTAAAATTTCTCTGTCTTCATTTGACATAATTATGACCGTTTGTCCGAGGATGACCACATCTCTCCCCCTGGGTTTAACCCAGGGTAGGCGCCGGAACGGTGACTAACAGAAGCGGTTTCAGGAAGAAATATTTCTATCTTGACGATCTGGTTAATTGCCTTGTCCGGATCAGCTTTCCCTTCATTCTGGTTTTGTTCAGGGGCTTTGGGAGATTCAGAGGGAGGGGAAGGCTCTGCGAACGAAGGTATGTTGTCTGTTTGTTGATGGTTTCCAGTCGGCCTTGATCGTGTTTGTTGTCCACTGTTCAAAATAGAATTCAATTTTCACATTTTTAACCACAAATTGTTAATCGTTGTTTTTTATTCTTTGCCGACCTTGTTTGGCCTTATACAGAATTTAAGTCCGAATTTTTTATATTCAAACAGAACTGTTTCTTGACTTAAGAAATAATAAAGCAAAATCTTGAATATGACATGATTTTTTGATACTTTCACTTCCAAAAGAAAAAAATATAACAGACTATCAACAGGAGATAATGGTTTTACATAGGAAGTCCTTATATAAACATACTCGAGTATAATAAAGATAATCGAGCAATAAATTTTATAATAGTCTGTGGTCTCAAAGATCTAAATGGTACCTGATCACCCTGTCGTTCTAAAACTATTAGGCGTCTTTATTGACCCAAGTTTGACATGGAAAATCCACTGTGATATGCTAACCAAAATTTTAAGTCAAAGTTTATATTTATTTTATTGAGGATTTAAACAATAATTCAACTAGAAATTGCTAGTTGTCTAGTATGAAATTTGTGATAATGAAATAAGGATCGCATGGGGTAATTTATTAGGTGAATAGAGGGTGTTTACCTGAAGGAATGTACAGTGCTATAGGGAAGCGTGAATATAATTTATAAGCGTGAATGGAGAGGCTTATCCCTAAATACCTCCAGGAATATGAAGTTTTCTGGGGTAGTGTGAACGAAGTCTGGTGTGTAAATTTATATTGGCGTAAATGGAGGTTTATTATCCCCAGTTACTCTTGAGTAGGAATATCGAAAACTCTGGGATAGTGTGAACGAAGTCAGGTGTGTGAATGTGATTTATTTGTGTGAAAGGACGGGCATATTCTGAATTATACCTTGGGATATAAAGTACTCTGCGGTAGTGGTAATGCTAACCAGACTATGGTTTTATCTTGTTTCTGTGTAATTGTGTCATTTTAGCCACAATTGACGAAGCCCTGAGATCCCTGACAGAGAGTCTAGCAATAGGACAAAGAAAGGAGAGAGTTGGTTACCGTCGAATCATAAGACATCATAACCTGGCTGGAGGGTCAGTAAGAGAAATTAGTAGGTTTAAAACGCGAGAATGTAAGAAAAGGAATGTAAAGAAATAGATGTAGTATAAATTACCATTACCAGTGTACATTAATCCCCGAAAGTTACAAAAAATTATATCAATGCATTTATAAATTAAGCTAAAAATATGTTATCACAGTGTTCTAGGAATTTTTAAACTTAAGTTTTAACTGACATGTGTAAACTTTTTTTAGGTAATATAAATATCAAATAAAATTGCATTGTATAACAACCAGACCATTTTATTGTTTATGATTGTATTTTATATTGGACATTTCTATTATCTCTTGACACACAAGAACATTTTTTTGCAAAAAAAGCTTATATATATTAAAACATTTTTTATAACTTGCATTAGAATGATAAGTGCGTTGGAATGAATGAAATAGAAACCCAGGAATGTTTTGCGTCATGAAAATTGTTGGTGAAGAGTCTGTTTTGTGTTCAGTGTTTATTTTCCCACAGGAAATCTACATCAATCTATTGATTTTTTAAAATAATTTGAGTAGGCGACTATAGAGTTTTGTAACTTTGTGCAACTTTTTTACCAATCGCGTTTAAAAAATTGTCCAATAGACTGGACTAAACCGTAATTGGATGTACCTAGTAGTGGTCGTGTTTGTCTCGATTTAAATTATTCATGTAGAAGATTACCATAAGGACTAAAATTTGAGGAATAGCGGCTCTGTGACCACGATTGAGATAATAACAAACTGACCTTAAAAATAGGTCGTCCACGTGGCTAAGGACTTATTTTTTATAAATTGGTTTACAAAAAAAAGTACCTGACAGAATTATTCTCTCGTTTGTTTTGTAGTACGCAATACGCGGCGTCATGGTATACAGTGAAATACGATAAATACTATAGCTACACCGGAAATTGTTAAATTCTTTGAATTCTTACTCTACACACGAGAAGTTTCTTAGTTGTATTTCTTTCGTTATTATTTTGAAAACAACTTTTCATATTATACATTTTGTATTCGTTTCGATTAGAACATCCTTTGCGGTCGGCTAATTGGCATTCTTGAAGGCCAAAACAATTCATAAGAGAAAAACACGTCCTCTGCCAAATGTGTTTCTTTAAAACTAATATGTTGAGAAGTTATGAAATCGCATCCTGGGCGTCATTTGATAATAATCATAATAATCTTTATAGCCAAAAGGACACATCGTAGCCAAAGGAAATTAAATCGGACAAGTTTGTTGACCAGAAACAGAAAAAATAATTTACTGCTTTTTATACATGTATTCATACAAATAAAATCAATACAAACACCACTAGTTCAACGACATATACTTCCCCCTTTTATTTGTTAAAACTGATCTTTAGAATGTAAAATCTAGAGACCAGAAAAAACAGAAAGTTCATTAACAAATATATACATTAAATACACTGGTTTAGTGGAGTTTCTGTCTAGTGACACTTATCTCCAGTTGGTTAAATTATAACTAAATTATTAATAATTACATGACATTATTTTTCTATTTGGGGAAAATTTATTAGATTAAAAACCCCTTCTAACTGGCTAAGTTACATGAGAGCGATTTTTATTCTCCTGTACACGTACCTGTCATCCAAGCAATAATTACCTATTTGGCAGCAGAGTGTACTGGTACTAGCTTCGTATTGCTTAAAAAATGTAATGGTTACATGAATTCCAGCACCATCAACATGTTTGTCTCATCATGTAGTTATGATATGTGTGTATATGAAGCATCAGAAACTTGTTCTACACACCTGCAGCATGGTGACATGACCTCATGCATGTGAGACTCCAGAGAGGCAGGCAGCACCAACACCATGTACATTACATTCAGTTTATTGGTTGGTGAAAGACTTGACTGGTGACAGAACAGAGGGAAAAACATGCAGATGGCTGTTTTTCCCTTTGGTATTATTAGACTGACCATTAATTTAACATTGTTATATATACAATAAATAAATATTTACATACATATTAGCCTATTGATTGGTACAAAAAGATTTACATTTCACAAAATTATTAATTACACTAGTTCAAATGGTTTTTTTTCCCAACCTTCTACAAATGTTTCGGTTGTGTAGGAATTTGGTCGCTTCCAAATTTTTGTGCTGGTGAGGGGAGATTGGTGTTCAGTGCCAAATCATTCTATTTCTGCTGTGACCTCATCGACAATGTTATGTAAGAGTTTATTTTGGAGCGTTTGTAAAATTTTGATATGTGGTACAACCTCATAGTTGAATATTGGTCTTTTTTGGTTTGACTCTAAAAGTCTTCAGTTAGGTAGGAATGGATAATATCTACACACTGCTTTGGTAGCACATCCCCTTTATTTTACTGATGCTAGACATTGTTAAAAGCCTGTGAGACATCAAGGAAGATAGCAGAACAAATTTGTTTCTCTTTGAATGATTTTTCTATTAACACGTTACTTGGTGAAATGGTCTATTTTTGAATGTCTTGTTTAGAATACAAATTGGTAGTCAGTAATGATTTTCTTGTTTTCTACAATGGGTTTTATTCGTTTTAGTATCTGTAGGTAGAAGCAACTGTATGATTTTACTTTGTTTGGTGGTTTCCTCGATTTTTGCATCATGAAGACTTCTGCATATTTTGGATTCTGAGAACATATTTTAGTCTGATTGCAGTATTAAATATGTGTGTTAGTTTAACCAACCCTTTTTTTGCCAATTTTTTAAATATTTCTCCAGTCATGAGGTCATATAGGATAGGAGTCTTTTACCAGATAAACCTTCAGTTATGCATTAAAAGTGTATATTTTACATAATATTTCTGAACACTAGTGATTTATCCTGGAAAGCCTTTGGAATTTTAATTCATCGGTTTTTGATAAAAGTAGTGTCAAGTTGTACCGATTGATATCTTCTTTCCAGTATGAGCACTCAAAAGTCTGCTCTCAGTACAACAGTAATAAATAAATTAAGAGATTTCTTGGCCTGAACCTACAGCTTTCGAGGATAGGTTACCAGTAGTCATATTTTATTTGAAAAAGCTTTCCATTTTTTTAATTACTGCTAACAAGTAGGTGTACAGGAAAAAGAGGTTAGCAAGGAATTTGGACAATAATGTATTAAGTAGCATGTACTTGACAAGAATTATTTATTTAACGTTTAAAGTGGATTTCAAAATATTATTAGAACAAAGAATATGTACAATATTCTTTATAGTTATTTATTACATTTCTTACTAGCCTATTGTTGTGTGATCAAAATCGTTTTGATTAGATTTGTTGACATAGTTGACTCAATTAAAAAAAAAAAAAAAAAAAAAAAACTGCTTATATTTTCTTGTAATTAAAAGAACCTAGTACATCTATGACTAATTTATTGTTTATTTCTGTGGTGGTTTTTAAAGATGTAGGCTATGAGTAACCTACATCTTTAACACACGTGTGGTGATAATTAGTTTTGAAAAGTACACATGCCTCTAATGGTGTAAATCAAATGTTCAGCTGAGTTCCTGTGAGTTCCTTACATGATTAAGCGTGAATCTCTTTTGAATAAATGTAAAACATCATTAATACCAAAACTTAATTTATAGTTTGTTTTGCCTTTTTCAATATTGTTTTTTTTTTGTTTTATAGGAAATGTGAAAGCAGCCAACGGGAAAGGCAAAGGACAGAGAAAAAATATCAAAGGTGTGGCCAATAAGCGCATTAAATCAATAGGTATATATAGATTGTTTTTATTTATTTTTTTAATAAGAAATATTTTCAAAACATATTTAAATGAAAAATTTTTATGATTTCAGTCAATAAAAGGGATGAAGTTCCTTCTATAACAGTCGATCCTTGTGATAATTCAAATGACTCCGGTTTGGGTTTTGATCACCACCTGGAATTTGCAGTCCCTAGGACAACACAAACAAGTTTCTTTGAACCAGAAGTAAATGCCAAAAAGCATTTGTAATTCTTGTGTTATTTCTTTTACATAATTTTATTTCCTTTTAAGTACTGCTGGACTGGAGAAACAAAACGGCAGAGGCTGGATGTGAAATTGGAATGTGACAATGCAAATGACAATTTTACTTTTACTCAAACAAGAATTGTTCAGCCACCAGCAGTTGTCCCTATCTGGTAATTACTATCTCTCTTATTATATATATTAATAGCTCACAAACCAGTAAATAAAATGTTTACATTTATTAAATTTATAAATAAATTAGTGCAGTTTCTAATATCTTAAAAACAACTTAAGTATCTAGCTATTATCAATATTGTTTTATTTCAGTCAAAGAGAGAGTAAAAACGTTTCTACTGGAAAAGGTAAACGTAATGGTCAGCTCTTTGTCAGTCAGTCAGTTGGAGTCAGCAGAGATGGCAAAGTTCAATTGCAAATCTTGTCTCAGCCTGAAATGCAGCACAGGGCAAGATACCAGACAGAAGGAAGCAGAGGAGCTGTTAAAGACAGGACGGGAAACAGTTTTCCCATCGTCAAGGTGATTTTTTTATTATTTTATAAATCTTATTTTTAGAATAATGGTTTTTTAGCTTTCTATGCCGAGCCATTAATTAAACTTGTGAAAATCCTTGAAAACCTCCTGAAAATGTAAATGTTTTGAATGAGAAAGCTAATTTGTTTTTGAAGTTGGTAAGGATGCCTAATGGAGGAGTCAATGAACCAGTGATCAGTGCACTTTGAGATAATATAACTTGTTTGCTGATAAAGATTTAATGGTTAAACAGTCTTCTAAAAATCAAATGAATTGATACTGATAATTATTTATTTAATTTTAATTTCCTTGTTAACTTCATCTTAATTTTCCCCCATATTTGTGATAATACAGGGTGTCCTTGTTAGATGACCCGGCTGAATTTCTCTTAAACTAATGACATTATCCAAAAACAAAGTCTTTCATATTTTTTTAATGAAGTTTGAAATTTTTACTTTTTTTGGAGAAAAATTATGCAGTGTACCTCAGGCCCATTTCAACATCAAAATTGCAAATCAGATCATATACATCCTAATACATCATTTTAAAGGATTTTTTATGCTGAAAACAATGGTGCAATCAGATTTTAAATTGGTCAAAAACTAACAAAGTTATGACAAAAAGTTTTTAAAAAACCCATTTCGCTTGTTTCATTTTTAATTCAATAATTTGCTTCTTCTCTAAAGTAAATATTAATTGCCTTTATTGTTTACATTATGTCATTGTTTGTCAAACTCGCAGTATGAGAGCAAATCTTAATTCCTGGAATTAAATAAATTTTATAAAAGTGCTTATAACCCCCTGTATAAAATAATATATATTTTTCTAAAAGTTTAGATTAATATACAATATTTTTTATTTATTCCACCAATATAAAAAATATGATTTAATTTTAGCTAACAGGGTATAACAAGCCAGCAACACTTGAAGTGTACATTGGCACAGACCAAGGGCGTGTTGCTCCACACATGTTTTACCAGGCATGTCGAGTCTCTGGTAAAAACTCGACACCATGTGTTGAGAAAAAAGTTAATGGCACCGTGCTAATAGAAATAGAGTTAGATCCTTCAAAAGACATGATCGCAACGTAAGTTCTGGTTTGTGAATTTAAAAAAAAATATACATATAAACAAATTGTAATTAGAATTAAATTTTCAGATGCGATTGTGTTGGGATTTTAAAAGAGAGGAATGTAGATGTGGAGCACAGGTTTCCAGAAGAGAGTTCTGGGCGAAGCAAAAAGAAGTCTACACGTTGTCGTATGGTGTTCAGAACAGTAATCACTAATGATGACAACATCCCGGAAACTCTTCAAGTTACATCTCAACCTATTATCTGCAGTGAGTTGTGTTATTAATTTCATTTTACTTTGGTCCTAGATTTTTTTATTGAGTTTATTTTTAAATTTTATTTTTACAGCTCAACCTCCTGGTGTACCAGAAATTTGTAAAAAGTCATTGTCATCTTGTCCTGCTGCTGGGGGACTTGAATTATTTATCCTTGGAAAAAACTTTCTCAAAGACACAAAAGTAGTTTTTTCCGAAGGAGAGTTTGGAACTGACTCTTATTGGGAAGCCTTTGTTCAACCTGATAAGGAGTTTTTACAACAGGTATTGTTTATTTTTATTTAACAAGTCTGTGTCAAAAATATTGCAAACAAATAATGATTTAAAATTGGTCATTCAGAAATTTTTTCATATTATCATACAAAGCATTTAAAAATTTATATAACATTTTCCTTCCTTAAATGTATTGTTTTGAATATTAATGATATGCAAATCAATTAATTTTGCATTTGAACCAAAAATCAAACAGACCATTGTATCAGGTTTATTTATATTTTTATTTTGTGGTATTGCTTCAATAACTAAGAGATAAATAATAACAAAAAATTTGCATTCATCTCTGAACAGAAATAAAAAATTTGTGGTAATTCCAGTTATTAATATTTTCATACTTCAATGACAAATGGCAATTGAATCTTCAAGAGAAAGGATTTGAATATATAGTGAAAGTTTCCTAAAGACACCACTTAAAAGTGGTCACCCCCCTTGAACAGACAAATTCTGATTTCCGAGAATCTTTACAATAATAAAATCTTCCATAAAACAGACACTTTTTCAAATAAATCCTAACTCTAAAACTCTCCAACAAGAGGACAGCAACCTCCAGAAATGAATGTTTTTGGAGATTCGCTGATTTCACTTCGTGTTTTGTTCGCCTTCCAACATTCTCTCAATATTCCTAGATTTTGAATATGCCTCTTTGCAAACTTGTTTAAGTATTTCTTCAGTGAATTTGGCACTTAAAAAAAAAAGAAAATGAGTGAAACTGAAAAACTAAGTGTATGAAGTTTTCCATCGGAAAGACCTTACAAAGAAAACTTCTAACAATAAATAGGAAATTTTAGATAAATTTTACAAACTCGGAAATGGCCAATCCTGCAGATCTTTTCCTAAAATGCCAGGTTTGGCCATAGACCAGGTTGTATTTGAATAGTTTTGCCATGCTCGCGCTTTTAAAATTTGCTTGGTCCGGTTTTCTAATAAAAGGCCTAAGAAGTTGCAAAACATTTAGGGCAAACTGATTAGAACATCTTCAGGTTGGCTCGACAAATTTAGAACATGGTATAAGATTTCTTTTAAGACAATTAGTGGAGCGAAGGACTGAGGTTGTACAAAACAAGTTAAAAAAACTTGAACAATTATCTGCCGATTGTTTTACCAAAAACATTTTTAATTGCAATGAGGTGGCTGTATTTTTAACAGCACCTCTGGCTAAACTATGCAGTTAAAAAAAAAAATAAATAAAAATATGGGCGTTGTCATAGAGGAAAAGTTTCAAAAGACAGTTTAATTTTTCCTTTATGCAAAATTATGCTCGTTAAATGGCCAAACAAAAGGCTAAAAATCAAATCAAGGTGTTTCAAGGGTGTCGATATCTTGTAATCCCCATTGTGGTCCCTTTTTTAATACAACTTTTTTTTCAGTTTTATTCCAAAAGCAGACAATATTCATTTCCCAAAAGTGTCCATTATATGGAAGTTTCACTGTAATTCTATTTAGTTGTTTGTTAGATTTGATTAATTAAATTTAAAAAATAAAATAATTAAAAAAGTCTACTTACATCCTAATAGTTTTTCAATTTTTTAAAATTTGGAATCCCTATGATTGTGAGATGAATCTATTTAATGCTTATATAAATATATTTTTTCATCATTGATGTTGTTTATTTGTGTTTCAGTCTCACTTGGTATGTGTTGTACCTGCTTACAGACAAGAACATATTAAAGAATCTGTTGCAGTGAGATTAAATGTTATTTCAAGTGAAAGGAGCAGTGAAGCGCATACATTTATGTATACTCCGATTGGCACTTCACATATGCAAGGTAATGCAAAATAAAAACATACATCACTCTCTGCACTATGCCCACTCCTTTAAATAAGCACAAAATGCATTTTACTAAGTGTCTTAAAGAGAGAAAACAGTTGTTTTTATCCAAATTATTTTCTAAATGTAAAAACAGTCACACCTCATTATTGGTCAACATTTCAATAGACAGTGTTGATGTTATTTCAATGAGTTAAGCAATTGTAAAAAATGTATTTTGTGTTAAAGCAGGCTGTGATCATTCATATGTATTTTCCTAATTTTTGAAAGAAAAATATTTAATTGAGAAAATCAATATATACATAATTAATCTTATGTATGGTCCTGCCTTTAAAGAAGTGAGGGCTTTGCGTGGATGAGAAAGAGGCATGTAGATTGAAGGATGAGATTTTCAGTTAGAAATAGATTACCATATTATCAAACATCACAAAATGATGTTCTAAAAAAATTTTTTTTTTAATTTCATAAATTACGAATGAATACAATGATTGTACATTAAAAGTGTGAACATAAGTGAAGTGATGTTTAATAATATATAAATATTACTTTTTATACTTAGCCTAAATTGAAGCAATTGAAGCTAAACAAAATAAAATATTTTTTACATAAAATAAAAATATAAATTTTTGTTTAGTTTCATATTAATTTTTTATCAAATGACAAAGTGGTCGCAGAGAGTGATTGGAGGTATGAATGAGAGGTTTTTCTGTGTTTGAGATTTTAAGGTTGGTGCATGTGGGAATGAATCGTAATGAATCTTGTGAATATGTCTGTTGTGACTTCTCTGTCATTATAATTTTATACTGAATGCATTTATATAAGAGCATCACATTACGAATTATATGCATTTTTTAAATGCAAAATAACTGGCAATTTTAAAAGATGTGATACTCAGCCCAATTCTGTTGCCTTATGTCATATCTTGTGTAAGTCTCAGGCTCTCCATTTTCTATTTGCGTCAATAAAAGTATTACAGTATTAAAGTTAAATGTGGATATGACACGAGTCAAACAGTTATGTTGTATGATTTCAAGAGCTTAAAGCTCACAGTAGTTTGTGACATTTCTATGCGTTTGCTTTCTTCGTCCCCAGCAGAATGTTATCATCGGAGGTACGAGCAGCTCGAGGAGTTTGGACACGCGCTTGGGTGTACTGCCCTTCCCTGCCCCAGGTTCTCTTCCATTAGTTTTAACCTACACGCGCACACATGCACACATTACATTTTTACAGATATATTTTATATGACGCTTTTTAGATGTTGTGCCATTTTATAAAACGGGGCTATAAATATTTGCAAAATAGCAAACATTTTGGCGTTCTTACTTAAAGTCTGCCTTAATCGCTGGCGTAAGTGTGTTTCCGATGTTTTGTTTTTGTTGGTATTACACTTTGCTGTATGGACTGTTCACAAATATTTATAGACCCTTAAATATTTTATACCAACAAAAATACATTTGTCTGCGGTATTTACTTTTTTAGTTTGGGTAATTTTTATTGAAAGAAGTAGCCAATTTTTTTTATACTGAAGATTTTGATTCAGAAAGATCCCTTTGTAGTATTTACAAAACTATGCATACAGAAGGTGAGGATACTTTTAAAAAATAGTAATATTTAAAAAAAATCTAAATTGACCTATTTTAGATTCAGTGAAACATTTAATTTAATATATATATTTACTTTAAAGAATTTAGTTATATAATTAAGTTGATTTTGATCAATCATATTTCTTAAAGCTCTGAAAAATGAAAATACCATTAAAATTATAACAAAGACATAACACAAAGTTTTTAATACACAAACAACATAACTTTTTATTTTTTTATTATTTTTTTAAAGTTAATATATTTTGTTATTATTTTGGAAACAATTAGTTTCCACTTTTTTTTTGCTTTTGTATGTGCTCAATTCATTATGTTACAGCATTGGACTAAATTAAGAGGAATGCTAAACTGTTGGAAGGAGAGCTTTTTTTTCAGGTGCTAAAATAAAAGAAGAGGATCTTCGGATGTACTCCCCCTACTAGACCAACTATCTCGGTGTGGATTTGAATGTTGGCTTGTGTTGTGATGTCCTTGGGCTTGTTAGTCAGTTGTGTGAATGATGTGTGGGGGCAAAGCCAATCTCCATTCTTTCTTTATAATCAATATAAAAATTAATAATCATTAATGGGGTCAGCACTGGATGAGCAAATAGTTTGTTTTCTTAGCATGAAATAAATTTTTGTTAATCACTTTTATCAAATAAGCGTTATCACACTAATTATATTTACATAACTCTTTCATGATTATACAAATTTTAGAGATGATACTTGAAATTAATTTCTTCTTACTTTCAACTGTAGAAAAATGCTCATTACATTTTTATAAAAATTTGTTAGATCCAAATAGGTCAAATATTAATTAATTAATATTACAGAGTATTAATAAACATTTATATAACTGACTTGTAAATGATCTTACAGTACATTTTATTTTAAATTGATTAAAGAACATATTATTTGAAATATACTTCAGAACAGTTTTTAATATACATAATATACAATATATTACATATTGAAGTAATTAGGATTTTGATCATTATTATCATATCCAATAATACTGAAAGAATAACAGTACATTTTACATTTTATTTTAAATTGATTAAAGAACATATTATTTGAAATATATACTTCAGAAGAGTTTTAATGTACATAATATACAATATGTTACATATTGAAGTAAATAGGATTTTGATCGTTATTGTCATATCCAATAATACTGAAAGAATAACAGTTGATTACTGGCCATCATAAAATTTCAAGAAGCAGATTTATAAAATCAGGTTTTTTCCCCATCCATCACCCCGCCGTACCCTTGGGAGATCCACTAATGGAGGGCCGCACCAATTTATTTATTTATTCTACAGGCAAAGCCTATTAAAATTATACAACAAATAGGAAAAAAAACTTAGGAGAGCTAATATAAAAATTCATTACAAAATTAGAAACATAATAACAAATATTTGGAAGTATGAATTATTAAATAAAACGTGGCCATAACTATATGCAGTTAACATTGTTAGAATACAAACAAAACTTAACTGAAAAAGATAATTATTAGTCATGTCCAAGCTAACTAGCGTAATATAACTGAACATAGTAATGTAGAAATATATAATTGTAAATATTAAACAAACAGAGAAAATATATATATATATAAATAAAATAGATATGAAAATTGTACATAATCTGATTTAAAACATTTATATCTTGAGTGCAGATATTAATTGATTTTTAAAAATGCTAATATTATCTTGGTATAAGAGGTGTGGATATGTATTAGCTGTGTGAATTAACCTATTGATGGGACATTTTTTTATGCAATTAGGGCGGAAATGAAGAATATTTTATTTCCGGGATGAGAGCTGGGGAAGATTACAGTTTAATTTGGAAAGTAAATAAGGAGACTCGAGATATCAGAAGAATCTAACCCCTAATGGGGTAGGTTTTATGAGTGTAAGTGACAACATTGCATTTGTTAATATTCAGCACCATTGAATTCTGTTGGCACCATTCATGAGTAGAGTTCAGGGTCAGACTGATCAAGATTATTCTAATGGGTGTTGATGGTTTCATAAAAATTCAAATCATTGGTATAAAGAAAAAAATTGCTACTCTCTACATATTTTAAGTCATTAATATAAAGAATAAACAGTATGTTGACACCACCTTGTGGTTCACCTGACATAGCATTGAAATCTTTTGAAAAGTTGTTTATTTTCACTACTTGTTTCTGGTTAGAAAGATAAGAGTTAAACACCTTTAGTTTGATTTGACTAAAATTGGTTGATATTTATCATTATGTGATTTACTAAAAATTTTGGTTCTGGAAAAGAGGTTTTTAAGCTAATACCTTCCTCAGGTGCGGCTCAGGGATTCAAATAATCGGGTTATAAATATGCTTCATTTAAAAAAAAAATAATAAAGAAGGTTTGTTGGTTAACACTTTATTGCAAGAAATTAGCACAGAAATGTTGTGCATAATTTGAGAACCATTTACAATTGAAAAGAGGCATGAATTTCTGAATGATCTTCAATTGAATTGAATAGTAAAATTCAAAAATTGGCTATTTAAGCCAGTTTTGAGATGGAATAAAAAACATTTAGTACTTACTACGGATTATTTATTAAAAATATTAGTTGTTTTGAACAAAGTGAACATTTAATAAAAGGTCAACTTACATTTTTAAACATATTTGTGAATATACATTTGGTTTTACACTCACTATTATTACTGCATTAGTTGTCAAAAATGTTTCATATACTAAAACTTTATGTAAATAGATATATTTTATCATTATAGTTTTGTTTTTTAATTAACTTTTAACATCACTTAAAATGCTAAACTTTTCTGATTTTTTTTAAGCCGTTCTTTTAAGAAAACATACAAAAATGTTATAAAATAAAGATACATTGATTGATGTCAAAAGTCTGTTCTTGCAATATTTTGCTTAAAAAATCTTATATTTAAATTGGCTCTTGTAGTCATACATTTATTTAAATTGTGTTTATAGCAGTGGTATTTGACAAAGATTAGAAAGCACAGAAGCATGAAGTGATTTTTAGTGAATTTTGATGAAAAATTAAATGGATTTTTCAATATTTACTTTTTAAGAGGAAAAAAATTGAAAAACAAGCTTATCTGGTGTTGCCCAATAAGACATTTAATATAACTGTAACAAAAGTTAATTAAATAATATTTATGTAAAAGTTAAAATTGTTTATAATTTATTTTTGTGAATTGTAAATCATTTGTATTTCTTGGTAATTACATGTGCAATTTTCTAAAGGGAAAAACAGGCTTTCCTCCATATTGAGCAAACCTTTTTTTCTGTGTGTATGTGTGAATATATGTTTGGTTTGAATGAGGCACCGATACAGTTGGTCGCGCCTTCGCAGCCATTTCTATAACTCAGTTGTTGCTTTTTTTCAACCATTTTGTTTAATTTATTTCATATGAACTGACGATATGAAATAAAAACTGTTTTTGTTTTCAATTTTTCTTTTGATATTGTAAACATTATTGATTGTGAATAAAAGAAATTGAGGCTGCGAAGGCAAGTAAAACTCCCTTTTATTCCAGGTGGGACCAGCTTTAATCTCTCAATAAAAAATGTCATTTCAAGTTGTTAATCGGCCTTTAATTTGTTCACAGCCCTTACTCAGGAGCCTAACATTGTAAATAGAGCTATTGCTCCTAGTAAGTATTTCTTTTGCAATAATATAATCCTTTTTTCCCCCTACATAAACTTCACTACTTAAAACAAACACATATTTAACCTAAAAGGGGGTCCGGGGTAGCTGAGCAGTCAGCGTGATTGTCACTCTCTCGGGTCGTAGTCTCTGTGGTCATGGGTTCAATTCGCACTGTTGCCCCTGGCATTTTTTCATTCTACAAAGGTAAAGACCTCCCCCCCCCCAGAATTAACTCATCGCATTCTCTGATTCTCTTTCTCCCTGACTAATATTGAAAAACAAAACTATACAAAAAAATTTTTTTCAAACTTAAAAAACTTCTTGAAGTATTATTGTAATTGATTTCAAATAACTTAATATTTATTTGGTTTTTGACGTTTTTCAGCTATTTCTTCAGTACCTGCATTTCCGGGGCAAAACCTCCTTTTAGGAATGCCCTTGATGATTCCTCCTAACCATATTTCAATGGCTTCCCCGCCATTTGTGGCAGATGATACGGCAAAATGTATGTTATTTATTTTATTACAATATTATTTTTGTATTTTCAATTGCGTATATAATACATTATATTAAAGGTAAAGAAGAGAAAGATATCCCACCAGTGATGTTAATGCCCCCACCGACTGTGCTTCCTTCAAGGCGAGGTTCACAGCCTATGATCATAAGTGAGAGTTCTGTTGAATTAAAAAGAGAAGCAGAAAGCCCAAGTCCCACACAAACGATTCCTGTGACAGCCGATCTTTCGACGTCGCAAACACCTTCAATGGCTACACTTCGGAGATTCGTGTCCACTCCGAACACACCGTTGCCAGCTCTGAGTGTTGAGACCTATTTTTCAAGAATTGAAAATAAGCAAATCGCTACAGATACAAGTTCACCTCTCCATCCTCAGAAGTCACCCACGATAAACATGATCCTTTCTTCAAGAAAAATAAGTCCCACTCTCAACAGTGTTTACACACCTCCGATTTCCCAGCAAACTGTACTTTTACAGAATGGAATCGCCTCGGATGATATTTTGAGACCTCAAACATTACAAGATCAAATAACTGCATCGATCATTGCCAACAGAGAACAGGAGGCAGCCAAACTGGATGCTTTTGTAAATTCAACTGCAGAAAACCACTTGAATTCGCCTCAATCTCTGGAAACTTCTCAACCGTCTGCAATTCCAAAACAGGAAATCATCCTTAACGATGTTTTATCAGATGTCACTCCAGTCCCAATGCAAACGTCTCCTCTTAATCTGAATACAAATGAGACTTTATCGCCATCTGCTCTTGTATCAATGAAACATATGGTTCCGATGGATAGCAAAATTCCATCTACAACTTTACCGATTTGCACTCTTCCACAATCTTCTCTTCCCATAAATACAGCAATGCTGACAAACTCGCTTGTAAATGAATCTGGTGATCTTATTTTGAACCAGTCTTTCTCTTCAGGAAAGGATATTCGTACAGTAACCGATACAATCAGTATAAATGGTTCATCTATATCTACCACAAACTTTAATGATGCAAATGTCACTCAAGTGACAACCTCGCCAGATTTAATTATGAATGCTGTTGTCAATGATTTGTCTAACTGCCCTCAATTTACCAGTGGGCAAGAACTACCTATGCAGTCTTCAATTAAAGAATGTATAGCCACTCAGAGCCAATTGCAAGATCCACTTATTCTGCCTTCAGTTTTCCCAACAACAACCTCCGCAAACAATAGCAGTATTAATAATCCAATGAACACTGATTTTATTGGAAGTCAGCCACTCAGAGAAAGCAGTCAGAGTTTATCTAGTCCCTCTCAATTCAGTGGAAATCTTCTCAATACAAATTATGTTCAAGATGCAGTAATCAGAAATAAAGAAACAACCCAACAGGTGGAAAACAGTTTGTCTCCAAGGGCTGACAACAAATTCACATCGGATATTGTATTTTCTCCTACAAATGTCAACGATAATCTAAATGTAACTTTGAAAACAACTCAGTCGAGTCCTCAGTTTACCCAGGACATCGTATTTACTTCGACACCAGAACTCCCTATTGGAAGGGAAGCAATTTCAGGGATAGCCAACTCAGGTTTCCAAACTGTAACGGAAAATGTTGATATTAAACCTGAATTGTTTTCTTCAGAATTGAACAATTCCAGTTTTCAAGGCGGAAGAAACGGCCAAGATCCGATTCTCACCGGTACTCAGTCGTTAAACATCACAAACACCAAACTAGAGCCAGAACAGACCACTTCGACGAATACCTTCCAGTCTGAAGTGATCCTCAACAGTTTTACAACCTCAGATGGTCCTTCTGCAATTTCGATACAAAGGAAGAGCATAGATCAGCATATTCCTACCACTGTAATATCAGCCTCTCAAGTCATTGAAAACAGAACTGCAGAAATCCCAAAGGTAGTTCAAAATGGGGGCACGGCCCAGGTGAAAAAATGCGAAGAAGGGATTCCACTTCCGCAGGAACTAACACAGATGTCTGAACATGATCTGCTAAGCTATATAAACCCGAGCTGCTTTGACCAAGGTAAGACAATTTATATTCAATCATTCCACAATTTTATTTCCAGGCAAAAAACTTCACTAAACACAGTCATCAACTTTTTAAATGGTACATCCAATCAAAAACCTACTTATTTTACTAAATTCCTGGCCTAATTTACTAGTAATCTAATCATTGTAATCTAGCCTATTCCAGTTAATTTTGTGGGTCAGACGCATTTTGCCTTTCTTATGGGTTATGTCAATTTAATATTTCATATTTTCATTCAATTCATTAGGGTAGTTTTTTAATTTTTGTTTGTAAAACATACAATACATTATAAAAATAAGTTGTCAGATTTAGAATGTATACAGAATAAACATTTATCATTGGTTAATTTATGAACTTCACCTGTTTATTTTTCAGTTTGAAGGCGAGTCCAGCCATGCTGAAAATGTTAGACACCATTAGTTTCTGCTTGTGTACATTTTTGTATTTACATTTATTTAATTAAATTAGTTATTTATTAAATATACATTTAATCTTTTGATTGTGTATTTGATTTATGCCAGTTGTAACTGAATCAAATAATGTGAAGGACTGCTTCAAAAGAGGCTTTTTTCTTTTTTTAAATGTGCAATTTTAAAAACCAGAAATTGTAAAGAATAATCATTGAATTTTTATTACATATATTCAGTATTTATATTTTTTGATATTATTACAGTGATTTTGTGATTGAGAACAATGTACAAATGAATTTAAAAAAAGCAAAGCATCACATCACTTTCTAGGACCAAAATTTTTTAAACAATTCAAAGCAAAGTTTATGAAAAGTATTAAAACATGAATCCATCTAGCATCAATATTATTTGGTCTTTGTGTACAAAATTTATTTATCAAATCTGTTAAGCATTAATGTAATGAATATATAATATTCATAAATATAAAGTTTGTACTCCAAGAGATATTAATGTCTTAGAAATTTATTTGCTCATTTGTTTTAAATTATTTATAATTTATGTAAAGAACATTGTATCTGTGTAGATAATTATATCTACCTTTGTTAAAAATATTTGAATATTATTTTGTTGAATTATTTTTGTTTTATTTTAGAGATTTGAGAGGTATATATTGCATATATTTGTATATAAAAATTCTGAGAAAGAAAAGAAAATGAAAGATATTCTTATAGATTTTATGTTAAATTGAAATTTGTTATTATTTGTATACATTCTCTTAACAAAGCGTTGGCACAGATGATTATTAGAAAAATAGTATTTACCTTGGTAAATTCTTTTTTACTTCTGTTTGTGAGCTATATGAAATATAGATGTGTTGTTTAAAATTGTATGTTTTACTATAATTATCTTCCCATTTAATTAATTTATTTAAACACTTTTTGATTTTGTGAATGATTCAAGTGGATGTGAAAAATTATATTAAAACCAATGCTGTAAAGAATGCAGAACCACTGGATCATAACCAACAAACCACATCAAATAAAACTGTCGTCCAAATCATAGGCCATGGAGGAAAGGGGGAAAAAGAATCATAGCAGATGGCCATACTAGGCTGACACGGTGTGTTTGTGATGAAATGTCGAGTAATTTTATGAAATTCGTTTTCATTCGTAACAAAAACTTTGTAAATAACACATTTCCATTTTAAATAGATTTGCTAGAGGTATGATAGGCTGATTGTTATTTCAAAAAAGCTCTCAATGGCCACTACCACCTCAAAAATGTATTAAAACTTATGTCAAACAGCTTTGGGTCTGTCTACACTAATGAGTTTTTGATGTTACTCACACGTTTTGGTTTGCGCCATTTTCAATGAGGTACCCAGGGACATAGTGGTGTCTCAATATGTGTTACTTGCCATATGTACAAAAAAGCAAGAGGTGTAGCTCAGATAGAGGAGTACCACATTTTGGAAAGAACAAACGCCAAAAGAATTAGCGAAGTGCCATCTAGAGGTAAATGATTAATTGGTATGGACCACCATGGAAGACTGGAGTGCCAAAAAAGAAGGGTTCTGTTAACCATATCTGCCAGCTATTAGATTAAAAACAGCACAAAGACAAAAATTAAAGTCTGATGTTAAAAATTGAGAGTGGCTGAACCAAAATGCTGTTAATTGCATAAGTTATATATTAGAAAACTGGATCTGTCTGGTAATAATAATATAGACTTTAAACTTCTGAAATATATATTTTTATTTTATTTTTCAAACTAAAAACTTAACTATGTTGAATAGAACTAGCAATGAAACCAATTGCTATGTGTAAGATTTGGAAATTTAGCTTTTAGGTTGGCTGACAAAACAAATAATTAAGAATTAATTAAAATAGTGGCAAAAAATAAAAATTTGTTGTTTTTCTTTCAGAAATGAGTTGCACTCAATTTACACCAATGATTGATTGTTGTTGAATTAATTTTTGTGATTTATTAGGTTGTCTGTAAATGTTTGTTAGCAATTGGTTGTACACAGAATCATCAGCGATCAAACATATTTATCAACTACATTGTGGATCAATTGCAGACTCAGAACCATTTTATAGGGGTCTACTATTTATTTAATAATCGGGACAGTACATTTTGGTATACAATGTTTTACCCAATAATGCCATTTCATTTGGTTGTTTTTATTTCCACAAGTTACCAGAATGAGGTTTACAAAGTTAGTGTACATGTTAATTCTTGATAATGGTTAACTTTGATCTATTTAGTAATTGACTATACAAAATAATCACAATTTTATTATTGTTAAAATTCATATTTTACTGAGCAAACAGTCGATTCACTTATATTTCTATATTGAATTTTTTTTTTTTAATATTACAATGCCAGACACATTTTGCATATAAAATTGAATACAAATTGAATTTATCATAGTTTACAGAAGTACATTGGCAGTACAAGTCTATAAATTCAACTTATAAAAATATGTAGGATGATCGTCTCCAATCATCAGGCCACAGTACGATGTTTCACTATTAATGAATACCTATCATTTTATTCAAATTGATTCCATGTCACTTTGATCGAACATTCAAGAAAAATATGTCTTTTTTTTTTATCAACCCTCGACGTTTAATTACTCAGACTTTATTGGATCATCTGGGAAGATGGACTGGAGGAAAAAGATTCCCAGATGATCCGTTAAAAGCTGTCACTCAAGAAAACAGATCTAGTTTTTCAATTTTCTCGCTCGGAATTTGCTGATCGGTCTAGTTTCCTTCTGTTCAATTGCTCGTTTACTGATTAATGTTTCTTCAATTGAATCACCGATCGCAGTAAGATTTTTGCTATCCTTGTTATCTAGGCTAATATCTTGGAAGCGATCTGATAAATCAAATGTAACACGTCTTTCAGTTTTAACAGGTTTATCAGGTATATCGCTTTGAATTTCATTTTCTACATCTTCTTCTATGGAATCATCATCATCATCATAATCATCGCTATCTGATTCTCCTCCTAGCCTGTCGATTTCTTCTTCGAGTTCTTCCTGCATTTCAAGAAGGTCTAGATGTTTCATGATATCCTCCTCGGTATTTCCTTTGCTCTCTTTGATCTTATTTCGAAGCTCAGCAAGTTTCTGCTTATGCGCTCGCACACTTTCCTTGTGTTTTTCACGCCATGACTTTTCACTTTCTTCATCATACGGCTCGATGATTTCCTGTCTCTCTTCATTACCAAAAGCTTCGAGTTTCTTCGGCACATTGAGGTTGTTCTCTAGGAGCTCTCGCTCCTTCTTGATTTTATCAAGCATTTCGTCGATTTCTTTAAGACGCCTTTCGCATATTTCAGATGCACTGGCAGAAGAGACTTTGAAGAAGTATCCATCGCCCACAGCTACTGTGACATCATTCGTATGCACTACAGTGCCCTTCATAAAAGCTCTTTTGCCTATAGGGGCGTAAATTTGGTGCCTGAGTTTTCCCAAGTATATTTTTAGGCTTTTCTTCAGTTCTTCATAACTGTTCTTCCTCTCGGACCAATAGTCAAAAGATTTCCTATTCTTCATCAAAGCCTCCAGCAAATTCCTTTGAACTTCAAAAGGCAGTTTATCCGGTTGATGGACGTTCATTGTATTACAATAAAAAATAAATAAATAAAACGACCAAAAGCAAAGCCAGTAAGTGAAAAAGTTAAATGTAATCAAACATAAGAAACCAACTAGGCGCTTAACTTTTAGTCTAACAACAAAAACTAAAACCTTACAAGTTTGAAGTCACAGAATTGTCTTGATTCTTCCCGACCGGTTTCAGTAACCTTAAAATTGATAAAGGACGTCTCTTTTGATTTTTACACGACTCTCAATCGTTTTGTGGTGAACTCACATAAAACTTTTTCAAAAAACATATCTCATTATTAGTTTCATACTAAAAATAAAAATCTGTGATCATTATAAAAAGTTAATATTAAAATCGCACAACGCAAAAGTGGCATACTGCAAAACTAAATAAATTTACATTATTCATAAATGTATAATTCTGGTACTGATTTTAAGTAAAAAATACCAAATCAATTTAAATACATACATCTAACTGAATTTGAAATTGAAAGCCACCTCTGAATATGAAAATTGAGCTTAAGGTCAGCATAATTGAGTTTCCTGCTCAGATTTTTGGAGGAAACTGAGTTATTTTACATATATAACACTGATATACGTATTGTTTTGTGTCCTGAGTTAAATACCTGTAGTTTGGCACTTAGGGTGTGGACTGACCCATTCCAGATGGTTTCAATACAGAATTAGCTGTTTTGACTTTTTATTTTAATGTTTCTTAAAGGCTAACTTACAAGTTAAATACTCATTGACGACAGTGACACTATTGTTTTGATATGTTCAATTGCACGAGGTCTATCTCCATTCTGAAATACCAGAATTTTGATTTATCTAAGTTGACTTTCAACCCCCAAAGCCCGGGGTATGATTCCAACTTATCAACGTGGATTTAAAGATCTTTTAGGCTTTCAGCAAGTATGACAATGTCTGCATAGAGTAAAATTTTGTTAACAACACCATTGATCTCTACTCCCCTAGGCAGAACATCAATGAGATCATTTATGTAAAGGAAAACAAGAGAGGGCTCAGTAGACAACCTTATCAAACATTTGTACTTTATTACAGTTAATTAAGGTTTTTAGTTTAGATAAAAAAGTCAATGGCACGAGCAGGATTCAAACCCACGATCTTCGGGTAGATACACTGCTGGTCTACCACTTGAGCTATCGAGACATCGATCCACTCGGACACTTCAAGAGGTGGGGTTGAGATGGGAAGTTGGTGTCCAAGAGGATCGAGGTCACAATTGCTCAAGTGGTAGAGCAGCAGTATATCTACCCGAAGATCGTGGGTTTGAATCCCGCTCGTGCCATTGACTTTTTTATCTCAACTAAAAACCTTAATTAATTGTAATATATTAATTGGTCAAGCAGACCAATTAATTAACTTAATAAATAAGTGAATTTGTACTTTATGTTGAAAAACTCAGATCTCCCTTCTGGGCACCATAAGCAGGCTTTTGACTCTATTTTTATAACACTATTACAAATTAGGAGGTAAAGTAAAGATTGTAAAGCGTATAGAATAAAAAATGTCGGTCAACAGAATCAAAGGCAGCTTTGAAGTCTACAAAAGTGCATAAAATGTAAACTCAGAAATAGGGATATACAATCTCATAAGAAATAAATAAATAAACTATTATATTTTTAAAATATATACAATAAAAAATCACACAAAATTAAAGCTCACATTCTATTTATTTTCTTCTGTAGGCAATTCATTGTATTCCTTCGTGTTGGAGAACAAATAATCGGTAAATTCTTCATCGACTTGTCGTACAAGTGTTATCTCTTTAAAAAAAGTGCTTTTTGATTCCTAAAAAATACAAAACAATAAATAAGTGAATTGAAATAAAAATAAAAATTCACTTACTTCTTGAAAATTCAGACTATTGAACATTTTAATACTATTTTCGTTGTTTAGTGAAACTATGGCTTCAAACTTCTTAACTTTTATCGCTGTCACAGCTGGAATCACAAGAGTTACAAATGTGATGTCAAGGAGTTAATAAAATGTTTTTTACCATAGCGCATGATCAACAGTGCGACTTCTCGGCCCATTCCTTTTCCTCGGAATTTAGGCTCAGCGATCATTAAACCGATTTCCCCGACAAGGCCATCGTAGGAATCCTTCAAATACACATTGGCATCTCCAATCATGGATTCTAAAAATAAAAAAAAATATGTTTTTGTAATTACAATGTTAGGCGTTTCACAGTTACAAATAGAATAGACTGGTGTAAACCATATGGTATAAGCAATCGATAGAATTATCAATTAAAAACGTAGTTAGGGATATTTAATACATTGTACTTCTTGGTAAAAAAATAGGTTGAAAGTTTAATGCAATTTTACTGATTTATGATTTATATTAGCTTAAATCCATACTGCATGAAAATACATACATGTACAGAGTTGAATCACATACAGCTTGGTCATTCCAGCCCTAACAAAATTTAATTTAACCAAACCCGATAACTACTATTTTTATGAATGAAATCTGCCCAAAGTAAGGGGTTTGTCTCATGGCTACCATATCAGCCATACATATACGAGGCTCAAAACCCGAGGGGGCCCAACCAGACTACAGGAGAGTGTGCAGGAAGACTTAATGGGGCTTAAAAAAGTCTAAATTTTTGTAAAGATAGGAAACGGGACCCAATTCCCTTGGATGTGGTGAATACAAACTGTTTACAAACCGTGAGAACATCCACATCCTACCCAAGGACTATGCTGGATTCGAACCCAGGACCGTTACTGTGGCAATATGAGTTGTATGACTTGGTCAGTCTCCCAGTTTTTAGTCTTTAATTTGACAACACGCCAAAAATTAGAAAGTTGAAATAAGTATATCGTTTTTTTCTTCTTCCAATAATAAAGAAGTAAAAGATCCCAATGATTGCTGATTATAAAAGCACTTTCATTGCTAATTTGAGATTTTAGTTAAGGGTAATATTCCATTGCTCAATAAAGAGAGCAAGGGCGTTAATATGTATATTTTGTATTGCAATCTATAAAACTGTATTCTTGTTACAGAATTCTAACCAGGCACAATTGTAAAGACTATTAGTAAATATTAGCTTGATCATTCTTGCCTCCTTAGCTTATTTTTTGCACGTTTTATTCAATTATATGTTTAGGTATATTGCTGTCGCTTATAACCTGTCTTTTTGTGCTAATGGCATTCTTTTAAAATGCTATAAGGAAAAATGTTTCACTTGCTCTGACAATGTAACATTTGCTTTAATTCGTGCCTTCATGTAACGAAAGAACTTTTTTATTGTTAAAAAAAACTATTAGCAATCATCTATCGATTTTTTAAAATATTACTTACTATTAATTATTCTTTTTAACTAGGCAGAAAGAGGGGAAATTCAAATGGATGTAGGTTAAGATGGGGCGTTGGTGTCGGAGGGGATCAAAGTCACGATGCTCAAGTGGTTAGAGCAGCGGCTTATTGAGCCGAAGGTCATGGGTTCGAATCCTGCTCATGACACTAATTTTTCATCTCAACCAAAAACTTGGTGGTCAATTATGACAACAAAAACCCCTACTTCCTAGCATCCATCATCAACATTCTGTCAATATTCAATATGGTAATCATCATTCATTGCACATTTGAATACATACCTACTTCATCATTAGTCTCTAACATTGTTTCCTTGTCCAGGACAATAAATGTACACTCTGAAATAGCGAAAGAATTATAAGAAATGCGCTCAAAGAGGCCGATAATGATGATTATTACTTTTAACATCATTTAACCATGTCTGTTGCATTTCGTATTCCTCGTGAAGAGTCAATCTGTCAGAAGCTGTTTGCAGTCTGAGATCCTCATCCTCCATCCATTTGTGATACCTAAAAAGATTTCAGAATTGAGTCTTTGTAGCTTGTCAACAGAATATTTTTATCTTTCTTATAGCAACAATTGATAAAATGTGTTTGTGGGATATTTAACTGTAAAGTATTTACTGGCAGGGGAATTTCAGAACATGCTTATTAGAAGGAAAAATAGAAAAATAGAGAGAAATTTACTTTTCAACGTGACTGATCCTGTACGGTACCAAGATAACTTTATTTCCAACGATTTTCGTACTGATGTTTAACCTCATTTCTACAGATTAAGGAACGTCGTTCTTTAACTACATGTACTTTACCCAGTTGAATCATTGACATTTGTATTAAAAAAAAAATAATAAACAAAAATGTTACATTCAGGTTATTGAACAATTTGTACTAATAAACAAGTCACAACTTAGAAAAATTCCCCATTTTATTAAAGTTAAAATATATTGACTTATATTTTGATGAAAACGTAGAAATAAAGCTTCTATTTAATGTTGTTTTATGTTTAAGCTGACACACAATTTTTGAAGCAAACTTATTTATGTAAATATAAATAATAAAATTTGTCAATTTGTATGAAGAGTATATATCAAACATAATGAATAAGAAGGTCCTCAAAGAGTATATAATAAAACCCTGAGTGACTGGTTGAAAAGGATAGTTGAGCGAGTAAACTCAGTTTGTATATATTCAAAACTATCCTTTTCAACCAGTGAATTGATGTACTCACCCTACCCAATTATTTGTGTAAACCCTGAGTTATACAGAATCTACAGTCATCAGTCCCTTGCAACTTGCTCATTTCTCATTTTCCTGGATAGCTGAGTAGCAAAAGACAGTCCTAATCTAATAAAGATCACACTCTGCCTGGTATTGCCCAGTGTCAATCCCTAGAGTACCCATCCAAAAATTGCAGAGAAAGTAGTACTACAAAGAATTTAGAGATGGTTTAAATGAAAATGACAGCCTTGCTAATTTGTCTTCAGACCCAGGCATTCTACTTTAATGCTGCTTGCCAAAGCAGTGGATGTGATTTTCCATCGTTTTTATTTTAAAAAACATGTGGGGATGGTACTTATTGACATGGAGAAAGTCTTTTATTGTTTGGCATATATACCAAATCAATTTCCTAACTACCTAACATTACCTAATCAACAAAATAGTTTTTTACAGATTGATGGCACAATGTCTCCTTTAAGAGATATTAGAGCTATAAAATTTGTCCATTTGGATGAAGAGCATATATCAAACATAACAAACCATCAGGTCCTCGAAGAGCATATAATCTCAAAACCCTGAGTGATTGGTTGAAAGAGTAAACTCAGTTTGTATACATACAGAACTATCCTTTTCAACCAGTGGATTGACGTACTCACCCCACCTTAATTATTTGTATTGTCCAAGGGTCTGTTCATGGGCCAACCTTATTTAACATCTTTATAAACGACTTTTTTAAAGCTAAAAACAAATAATCTGGGTCCCAGTATGGTCAACTGGGAGGAAAAATAATTGTTATTGCCAAGGCTTTGACCTGCTTTAAGATCATCACTAGGACAAAACAATCTTAAATGTCTAAAAAAGTTGACATAATTAAGTTTTTAATAACTGGTTTCAAATTTCTTTGAATATAGACTTAGTCCCAACACAGATCTTTCCAACAATGGAATGTTAAACAAAAAACTTAATTATGTTAATTTGTAAGACTCCTTTCAAATAGTTTTGCCTTGATGATGACCTTAAAATAGGCCAAAACCTTGGCAGAAAGCAGTTGAATTTGCTTTTTTGTCTACTTGATCACACCAAGATCCATATTATTTGCGAGTAAAAAAGTGTTTGATACATTTAATATGGACTTTATGAGAGCTTCCTTTGGGGTTGGTCGATTCTATATGCAGATAATTATCACAAACTGTAGATAGGTATTTTAAATATTGTGAAAAATGGAGAATCTTGGTAGCAAGAATGTTTACTCAATGCAGATCACACTTTGTCAATCATGCCATAATAAATAACTTAATAACTTTCTCCCATATCATTGGCTAAGAATTTAAAATACCTTGAAATATATCTGAATTTTGGTAAGCTCCAGGTAGTGCAAAATAGTGCTCTACATGACTAAATGCATTTAACGCTAAACATACCTAGCTTATTTACCCAATCTCTAGAGCAATTGTAAATTTTTAGAATTAGCTGGCATTTTATGGCATAATTAGCTCATTTTTACATATCCGAAATTGTTTTATTTATATTAGAGATGACTTGAACTACCAGAAAAGCATAAAAGATTTAACCAGGTTTAACCAATTGCTGTGAAAAATAAATAGTGTAAAGTAACGCATAAATAGATGTTAAGAATTTCTCTATTAGTTACCTGAATATTCTTATTGTCTCATTTACTTTTCTATTTATTTACTGTACTCATGTACCTGCATCTTGTGCTGTGTTTAATATATTTATTGTTTTGTGTAATGCCTGGGGTTTTTATATATGTTTTTCCCCTAAACTATTTTATCTTTAATATATTTTTTAAGTTGATTTATAATTTTTATGTAAAGTGTGGTTGAGATGAGACATTAGTAACACAAGAGGGACTCGAACCCTTTGGCTGAATTTGTCGCTGCTCTAACCACTTGATTTATCATGACTTCAGTCCCCTAGGACACCAACTCATCATATTAACTTACAGAATTAGTCATAGCATTAGTTTTGCATTCCCTACTTGTTTCGTTTTATGTTGTCAGTCAGAATTGAGTTGGATTGAATCCAGCTAATTAGCTATCTGACAAGATAGCTATTTTTGTTCTCTTTGTACTAATTGACCACATATCTTCATTGTACAAACATTCGTTTGAAATACACTAGTTGTTTCTCTGTATATCGTTTAAGATAAGAATACTGCCCATTTCTTTTATTGCGTTCTATTGTGTACCACTACTTATGTTACATAATTGTTTGAATTTGAATAACTCGCATATGTCTTTCCTTCCTGGCCTGTGTTTAGGATTTTGTTCTTTCTATATCAGTCTACATTCTATTTGAGATGGATTTAAGTCTCTTAATATATTTATTATTCATGTTTTACCATTTTGTTGTGATACACACTGTAGCGAATCCCTTGTCCTTGTCGGTAATATTAGGGTGAAGATTGGAACTGGCAAAGATTAATAATTTGTCCAAAGAGATTTTGATTAACAGATGTATTATCCTGTTAGAAAATTTGAACAATGGTGAGTTTGTATCACAATTTCAAATAATATTTGTTTATTTTTATAAATTGGGCCAAACTAAGATGAAAATTGTCCATATATGATTTGGGGAGTGTAGCTAAAAGGAGTTGTTCCATAGACCTTTGATTGAAATCAGGTAAATCAGGCAGGAGTAAGGCATACAAATGATCATGCCAGAGCTTAATTCCTAGTTTATGGCATGCAAAACAGCAGATGATGATGATAATGGCACTAGGAAGTGCGGATATTGCTGTTAAAATTCTGGCATTCGTTTTGAAACATTCGTAATTTTCATAATCCCAATTCATCATTGGTATTGTACAAGACTGTCATTCATCCTATACTTGAATTTTATACTGTTGTATGGAATCCACACTTATCTTCTCACTCTGAAATTTGAGATAAAGTTCAATATAAGTTTATTAGAATCCTTAATTTTTGAGTTTCACTCCTTTTGTCTTCAGAACTGTCTTTTTCTCTCTATAATACTCCAGCACTAGCTGACAGAAGGCTTTTAATCTATTATTTCTTATCTATCTTCTTCTTCTTATAAGTTATAATTTGTAATTCTAATTATACTTCTTGTCTAAAGCCTTGGTTGAGATGAACAAGTCTCAAACAAGCGGGATTTGAACCCATGACCTTCGGCTCAATTTTTCATCTCAATCAAGACTTTAAAGAATAAGTATAATTAATTAAAATACTTAAATAGGACAATTATGACTGCTAAACATATATGCATTATTATTGATGTTTGCTATTGTTGTTGTGGTTCTTGTTATTTTATCAATTTTGTTTATCAGTAAACTTGTTTATAACCTCATGATTTATATTCTTTGTAAAAGGATCTTTGAACTGTGTCTATACATAAATAAATAAAGAAAAGAAAAACTAAAACAACCTGTTGAAGCTTGAACTGAAAAAGTTCATTTGAATTTCCCGCCAGTATTAGAACTTTCTTTTCAAACTTTTTTTTTTTGCGTTTTATCTTAAACCATTACGCTACCAATTTTCAGTTCGAAGAAAAGTAAAAAAAAGGAAAAAATTAACAAACGTTCAAGTTTAATCAGATTATTTTCCCCTAGGAATGTAAAGTCCGTCCGGCTTTAATTTTGGAGCGTTACAGCTGGAGTCTAGTTAGGTAGCCATGATGGATAAATGTAGAAATGTACTATTGTACTTTATAATAAAAGAACAAAGTTTTCATGCTTTAAGTACTCAATGAGCTTTGAAAATCGGCAGATTAGTATTTCTATTTCAAAGGAGTAATTTAGTCCCGGGGAGGAGGAATCGGTTCGAACGCCAGTCGGACAGCGCCTAAAAGGTGTTGTTAATGAAACAGGAAGGTTCGTTTCCGTTGTCATCATTATTTTATCATTTATTACAGTTGGAAACGACCAGTGTCGGTGTTTCTTGGGCGCGAGAATATTTTTCGGATCGCCTTCAAACGATGACCCAACGACTTAAGCCCCAGGGTGGCAGCCGGGTGTGAAATGTGCCTGGCTCGTCCGCACACTTCCCATCCAAAAATTCGCCCTTCTGAATAAATGTGACAATGGACAATATGCGTGACGAAGATCGCAAACGACGCCTCAGGCAGTTGGAAGATGTGATACAGGATCCGAGGAGTGTGGCCAACGTCGACTGCCTACTGGTAATGAATTTTGGCGTATTTCGAACCGCAGCTACACTGGAGTAATACGTTGTTTTGCAGGATACCGTGCAGGCACTCGTCGCCGACTGTGATCATCCTGCTGTCAAACGGATGAAAAATGTCGAGGCCTACATGGACAGATGTAAGTAAACGAATTTTCAAGTTTATTCAACATTTGGTAAAACAATTCAGCTATGCTTAGACTTCGAAGCCAATAACTAAACTGCTAATTGTAGTCAAGTTGTTTCCTATCTCGCCTGCCTATTGCACTTGTTGCCTGTCTCGCTACTCCCGACATTTTGCCTGTCTCGTAAATTCCGACATTTTGCCTTAGAAGAATCTTTTACTCGAGTGCATCAAAAACTCATCTAAAATTGGCTCGAGTACAGTGTAGGTCTGTTTGTATTGGCGCTTTGGGGTCGACTCCAACCAGCTCACTATTGGTATAATCTAAAGGCGGCTCCAGACATGCGGTATTCGCCTAATCACGACTAGTGTAGGTGGATGCTCGGCTATTCACCAAAGAACAATATCCGGTGCTCGCCGTGCTCGGCTTTTTGTCGGTTTTCTTGTCCGTTCCAAAGGGCACAAATATTCGTGAAGTAATCGCACTTAAACCATCCACACATTCGGGAATCAACTATAACTGTACGCACCATTAACCAACTGTCAACTGTTATCAAAATCAACAGTGAGTGTATACTTCTATTTAATACTATTTATTTTTCATTGATATACCATTGTTAACTAGTATTGATGCATTAATTTACACAATAGCAACAGTTTTTTTTGTTTTTTTGTTAGGATTGGATTGTCCCAACGTAACAGTTTTGGAGTTCCTCGATGTTTATGAAACAGAGCCAATAATTTGGAAAGCTTCTCTTACAAATCATAAATTGTTTTATAATTATTTAGAAATCGTGAGATGCGGTCTGGTATGATGTAGGTTTCAGAAAAACATTTTCTTTATCGTGCCAACATTTTGATCTTTAATAGAGATCATCTTCAGGGCCTGGGATTTACAAACATTGTTTACATATAGCAATTACATTTTGGATGTGGAAAAGTGAATTTATACAATGGAAAATATATTTTTTATATATTCAATCAAAGTATTTCCACTCACTCAAAGTGTCTTCTGTGTAATTGTGCCATTCTTGCGTGTCGTGTCGAGAGTGCCAGTGAGATTTTGCTATTTTGTGTTTATATACGTTGGATTTTGAAGGGGTGGGGAAGGATGTCGGTACAGAAAAGACATTTTTGTATAAGGTGTCGGTTTCTTTGAGGTGAAAAGCCAACGAAGGGAAACAATGTGTTGGTAATGGTTCGGCCAGATAATCCTTTCAGGATTATATAGAAAGGGATAAATAGGAAAAAGAAAGCTAAATAGTTGGGAAATTAGACTATGTGAAAAATATTTGATGTGTGGAATGTAATGTGATGATATAGGTATGTTATCTGTATTGAATTTGATTAATGATATTGGCGTAGCTGCGACTGAGTTTACATGTATCTGTTCTGTAATTGATGCTGTGTTTATCTCTGTTGATATAAACCATTTCTAAGAAATTACGTTTATGTTTGTTTTGTTCTGTGTGTAATACTTTTGGATTTTTGAAGTCGAAATTCAAAGTGGTGGGTAGCGAGTGCTGTAGGATTTTGCTTAGGTTTTTTGCAATCATAGATATGTCGCTTTACTCTCTTGTAGAAATACTTTGATTGAATATATAAAAAATATATTTTGCATTGTATAAATTCACTTTTCCACATCCAAAATGTAATTGTTATATGTAAACAATGTTTATAAATCCCAGGCTCTGAAGATGATCTCAATAAAGATCGAAACGTTGGCACGATAAAGAAAATGTTTTTCTGAAACCTACATCACACCAGGCCGCATCTCACGATTTCTAAATAAATATCGATTAACGATCACTAATCACCACACATTGTTTTATAAATAAAACAATAATTACAAATATAAAAGATATAATTAAATATATTTTTTCAATTAGTTTGTAGCCACTACAACAATTACAGTTTCACTATTATCCATCAGTTGAGGTCTCTCACGACATTTGGAAAAAACGTATTCACCATTTCCGCAACAACTAGAGGTTACACAAGCCCCGCACGTGCGTATAAGTAGGCATGCTATTTGGCGAATGCCAAGACAAGCATCTCGAGACTTGGCAAATATTTGGCGGCATTCAGCAAATCCCGCATGTGTGGAGCTGCCTTAACTAATTTATCATTAAATGATAGAATAGCATTATTGTCCGGAAAGTTTCTATCCACACGAATTGAGTACAGCAGGCATTCAGTTATTGTTAAATTGGAAGAATTAGTATGTAGATATAGATGTATTAAGACAGGGTGTGGATTTTAAGATTTGTTGTATTCCTCTTTCTGTGCTTATAGCACACCGGTGAGTCGTAGTTCCTCAAGGAACTTGATTAGTAGGCCCAAGGTTTTAATATCAGGTTATTAAAAAATTATTCCTAAAGACATTCAAGGGCTTGAAAATACCACATGATCTGGCTCTGCTGTTAAGTTGTTGCCACAATCACATTTATTATTCTCCAGAATTTCAATCTTAGGCTTACATGCTGGTGCTTCCAGTGCTTATTAAGGTCGTAGGCTCTTTTTACCCTGTAAAGGGCATTCCTGCTGACAGCACATCTGCTGAAGAAGTGTAACCTTCTTGACTTTGCCTCCATGGCACTGGTCTTCATTTTGGTCATCTCATGGAGGTGCTCAATCCTGGACCATCTTGGGCAGGCCTCATAAACTTATTTTGGATCACTTATAACATGTTGAGTTTTGTCCGGCAAACAATTCTCCAAGCAGGACATACGCATGTCCTGCTTGGAGAATTGTTACAGAAGCATAGGTTTAACAATGCTGCTGTAGGGGAGCTTTTTGTTAAAAGCAATTTTCACGGAGACCTGTGATAGTAGAGAAAACAGCTGCTAATTTTGCATAGCCTGACTAAGGAATGTTATTTCCTGCTGCCATGACATGGTTGAATACTGTAGGTCTTGGTGAATAGAATGGATTCTGCTTTTGTGGAGTTGATTTTAAGTTTCCATCTTTGGCAGAAGCGAGGAATTTTTCCATTTTTGATGCTGAGCCTTTTTTTTTTAACTGTGCTTTGCTGGCCAACTACAAACTAACCACTGAAGGCTGATAAAATGTTGCAAAAGCTTCGCACAATGATAAGGATGATCATGTTACAATTTTGGTCGTGTTTGGTTGTCTGTCACAAAATATGTCTTCCTTCTTTAATTAAATTCGCTTATTTTTCAGATAACAACGTTGCCACAGAGATCCGGAAATTGCGCATGAAAGTTGATGATTTTACACTCATAAAAGTAATAGGAAGAGGTGCTTTTGGAGAAGTCCAATTGGTATATAGAAAATATTTATCTGTATTGTTATTTTCATTATTTCTACTACTAGTCAATTACCTGTCGTAATGGTTAATAAAATTTATATATTTTTTGTATGACTATTCTTAAATGTTGAATGTTTCTAAACAGGTTCGCCATAAATCAACACAAAAAGTCTATGCAATGAAATTATTAAGCAAGTTTGAAATGGTAATTATTATTATTTATTTAATGTTGTATTATTAATCGAATATAAGTTGACTTTTGAAATATGTTAGATTAAAAGATCCGATTCAGCATTTTTCTGGGAAGAAAGGGATATTTTGGCACATGCAAATTCAGAATGGATTGTCCAGCTTCATTTTGCATTTCAAGACAATAAATTTCTTTACATGGTCATGGATTACATGCCAGGCGGCGATTTAGTGAATTTAATTTCCAACTATGATATTCCTGAGAAATGGGCCCAATTCTATTGTGCTGAAGTAGTGTTGGCACTAGATGCAATACACTCAATGGGATTCGTTCATAGGTAACATATATTTGTTGTAGTTGGTGAAGATTTAAATTAAAATTTCTCAACTTACTCGATCTAATTAATTATTTTGCAGGGATATTAAACCTGATAACATGCTTTTAGACAAATATGGCCACTTGAAACTTGCAGATTTTGGCACTTGCATGAGAATGGATGCTGTAAGAATTTACATGCTTTGTGTTGAGATTAGAATTCAAAGGTTGATGTTTTAGGACGGCCTGGTAAGATCAGACACTGCAGTAGGTACACCTGATTATATCTCGCCTGAAGTTCTTCAATCACAAAGTGGTGAAGGTACTTACGGAAAGGAATGCGACTGGTGGTCTGTCGGGGTTTTTCTTTATGAAATTCTCGTCGGAGACACCCCATTTTTTGCCGATTCACTCGTTGGAACATACAGTAAAATCATGGATCATAGAAAGTCACTTCATTTTGATCCTGACCTTGAAATTAGTGCAAACGCTAAAAATTTAATTTGTGGTTTTTTAACTGATAGGTATGTTATGATTTTTAAAGTGTAATATTTTTGACTTATATTGATCATTTATGATTGAAGGTTAAATCGCCTTGGAAGGAAAGGAGTTGATGAAATAAAGGCACATCCATTCTTTCAAAATGATCAATGGACATTTGACAACCTGAGAGACTGTGAGTTTTGGACAGTCAAATACCATGAATTTAAATTAAAAAAAAAAAAGAGTGTTTATCTATTTTTTTTGCTTTTAGGTGCTCCTCCAGTTGTTCCAGAACTATCGGGTGATGCTGATACGAGAAATTTTGATGACATTGAAAAAGATGAAAGCCCAGATGAGAATTTCCCTACTCCAAAAGCCTTTGCCGGAAATCATTTACCATTCGTCGGTTTCACTTACTCTCGGGATTACCAGTAAGTTTTTATTCTTAAAATAAAGATTAATTATTTGGTTTATTATAATTATTATATTTTACGTTTAGACTTTTATCAGCAAACAACCCCAACAGACAGAGTTCAGTCGATACCGTAAGTGATTTTATTGTATTTAACAGCAAACATTCCTTCTAATATAGAATTAATCTCTTAACATAAATTTTTTCTTTCCATGTGGTGTTTGGTTCATTAGGTTGATATGATTGTAAGTATTTTTGTTGTAAAACTGTGTCTGATGTCTGTATTTTGAACGACTCAAACTTGGGGATATAAAATAGTTTAATAAGTGTTTAGAAGTAGTAATTTATTTAATTATTAATTAATTAATTTTTTTTAAGACTGACCCTTCAGCGTTGGAAGTTGAGCTTGAGAAGGAAAGAAAACTGAAAGAAGCTATAGAATTGAGGCAAAATTCTTTAATCAGCCAGCTGGAATTGTCTACTCAGAGGGAAGTGGAATTACGACAAGAGATGACAGCTCTTGAAAAATCTCTCGCCATACTCAAACACGATCTGAAAGAGGTAAGACTAGATTAAAATCATTACACTTTTGGCCTATTTTAATTAATATGGATTAAATGTAGTGGCAAAGGAAAGCTGAAAACGAAGGAGAGCAGAAAAGGAAAGCAGAGGCAAACTTACAAGACGTGAGGCGGAAACTGGAAGAGGAACACAATAAGAGGACGAGGGAAATGAATAACAACCAACAAGTTACTGACAAAGTGGCTATATTGGAAAAACAAGTGAGTCCTTCGATTATTATATCTAAACATTTCTCCATTCTGTTTGTTCTGAAGAAAATTAACAGTTTTGTTAAATCATCAGAATGGTCACATTCACGAAAACAAGAAGATAACTCATTATCTTCAAGAAAGTAGAAAATAGAAGTGACCTCTACTTGTAGAGTAAGTAGGATAGATTTTTACCTGTATGTTTATAAATGTTTACAAGGTAATAGTTAATCTAGAGACTTTTTAAATTATTATATCACCATATAATTTTTACCTTTTATTATTTTTTTTATATATAACATGAACAATAAAGTAATTACAATATGAGGAATATTTTATAAATTCACAATGGCAGATTTTAGTGGTAAAACAGTGAAATAACTTCTTTACAAATATTTGTTTATACATATTAAACAATACTTTGTTCGGATTTTAATGCTTCTGAATTATCTTTTGTTTCAAAGCATCTAAATAATTTTAACAAAAAACAATCTCACAAATATTTATTTGTGCATAGATTGCATTCAGATTGTGTTAAAAAGAGTAATTTTTCATGGAATATTTTTTTTTAGCATGCAGCATTAAGTGTGATGAAAAAATAAAATAAGTTTAATGGAAAGATAAAAAGACGTGTGTGTGTATGTGTGTTGTGTTAGTGGTTACTAGCTGTAGACGATGAACAATAAGAAAGTACTGAACAAAAATAAATAAATGTTTTAATCACTATTGGAACTTTTTAGAAAAATTTCTGAAAAAAAGTTGTTTTCAAAATGTTAACACGTTCATTAATGATTTGTAAAGATACTCTCGGAATATTTCAGTTTTGTAGGTTTATAAATGGCCCTTAATTAAAATTTTGCTAAATAAATTGCTTTTTTAGATATTTGGGTGCCTCATTCTGGAACGACGTACATAATAGATCAGGTTAGACAAACAGCAATATCTGTCATTTCCTCGCTCAATATTTACGCACGCCTGTATATTACGAAAAAATTGGACAGTTGTATATTTCTACTAAGTAACTTAAAATTTTTAAAAAATATAGGGTTATATAATTATAATTATGAAAATAATAGGTTATAAATTGATAAAAACTGACATTTGATATTATTTGATAATTATACTTGAAATTTGTAGACTTTTATATAATATTTATTAATGATAATCATAAATAATTAAACACAATTGCTATTATTACATATATATTTATATAGTCAAATTTTGATAATTTGAAACCCTAGGGATAAAAAAATAATTCAAATTACTAAGAGGAAAGAAGAAAATTATAGTGTTAAATCCATTATATTTAGTGGTCTATTGACCAGATTACTTCTTTCAATTAATTAATCTTTTTATGTAAGGTTTTGGTTGAAATGAAAAAAATAAGTGTCACGTGCAGGATCCGAACCCACGACCTTTGGCTCAATACGCCCCTGCTCTAACCTTTTGAGCTATCGAGCCTTCGTTTGAAGTCATGACAGCTCAAGTGGTTAGAGCAGCGGCATATTGAGCCGAAGGTTATGGGTTCGAATCCCACCCGTGACACTTATTTTTTTCATTTCAACCAAAACCTTACATAAAAAGAATAATTAATTGAAAGAAGTAATTCAATCAATTAGGTCACTAAATATAAATGGATAAACTAAAATGTTTTGTATAAAAGATAACAGTTAAAAGTATTTATTTTAATATATAAATTAGATTTGAGGATTTAGCTTATGTTATATAAAATGCATATTAATTAAGTGTTAATATACATTTTTAATCTTTCTTACTTAAATTGTCCATAAAGGGAAGTTTCTCTGTATTCTTCAAATAAAAGTATTTTTGAAGGGGGGGGGGAGATTTACCATCAAAGAAATGTATCTCACAACAAATGCAAAAAATGAGTTTTTTCTAAAAAATTGTAAAAAGATGAACACAAATACAAATTGAAAAATGGTCAGTTACCTGTCATACTGAAAAACCCAACAGTGAAAAGCGGGAGTTTTCTAGATTTTTAGATTATTTTTCTAGTGCACCATTCTAGAACGATGTGGGTATATGGGGAACAGTCTATTGTGTTGTTCCAGAATGATGCCCATAACGAACGTGTTAAACGTGTTTATGGTTTTATATTACATAATGCAAAGAGTATAGAAATATGACCTTAATGATTATATATTAATAGGTAATTATCGCATTTCACTATATTGTACCATACAATTTACAATTTACTTCATGTATTGCATGTATTTTTAGCTTGGCTTTTGTGAAAATAGCTTCTTTAGGAGATGCACTGAATATTTAATTGAAGTGAAGCACGTAATTGACATCGTGAAGCACGTCATTTAATATTAAACCTCTGTTATTTTGGGTCGTTTCCATGATAGTAATGAAGCAGTCACTAAGTTGGCTAAATAATGTAAAAAGATAAATGCGGCGTTTGTAACATAAATATGCTTATGTACGTTTTAAGTTACTGAAGAGCCAATCCACCATTTGTGAAATGTTTAGGACAAATTGTTTTGTGAAATGTACGAATGCAATATCTACATTCTTCTCTCAAGTCCATACCCATATTTTAATATTAGATGCTTTTTGTTGAAGGACTATTTATTTCATGTCTATGACACTATGTATTTGTCGTTTTCATTTTATAGAGGTCAGTTAATCCAGTTTCAAATATAATTCAAACAAAAATTTAAATTAATAAGTAATTATAGTTTAAATGAAACCTAACGATTGGAAGCACACATTTTTGGAATAATCTGCAATATGTTCAATTAATTATACATTTATCTAGTCTTGGTTGAGATGGAAAAGCTAGTGTCATGAGCAGGATTCGAACCCACGACCTTCGGCTAAATACTCTAACCACTTGAGCTATCGTGACTTCAAGATCGACTCGGACACCAACTTCTCATTTCAACTTATCTTCGAATTTTCCCTCCTTTTTCATTTTTCAAATGTGTAATCAGGATTCGATTCTCAGTGGCTTCTGAAATGGCCAGGGGAGCTGTTAGTGAACACTAATTACTTCTTTAATTATTATATTAATCCTTATATATTTAGCGGTCATAATTGATCGTATTTAATTATTTCAGTTAATTATAGTTTTATCTAAAGTTTGAATTGGGTTCGAATCCCGCTCGTGACACTAGCTTTTTCTCTCAACCAAGACTAAAGATAAACGTATAATTAATTGAAATATGGTCAAGTATGACCACTAAACTTTTAAGAATAATTTGTAATAATCCTTAAATAAGTCTAATAAATAAGTTTTAAATATTTAACTGTATTTAATGACGAGTAACTAGAAAACTAGAATTTCTGCTTTGATACATAATCACATCTACAAACCTTGCAATAACATTTAATGATAATTTCTTGGTATATTTATTATATTTTTTTGTTAGAGCCTTATTCTGTTACATATTTTAAATATTTTTTCTGCTCTAATTAATTATGTGCCTGTGCATGAAAACAAACCTTGACACATGTATTTGTTAAATTTGTATTGTTCAAAAGTTATTCGAATTTTGTTCTTCCATTTTTTTCTTCAATTTTTTAAGTTCAACCATCACAATTCATAAATAATAGGCTAGCTTAGGTAAGGTACAAACTAATCATGTAATATTTGTTTTGAAAAGATATTGGAATTCTGGAAATGTTGTCAATTGATGATATGCATTTTCCAGTGTTTTGAAATTCCTTGAAAATAGATGCAGAAATAAAATAGTTTTTCCATTTGAAAGATATTTTGAATAGTAAAGGTTGTTAAGAGTGATCTAGAATAAAGTAGAAAGTCAAAACTTTTTGTTAACATACATATATATCCTTTGTTAATGTGTGCCAACACTTGTGTTTAATTTGAAACTAGATGAACTCTTTCACTTATCTCTTCAGGGCACTATAACCTTTTGCGGGTTCTCACCTCCCTAATACGTTTATGCCAGAAGTTCCTGTCATTTGCGGTTGCCTTCCTGTTGCAGGAGCCCTGCGTACTTATATTTCCTAAAGCATACCGGATAGTTTCCGTTCTTTCTGTCGGTAGACTACTTATTAACGAGGAATTTTGGGCTCATGTTAGGAGTGAAATGCCTCTGTAATTTCAACACTCCAGTTGATTCCTTGTTTTTGGGTATTGGGCATATGACCTTCCTCCATTATGTGGCAAATTATGTTATGAAATATCTTGTAGAATTACTCTCCACCATTCTTAAATAGCTATGCTGGCAGGCAATCATCCCTTCATTTTACCTATTGCATCCATCATTTCTTCAACATATGGGGGTTCACGATCGTCTAAGTCTTCATTTTTTCTAGACTTTATGCTTCTTCAATTTCTTCTTTTATTAGATTTTAGTTGATCAAATATATATAATATTGTATTGTGTATAAAATATACTTCCAAATATTGTAAGTAAGTTTTGTTAAAAATTGCAGTCTATTTTGTCCTAAGTGGAACGATCAGTCAGGAAGATGTACCAATTAAGTGTTTGGTTTTCACTATTTGTCTATTAATTGTAGTCTGTAGGAAAAAGGTAAGACTGTGAACATCAGAGTAGAGGCTCAGCTTACCCAGCTGGAATAATTTCGAGATCACAGTTTATTGATTTAAAATTGTGTTTTATTTTGCCCAAGTCCTGCAACTTCATCCATACAAAAAATATAGTTTAATTAATTTTTTTCCTCAATAGCTCAAGGAAAAACAAGAAAAGCTGAAAAGTGAATCGGAGTCTAATTCAAGGTTGAGAAAGCAAGTAGCTGAGCTCATAGTGGCAAAAGCTGTCAGTGAACAATTGGCAACGGAACTTCAGGCCATGCTAGATTCCTTACAGTCTCAGAGGGACACTCTACAGCAAGAAGTGGCTTATCTCCAAGGGCAGTTATCACAAGAAAAAAGTTCCAATGTTCATGCGATAGATATTCAAAAAGAACTTGAAAGTATGACATTGTATGTTTTTTGTAGAATTTTTTCTTATTTGTTCCTGTTTGCTTGTAGAACGATTAACAATGTTGTCAAATGAATTGGAGAAAGGGTCTATAAGAGAATCAAAGTTGTCTGATGATAATCAAATGCTTAGTGAAAAAGTAAGTAGCCTGGAAAAAGAATGCGCCGGCCTCGGTCTTGAGCTGAAAGCTGCTCAGAACCAGTATCAACAAGAAGTCCGAGCACATGAAGAAACCCAAAAATCCAGGTTGTTAAGCAATCAGCAAGCCAACATGGAAGTAGTAAAGGGTAAGCCTTTAAACTATTTTAAATTTTGAAAAATTGATTAATATATATTGACAGTACTGTTCATATTTTGTGAAATGTAATTCAATAATGTATAATACACATTTTTTTATATTCATTTTAGCTTTACAAGCCAAATTAAATGAGGAAAAAAGTGCAAGGCAGAAATCAGATCTTAATTATCAAGAAAAGGAGAGACAGATGAGCATGTTAACAGTTGATTACCGGCAAATTCAACAGAGATTGCAGAAACTCGAAGGAGAACATAGACAAGAATTGGATAAAGTAAATATTTCAACTTAATATTTACTTCCTTTATTTAATTAACTACTAGCAACTTAATGTGACAATATTTCCAGTCTAAAACATTAGCTGCTCAAGTGGAACAAGAGCATGGTAAAAAATCAGCGTTGACTACAGAGCTCGCAGTACAGACGAGTGAGGTCGCCGCACTACGAGCGCGTGAGGCGCAACTGAGCAAGGAAGTCGCTCAGCTGAGGGAAAGGCAGAAGCAGACTGAAGAAGAACTCCACCGGGTCAAAACTCAAAAGTCTGTCGATGACCTGCAAATGAAGGATCTCCAGGATCAGCTTGAGGACCAGCTACATTTCACATCCCTCTACAAATCACAGTCAGAACAGCTTAAGGATGAGATCGAGGAGAAAATCAGAAGCATTAACGAACTTGAAGAAGAACGAGGCTCCTTGGCTCATCAACTTCAGTTGGCGTTGGCACGAGGTGACAGTGAAGCTTTGGCCCGGTCTATAGCTGAGGAAACTGTAGCAGACCTTGAAAAAGAGAAGACAATGAAAGAACTAGAGTTAAAGGAACTTTTGGCCAAACACAGGGCCGATAGCGCTGCCAAAGATACCAATATTACTAACGTAAGTTTTATTTGTCTGTTTATTGAATTTTTTTGCTCCAGTTTTACCAAATTATTCTAAACTGTCTTTATATTTTAACTCTAGTACAAGGAAAGAGAAATAGATTTTAAGAAACGAATTGATGATCTAGTCAAAGATAACGATGAATTAATTCAACAGAAGAAGATCATGGAAGAAGGTATTATTTGCTCAACTTTTTGCCCTTATGTATTTTTAATACTGAACTTTGTTTAGATGTACAAAATGCTAAATCTTGTATGGAAGAATTCGAAAGGCTGCACAAACAGTTGAAGCAAGAACAGTTGCTTAAAGCACAGGCTGTTAACAAACTGGCAGAAATAATGAACAGGAAGGATTTGAATGTTTCATCGAAGGGCAAAGCCAAAGTTTCATCTGCAGACCTCAGGAGAAAAGAGAAGGAATGCAAGAAACTCCAACAGGAGCTTACAATGGTAACGTTTGCACTGCTCACTTTGTTATTATTTGTTAATTATTTTTTCATTTATTAATAGTTGAGAGAGAAATATGGTCAAGAAGTGGTTAAGTGGCAGAAGGAAATGCAAGAACTCCAAGCTTCTGTTATAGAAGAGAATGCGTCAAAATTAAAATTACAGATGGAATTAGATTCCAAAGAATCAGAAATAGAGCAACTTCAGCTTAAATTTGCCTCATTGTATAGCGAAACCGCTTCTCTAAGCAGTGCTGATAATGAGGATGACAATTTTCTACAAGGTTTGTACAGTCCACATTCTGTATCAATATTTCTGTTTATTTTCATTCATATTAAACCAAAACTTATAAAAATATTTTTAATTTTTTGAATAATTTTAATTTTGTTTGTTTTATTTAGAATCAAGATTGGAAGGTTGGCTTAGTGTGCCTAACAAGCAAAATATTCGTAGGCATGGTTGGAGAAAATTATATGTTGTTGTATCATCGAAGAAAATTATTTTCTACAATTCTGAGAGTGATAAACAAAACCCCACTCTTATTCTCGACCTCAGGTATTAAATTAAAAAAAATAAAATAAAACAATTACAGATCTTCCAATTTTTACACTATTTTTTATGTTTTCAGTAAAGTCTTTCACGTGAGATCTGTAACTCAGGGTGATGTGATTCGTGCCGAAGCCAAAGATATACCTAGAATTTTTCAAGTCTGTTATTGAAATATTTTTTATTACTTTTAAGTAAAAAAAAATAGAATAAACTGTTTGAAAATCTTAACTTATTCTATTTTTTCAGTTACTATATGCAGGAGAAGGGGAAGCTAGAAGACCAGAGGATGGTAATACATTTCAGGACTCTCGACCAGATGGTAAACCTGGCACTGTTTCGGTCAAGGGTCATGAATTTGTTCAGATTACTTTCCACATGCCTTCTAATTGTGAAGTGTGTACAAAACCTGTATGGCATATGTTTAAACCACCCCCTGCTTTAGAATGCAGCGGTGAGTTGTTTGAATTATATATCTTGGTTTACTGTACTGACTTTAAAGTTACGGGGTTCAACCAATTTCGGTATTAAAAAAGTTATTTAAACCAGAATTTTTCTGCATCGTTTGGTTAAAGGATTTGCAATTTTAAGCACCAGGAGGGCTCGATAAGAATTTTGCCAAAAATTTATTGTTTTTTAAATATATTTTTATATTTTTATTAGACTAGATTTTTGTGTGCGTTGTTTAATGTGAAAAGGATATTGAGCACCAGAAGTACATATTTTTTCACTATAAAAAATAAAATAAATTAGATTTTTTCCTGCAACATTTGAGTAGAAGATTTGCAATTTTAAGCACTGTAAGTGCTCAAGAAGAATTTTGACCAAACATTTTGAATTTTTCAAAAATTTTAATTTTTAAAAATTAAACTAGAATTTTTGTGTGTGGCTTGGCGTAAAAGATTTGCAATTTTGAGCACTGGAATAACTAAAACAATGCAAATTTTGACCAAAACTTTTTTACATTAACTAGATTTTTTTGTGCTTTGTTTGGTGTAAAACATTTGCAATAGTGAGGACCGAAAGAGCTAAAAAAAGAAGAAAATTTTGATAAAAACTTTAAATTGAACTAGGTTTTTTCCTGCATTGTTTGGTGCAAAAGGATTTGTAATTTTGAAAATGTTGACCAAAAATTATAATATAAAATTTTTGTGTTGGTTTAAACGATTTACAGTTTTGAGCATCAAAAGGTTGACCAAATTTTTTTTAGAAATCTTAAGTTTTTTTTGTATAAAAATGGATTTTTTGTGCACCGGAAGAGTTCAAAATGAAAATTTTGATCAAACTTTTCACTTTGAAAACTAGTATTTTTTTATTTCCTTGCAGCTTAAAGAGTCTGAATTTTCTCTGGTTTATTATGTTCAGCAATCAGCTATCAGTGTTTTCTCAGCACTGAATACTTTTGGAAAAACATTTAGACAAAGGATGCCTGAAATAAAAACCGCTTCCTGAATTTTTTGAACAATGTTCAGTTTTACAGTTGATCTATTTTCACTTTTGTGTTTTAAATATGTACAATTTAAATGAGAATGTTTATTGAGAATAACTTATTGTTTTTTCCTCTTGATAATTCGAATATCTTGATCATTTGAATTGTTTTTGTGGTCCCTTGTGTTTCGAATTATCCAGAGTCCATTGTATTTGCATAACTTATAAACTTATATCAAAATGTTCGTAAGAAAGCTGTGAACAAAATGAGACCGCGTTGTGATCAGACCATTAGTTCATGAGATGTTAAAAGAAGAATGGAAGGATTAGGAAAATGATTGAGAATTGGTTGACCCTCTCTTAATTTTAGTTTATTATTTGATTCTGAAAAGTGTTAAGAGACTGATTGAATGTATGATTTTTAGGTTGTCACATCAAACTACACAGGGAACATTTAGACAGGAAAGAGGATGCGATAGCTCCCTGTAAATTAAATTATGATCCAAATTGTGCCAAAGAACTGCTACTCCTAGCTAATTCAATTGATGACCAAAAACATTGGGTCCAAAGGTTGAGTAAAAAAATTCAAAAATCTGGTTATAAAGCGAATACAACGATAGATGGTGCAAAAATATCTCCAAGGTAGTTAGTATTGTCTGGTTTCTACATAAAATTCCATATGAATTTTAATTTATTACATTTTAAGAGAATCTACACGATCAACTTTAAAACCGTATATGACAACTCAACAAAAGTCAGCGACATTGCCAGCTAATTCAGGGACTAAATAATAATCAATTTATGGTGCCTTACTAACCACTTCATTTGTGATATCAACATTGTACATAATAGTCACATTACTTCGTTATAAATGTATCGAGTAGATGGAAACAAAATAGTAATTTAGATAAAACTTTTCATCGCTGTTAGTTTTAGACAGTTGGACTCTATAGAAATATAAAGAAAACGTTTGAACAGTCTTCCAAAACAAAACAAAAATCTGCAATAAAAAATCAAGACTGAAAAGCTACTAGCAAAACTTCTGGTGATAATATATTTTTTTTCTTTCAATTATTTATTACTTTCAATGCAGTGTGGCTCCTCATGCAACAACAGCGAAATTTTGTTCAATAATGACATCATTTTTAAATTTATTGCAATTTTTGTTATTAACAAATTCATTTAATAATTATGGTCATCGAGTTGTAATATAGTGTATATACTAATATATATTTTGGGTAATTTTTCATAAATTTTCAACTTAATTTATGTAAATAATTTAATATTTTTTATTGTAAATATTTTTTTTTATTATACGCTTATTTTATTTAATTCTCATATTGTTGCTTTACATTTTAGTTTTATATTCTTATGTTTAATTTAAACAACGATTTTACGCAGGGCATTTACACATTACAAGTTGAGAAAAACAAAGTCTTTTCAATAAAAACAAAATATATAATTTGAGTTTTAAACATATATTTCTGTACAAACTCAAATTACTGTTGACTAATTTTAATAATATACTTTCTAATCAATTTGTGATTTTTCTTGAAATTTATCTTGAGTGGTGATTTTTATGAAGAAAAAATGTAAGAAATTAATTCGATTTAACATTAGGTGATTAAATGTCCTGTAAGCAGAATAAATGTGCCAAGCAGACAATATATTTTTTTGTTTTCACCATTTTATATTTCTGTGAATAAAAAAAAAAAAAAAAAAAAACATTAAAATAACTGTTTTAAAATAGGTCTTTTTTGTTGGATTATAATCTAAGGAAAAACTCTTCAAGGCCTCATTTTATATTTTAAATTTATTAAATGCAACCATGTACTTCTTCGAATTAATTGAGACTGTCATCTGAAAGCCTTTCTAACCTTAGAATTTAAATTAGATGATTAATCATTGTTAACACGTTTTTTGGAGTTACAAATCTTATTATTTTATTACTCATTTTGACATTTGTTAAAGGCTTGTTTTATTTGACAACAAAAATCTAGTTTAATCTAACATAGTAATAATAATAATAATTAGGTTGCTGTGCATAAATGAAATAATGTAAGAAAAATGTACAAATATATTCCAATTTAAATTCTGTTCTGGTACTATAAGGGGCATTATTACTTAGTACAATACCAAATTGTGAGTTTGTAATACCTGACCAAAGTCACTACTGAATAACATTCCTTTTTTTTCTATATACAATTGTCTGTTTCTACCCTTGTATTTTATCCCGTTATGGAGATAAAATAATTTTGGCCTTTGGTGTTCATTCCACATTGCCTTCAATTGTTCTAAACATTCAATCTGATATTCAATTTGTTGAATTGCAGACAATAGACTTGCACCATGGCTTTCTACCTGTAGCAAACTATATTGTGGCGCTCAATTTTTTCCTTCTTTTTTGCATATTAATCCTAATTTATTTTAATGTTTTGTGGTATAACTGTAACAACTCTTGTTTTCCTTATCCTACTTCTAGCCTCGTGTACCTCAAGGGCTTGTCAATTGTGGGCACAATAACACAAATAACAAACACGTATACAAAATATAATGAATAAAACATAATAGTCTGATTGGGATTCATTCTACCTCAGAATATTCAATAACCCTTGGGGTAAATGGGTACCCAATACCACACTACCCCAGAGCATTCTATATTTTTCAGAGTAATTGGGGTTGAGCCTTCCATTCACTCACATTTATAAATTACTTTCAAACCCCCATTTTTATTTTTATTTTTGTTGTTGTTTACAATGGATACCAGGAACCGGAGTTACTCCTGAGCACTGCAACTCTACAGCTTATTTTTGGGAGCTCGCAACATGCATGAATTTGAACCCTGGTGTTCTTCTATTTTGAGTGACCTGTTATTGCACTTATGATTCCAGCTGCCTTCACTAATAGTCTGTAGTAGCTGATTAGTGCTCTGACCTTAACCTCAATGTGTAGAGGTGTGGTATTGGTTATGATTTCAAGTGCTAGGGTGGGTGTAGTCGAAAATGCTCCTGTCATCATCAAACAATGTAGTCTTTGAAATGACCTTAATTTGTTTCTATTCCCTTTATTCTCTAGACTTTTCCACCATACTGCGAAAAATAATCTAGGTAGAATAATCGCAATATATAGCCATTTGGCTACCCATGGTTTGATACTCCAAGTTTTACCGACAATTCTCCTACATTGTACCTTTCCTGTATATGTTATTAATGTGACCTTTCCAAACAAGTATCCTGTCATACCAAGGAATTTGATTGAATCCACTAACTTTAATTATATGCCCTGAAATTTAGGGTTTTTAAAATTACCTAATGTTCTTCTCCTACTAAACATCAATTCCAGTTTAGCTGGATTAATTGATAAACCTTTATCATAACACCACTCATAAAGCAACCCAATGGCATTTTCCATCAGTAGTGAAAGAGTCAGGGGATCCTTACCTGTAGGCATTATGATATGTACCATCATCTGAAAATAGTTGACTATAGAAACCTGGTTTGACCAGAAGTTCTATTAAACTGTTTACTGTAATTAACCATAAAAGAGGTGACAAGCAGCCTCTCAATGGACAGCCTCCTTTGACATAAAAGTGCTACCACCTAAGCACATATTGACTATCCTTTCTTCCAAGGTCTTCACCCATCTTGTAAGGTGATGGTCGACATTGTAATTATCTATTGCTGATATAACGCAAGAAGTATCAGCATTATCTAACTCCTTGTATATCGAAGAAACAATCTAATATATCGTTATTAAATAATAATTTCTCAATCCAGCCTATTAGTGAATGGAAAGCAGTTTTTCCTGGTAAATAGGCATACTGATTGGGATGTATCATTGTATTAATTCCACAATTCCAGCATTTTGGAATATGCCCCAATGCCAGACTACGTATCCTGTTGAATGAGGGCAGGGAATATTCCATCCTTCCTGGCTGCCTTGTATTTCTTGAAGGCATTTGTAGGCCTCCCAAGAAATTAGCCTTATCCCAGTTTGATACTGGTAATTCATCCTCGGCTAGAATAGTGGAAGAGTCTGACCTGGGGAAATGAATTCTAGCCATCAGGTTCAGGCTGTCGTCACAGGATGTGGTATACACCCCATTATCATCCTGTAATAAACCTAAAGGATTAATATCTTTTTCCAGAAGTTTAAAAATACGGGCACTTCCTTAATAGTTTCTATTTACAAACAATAGTCCCTCCAGGCTTTACGCTTAGTTTTCCTTTACTCTTTTTTTATATTCTTTAATCATGAAGAAATAATCCCTCCAGTACAGTTCAGAATTCCACTGCAGGGCTTTTTTTATGTAATGCTCCGACCCTTTTCCTTAAAACTAGCCAGATCTTTATTCCACCAGTGATGTCGATTCTGACAGTATTTTTTCAGGATATGCTTCTACATAGGCAGAGTTTATGACCTGTATAATGTTATTAGCAACCTGCTCCAGCTCTGTTACATTAGTAGGAGTAGGTATGCAACTTGTAATATTATTAATAATGTTTCGTTAGTTTTGGATTCCTAAACCTTATTTTGTTAACTTCTGAGATTTTAAAATCAATGATACAATGATCTGAGGGAATCTTACCTGGTGTCACCTTCCACTCCATTATCCAATTAGCAATTGGCAGAGGCTAGCGATACATCCAATACTTCCCTTCTATTTTTTGTTATAAAAGTGGGAGTGCTGCCTACATTCAGAATGGATAAATTTTTGCTTAATATAGATTCCAAGAATGTTATACCTCTTGCATTTAACTATTTAAACTACTACTTCCTTCTGTTTTGTTGGTTGATTGCCTTTCCTTCACTTGATTGATTCTTACAAAGAAATGAAATGCCAAAATGGCATTAGTGAATGAATGTTTGAAGCATTTATTGTTTTTTTCTTTGTTCGAATAAAACATGATTTTGTAAACTTTAAGGCTTACAATTTAATTTAGTGGTTCCAAAACTTAGTAAAATTTGTTTCAATGATGAAAATTTATTTGTTAAAAATTTTGCTACACAAGTTGGACTTTATTTTTTCTGTCATCTTTATGGGACAATATAATTAAAAAAAAAAGAAATTGCAGAAACATTTTATTAGTCTGTTTAACCACCGTGGTGTCAAGCTTTTTAATTTTGCCTCTTTTTTTATTTATTTTTAAAAATCTAAGTGATACATAATTTTTTTAATAAGTAATTTATATAACAATTGATACAATGAATGATTGAAAGGATAACAATAAATACATATTATTTACATATGTTGTTGTGTATGTACAGTATAAATATATTTTTCTTATTATATATAATTAGTTATAGGGCTTCAGTGTCCTCTGATATCACATTGTCTTCTTTTACTTTTTCATCTTCCTGAGGAGGTAACGGCCCGAAGAATTCTTCTTCAGGATACATTTTCTTAAATATTCTTTCAGCTTCTTCTATTGAAGAATGATAATCAATATCATATGGAGTCGGCCCTGAACACGGATGGACGTTATGAGGAATGCTGTTTGAAAATTCATAGCTTGTATTTTCAATTGTGAAAAAACACTTGAAAACTATTTCAGGTTTCTCATGAGTCTCTACATCTTCATTTTTAAAGAGGCATTTTATAGCAAAGTTTAAATCATCGTAAGTATCGTCTTGCTTAATGCTAATCATGTGCACGACGAAGGTATCTTTTGGGCAGGAGCAAGTGGTACTGTCTAATTCAATCACTTTTAATGTATTTTTTCCTTGTTCAAATAAGGGGAATTGAAGTAGAGATACACCGTTTTTGCCTTTTTTGTAAAGTGATTTGTTTGTGATTAAAATTGCCCTGTTGTACTTTAAAAATGAAGTTTTTGAGCTGAATGACGAAGGAATTTCATTACCAGCGATGACGACATGACTACAATAAAGATTCTTTCCACATGATACAATCCCTTTGCAGGTGTTTTCTTCATCTAAAATCAATTCATCAGTAGCTTTATCAAGACAGTATATGCCACCAAACACAGCACTAAGACGGCAAAATGCTTGAAGCAAATCAGAACTTCCGTACATAGTCCATAAAAATGGAGAGTTTCCATAAAATCCGAGCGAACTGAGGAAGTCTTGCGCATTCTTGACACCTTCTAAACAAGGCGTTTCTCTTGTCACCATTGCAATGCTGTATAAAATTTGATTTGTTATTTTTACTGGCAGTTTTTGGTCTTGGAGAAATTCAAAAAAGGTCTTGTCTCTGTACGGTTCGAATTTGTCATTTTCAGGTTTGTGCTCTTGAATTTGAGTCAATATCCTCATTAATATTCTTTTCTCTACTACATTGACTGCTCTAGATGAAAATACATCCGATTTAGAATATGGTACAGGTTCAATTTGTGAATCTAAATAAACTAAAATGTTTGCAACATTTAAAAATTCTATGTATCTTGAAACTTCTGATTCTAATAATAATTTGACCATTGGACCTTTTGAAAGAATAAGCTTGGGTGTTATGTCTAAATTGAATTTTCGAGACAACGATTTAATTTTTTCCTCTGACAAAACTGTTTTAACTACACCATTCTCTTTGTTTTCATCATGGCTTTTTTTATCAGACTCTTCATCATCAGGCGATTCTTTGATACATTCTTTACTCTCTTCTTTGTGCGTTTCTACTGTATTCCATTCATATTCAACATTGGAAATAACATTGGAATAATCAATTTTTTTATATTTAAATTCCCCATTGCTGTCATGATTGGATGTCTGGGAAGCCTCTTTACAAACTTTGAAATTATCGAGCCACTGAAGCAAGTGTTCAATGTTGAAAGTCCCCCAGGACTGGCCGTAATAATTATTTCTATCGATGTGAAGGACCTTTTTTCCTATTCGTGAAACAGCGGCTGAAACTATGGATTCGACCACCCCAGTCCCGATGATAATGACATCAAAATTTGTTGGAAGTTCATCCATAGTTTAAGATTTATTCCTCTACAAAATCCTGAAACAGAAAATATTAGTTAATTAAAATCATTGTTTATTCATTTTTAAAATACAATAAAAGGCTTTTTTTTTTTCATTTTTGATGATAATTTCTTGCATAGTTCAGGAAATTTCATTTTGCTGTCCAATCCCATAATACTTTTTTGTCCAAATTATTTTTTTTTGCCCATACTCCACCCCTTAGCAAGCGCTCAATTCCAACCTCATTCTATGGCAAGAATCTCTCATCGAGGTATGGGCAAATGGCACTACATGTTCTTCGATTATGTAATGTGAAGTTAGAGATCTCCCTTGCGCAACAACAAATTTGTGCGGGCATCCAAGGAAATTCATCCCAGAACATCAATGACCCACCATGGAAACCGTACAGCATGAGGCGCACCTTTCACCTGAGCATCTACATATGAAATTACACCCATCTGAAGATTTGAGGTGAACGCTCATCTGTAAAGAGAACTCGTCCACAATATTCTAGTGTTCGATTCATATGTGAATTGAAGCTTGGCCATTTTCTGAGCTGTGATAAGAAGAGGTCCATGAGGTGGGTGCCGGGCCCTCAGGTTATTTTCATTGAGCCTTCTTCTTACAGTCAAAATTGAAACATTTCAGACCTGTCTCATCATATTTCTTATCTCATTTCCCATAATGCTGCAGTTTCGTAGAGCCTGATGGATGAATCTATCATCTCTTTCCTGTAGACCTAGGTCAACCCTTTCCTGGACATCTAGTATGAGTGAAGCCCTGTTTCTCTGAAGCGCCAAAGAACCCTACCTACTATAGATCGATTTACACTCGGTCTCCTGGTGACAGTGCTGGATGTATCCTTCCTCTAATAATGTTATGACCCTCACCCAAATGCCTGACTGTAGCCATTGAAATCATAATATCAAATGAAATCAATGAAGGACAAAGATTAATTGAAAGCGATCTTCAAACGTAACAGAGTGAATTGGCATAATGCTAACTTTTGTGCAAATAGGGTTAATCAGTACGTAAGTAAATAAAGGATGTAAACAAAGCCAACAAATTTACTGTTTATTTTGACTATGATAGCTCCTAATTACCTGTAACTAATGTAAAAAGATAATGGATTTAATTTTAAACTAAATAAAGTGGTGCGTTAAATGTATCCACCATTGTATTTGTTTAGAGAAACGGAACAATCAGACAGATAGGTGCTAAAGATTTTCTGGTATGACTCATAGGAACTTATCCATTGTTCGAGTAATGTTAGTACGTTGAATTATAATTAAATTAATATATTACAAACTTACATTAAAATTAAAATTGTTGATCTGCGTATGTTAGATGACTCATTATGTTAGACATTTTCGTGTTATCACTTAACTACTTTTAAACTTTAGACACGGACGAATCAAAAACTGAAATATTAAAATTTGTTTTGAGAAATGATAGAAACTGGAACCTCTAGCCTTGATAAAGAAATTTCCCCATTCGTTGTCAAGAAGTTACGTCACATTATTACGAAAGAGACGGAGAGAGAATATCTTATTTTTTATATTTACGTATATTCTTGTTATTAATAATTAAAGAAGAAAATAATTAAAAGGAAGAACTGTTTTGTTTAATGTTCGTACTTTTATATTTTAGCCTAAAAAGTTCGACAAAGAGATCTCGCATCATGTTCCCAACTGTTGATTGAAAATTTTTGATTTTCAAATTTCTTAAACACTTGTTTTTGCTATTTAGACTTTTAGCTGTTTTTTAATTTCATTTTCAAACTTGACTGCGGTCTGAGCAATTTTTGAATGAAAAATTAGGTTTTTTGTACAATTGATTTTTAATTTCACCACTTCTCTTCATGATTTAGGCTTTTAGTTCTTTTTAACTTCATGTCACGAATGTTCTGCGGTCTGAACAATTTTTGATGAGAAACTTGCTTTTGAGACAATTGATTTTCCATTCCACTACTTCTCTTAATTATTTAGGCTTTTATCTGTTTTTTAACTTCATGCCACAAATATTCTGCTGTCTGAGCAACTTTTTGACAAGAAACTATCTTTTGGGGTCAATGGATTTAAAATTTAAACTCTTCCCTTCATTATTTATGTTGTTAGCTGTTTTTTAACTCCATATCACGAACATACTTTGTTCTGAGCAACTTTCTAATGGGAAACTACTTTTTTTTGTACAATTGATTTTTCATTTCGACACATCTCTTCATTATTTTGACTTTTAGCTGATTCACGAATGTTCATAACTTCATATCACAAATGTTGTTTGGTTTGAGCAACTTTGTGATTGGAACTAGCTTTTTAGTACAATTGATTTACCATTTCACTACTTTTATTCATTATTTATGTCATTAACTCATTTTTAAGTTTATGCCACAAATGTTCCGTGGTTTGAACAACTTGTAGATGAGAAACTTTTGAGACAATTGATTTAGTGTTTCACCACTTCTCTTTATCTTTTATTTTCTTCTTTTCTTTTTTAGCTTCTTTCCGACTTCATACCATGAATGTTCTTTGGTACAAAAACGTAATTTTAGCTCTAGATTTGCTCCTTGGAGTTTCTCAAGGTTCAATCATTGGGCCATTGTTATTTTTCATGAACATAAATGATTTCCTCCTCTCTTTCCTGCTCCTAATATCACATTCAAGCAAGTACCTAATACTAATGGAAATATTATATTTCATATTATGAAAATCCTGTCTGTGCTATCATTTTTTTAATACTTTTTTTTTGTTATGATTTACATATTTATTTATTTCATACTTCCATTAATTTTTTAAAGCCTCAGCACGCAATGTGTAAAAAAAATGATATATATTAAAAAATTCTATTTTTTCATTGCAATTCAGTTTTTATGCAGGTGTTATTTTGAATTAAATGTGTTTTTAACCATTTTTTAACTTCCCTTTTCAAATATTCAAACTGGTTCAAAACTGATATTTGTAGTTATTTTTAATTGTCTGAGCTAGATGTTCAGGGCCAATGTTTTTTAGAAAATAAATTTTATTGATAGTCATGATTTTGAGCGACTTAAATCGGTCTAAAGCATGTTTGGAAAACATTTAAACATTTTTTCAGATGCTCTCAGAGGAACAGTTCCTCAATGAAGATAGCGCAAAGTATGAAAATATTGAATAACATCAAAACCTGTAAACAGAGTGTCCTAGTTAAACTTTGTACCTGGTACATTCCTTTTATTATTCTTTTCCTTTTAATAAATTACAATACCTCATGTTCTGTTTGATTATAAAATCCAAATGCTTGTTTAGATTAAATTGTCTCAAAAATTACAATGTATGCAATAAGTTACTGAAAATAAAGTACAATAAACTAAACTATTAACTTAAAAATATAATATTATAAAATTATGTACAAATAAATGGTTCAAATGCATTTTTTGTTCAAGACGTTTTATTTGTTGTTTGTTATTTTGAGAAAATGAAAAATTGTTCATAATCACATGTTTCAAGTTTTATCCCTTCAAATTATTTTTCAAGCACAAAAGCATTTCGCTTCCTCATCTTGTAGTTCCAAAATTTTTAGCCGACATGACGTTCTCCTGTCACAAATATATACCGGCTACAACAGTTCTTCCGCTTGACCTCAAACCTGTGCTCAAGCTTACAAATCCTTCCCCTCATTTATCAATGTCGATGAAGGAAAATGAGACTTTTGTGCCAAAGTCATTTAGCCAGTTGGAGCACTTGTTTGGCCCCTCAAAAATCGTAAGTGATTTACATAGTGTGTGCCCGGTTGTGTCGAAGGAAGAGACATTGGATCAGGATAAAATCGTTAAAAAGGAATCGCTGATGCAGAAGCCACATCTGATAAAGAATGATAACATGTCATTTAATGGTGATGAATCAGATGTATCCATCCATGTCAAGTCAGAGCAGAAAGTTGAAGTTGAAGGTAAATTTTGAGTTGTGTGAATTATATATAAATAAAAAACTATCACATGACAAAGTGCAATTTGTTTTACCAATAACAAAAACATTTGTTTCTTTTAAAAATTTTACATTCTACTATCTGCCTACTGAATAAGAAATAGGGAACTAATATTTAAAAAAAATCATCCTTCTAAAACGAGACACAGAAAAAGAGAATAGTTAATAAATTTTGCATTTTGTTTATTAGGACAGAATTATTCATCTTTCTTGTTATTTCACTCATATGTTTTGATTATTCAGGATTACTCCAGTTAAATTCTATACTTTTTTTTTAAATGTACCTTTTATAGAATTGCAATAAAGGATTTTATAAGATAAGAGTCATAATCTGTTCATAAACTTGTTATTAAATTTAAAAATAAATATTTAATGACCCTAATATAATATACATAATTAATTCTAAATTTAAAAAGTAAAGTGATTTTATTAAAAAGTAAAGCAAAATCAAAGTAAAAAAAATCCTTTAATACTGGGAATTTATGCTCAATTATCTCCCATCAAAGGTAGACTATTTTTCAATATTTTGATGGTCTTTTGGCCTAGATAAAAGTGCACTCAATAACCAATTACTGATGTTATACGCATAAATTTGCACATCGTACATTCAGAGAATAATTTAAGACTTCCCAGCTAAACTGGATTAATTTACTGGGCTGTAATTACCAGTTAGTTCTAATTTAATTTAACAATTTTATTGTTATTGTAAACTTTATTGTAGAAAATTATCAATTAATTAGATAAGTTAATTTTTATCAGACTACTGATGAGTAAATTTCACTGAGAGGCACCCATTCAGAAGTTTCTATTTCTTTCGAGATTGGGAAATATGCTAAGAAACTGTAATGAAAAAATAAAATATGTACAAACCTTTACTAATCATCTATTCAAAACCGTGGTTGCCGAGTGGTTAGGGCGCCTGACTCGTATTTCTTATGCATGAGTGTCCATGTAAAGACCATGGCATTTAATTTATAATAGTTTGAAAAATGTAAAGTGGTTTTACTCCTCACACCCAACAGGTTATTATAAAATTGTTGCCTGTATTAATAACCAACAAGCACACAACTGATAAAATCTTAAAGTCTTAAATTGAAAAAAGCTAGAAATTTAAGTCGCTTCCCAATTCTTTATATCTTACTTTACTAGTTTATACAATTTAAATTGTAGTTTAGTTTACTAATTTCATGATAGATTAAATCTTGTATAGTTGAACAGGATGAAAGTAAATCTGAAGAAGAAATACCAATGCTCATTGAATATATGGATTACAATGTTGAATGGAATGGAAAAACGCACAAAACTCATTTCTACCATTATTATTCAAATGACAGCTTGGTAGTGAGAAGAGGACAGCTATTCAAGATCACGTTTATCACAACAAAACCATTACCAGAAGGCGATTACTTCACAATCCTTTTAGAATTTCAAAGTCTGTTTGAGTCATGCTTATTTGTTACAATTTTATAAATTAATTATTATTTTCCAGATTGTTCAAATCCTGATTTTGGAAATGGTACTAAAGCTTTAGTAAGGGTGTACCCATTAAATCAAAAACGGCCTCCAGCCCATGGAAACTGGTCAGCGTACCACGGGGAAATATCCTCAGAAACAAACCAATCCATCACTATTGATGTACACATTATTTCATAAATGCAGATACATTATTTTTGTTTGGAAATAATTTTAATTTTTTTCAGATTATACCACATATACATTGTATGCTAGGTAGTTGGAAAATGTCATTTTATAATAAAAACGTTAATATGCATATATGCAAAACACCAATTTATGTAATTTTCAATCCATGGTTAGAATGTGCGTATTCTAATGTGTAAATGTTAATTTTCAATATTCAACTTTTTGCTTCTTTAATGAATTTGACTCCTAATTCAGACGGAGATGAAATTCCATTGGAAGAAAACCAACTAGTTGAATACCTGATCAAAGATGTTGGTGATATCATATTAGGAAAACCCGATAAGCCAAAGTTGGAATTTTGGAAATATTCTCAGTATGAAAATAATGTTTTACCTGCAGTATTTTCAATGCTTTATGACAACGGACAGTTGAAATATCTCGATGCTGGAAATATTGTTAATATTACAAGGGCATTAATCAAAGCAGTAAGTTTAAATTGTGTTTTAAAATAATATGCATTAAATATAAAACAAAATGTAAGTTTTGACAGAACTATTTATATTGTATGTATCTGTATTCTGCAGGATGATGAACCTGGTCATTACTGATCATTTCAGTCTGTCACCTCTCACAATTTTATAAAAGGAAACTTGACTTTTCAAAAATAATCCTTGTCTAACACTGAATATGATGAAAGTCTGATAGACTAAAACAGTGAGAATGGGCAAACCAAAATGATTGGTATTGGGCAAATTACAAAATTTTTTAATATATATTGGCCTTGTTTAAAAGCACACACTTTTAATTATAACATTTTTAAAAACAAAACTAATTATTATAACAACAAACAACAAATTATTACTATTATTAATTAGATGTCTAACAGTAGACTTAAATTCATAAATAATTGTATGACAATCTTACTAAACACTCAAATTATAAGGGGGAAGATATAATTACTATACTAATGTTAAATATTTTGGTTTTAAGAAGTCTTTTCAGAGGATCTTCGGAAAAGACTTCTTTTATCCAGCAGGTCGATAATCTAGTTCATCTTTATATTTTGGTTTTATTGAAATAAAATTGTAATTTGGATAGCATTCGTTATGTCATTGATGATAAAAACATTTGTCTGGCCCTGATCAAATTTTGCTTAAGTACATTGCTCAAAACTTTTAAACACTGGCTAAATAAACAATTTTTTATTTTTCAGTGCTGTTTGACATTATGGACATGTAAATGAATTGGCATTATTTAGTCAGTAATTTATAATTAATTAGTCAGTAATTAATTTATATTTTAATAAGTTTACTATATTAAACATTAATAATGATAATATACTTTTCTTAACAATAAAATTTAGATAATGAATCCTATGGTAGATGAATACAAGTGGGGGCATATCAAGGAAAAACTCACTTTAGCAGGAAGCAAATCATTAATCGAAGCGTATCAAAGGAATAAAATAGTAGATACTAAAAAATACTTTCTTGGTGAAGTTGGACTGATGGTGACAGGTATAGTTGATGATGCAATTATATATACTTAGTTGTAATCAATGGATTTTTCAGCATTTCGAGCGTTAGGAATTCCAGCGAGAGTTGTAACCGGATTTGGTGTCGTTAGACGCCTTGTAAACGATTGTAGTTTTGCCTGCAACAAATATTACACGACAGACCATCGGACCATACATGATATATATGAAGAACTTTGGTAATCGCGCTCATTTATAACAAGCGATTTTCAAATATTTTTTGATATATTTAATGTAAAGGTATTTACGACCTTGGATCGAAGTTTTTATTCCTCGCAAAGACATCTGTGAGGAATACTGCGAATGGCAATGGGTCTGTGAATATGGACCTGTATCTCGTGACGCTCTCCGAAGGAGGCATCTAGAAAGGCCCTTTGGAACCCTGTATGCATACAATTCTTTATATTCAGGAGTTTTGCAGTGGGAGTATGATGAGAGAGATCCACAAAAGCACAAAAAATTAGTAGATTATGACAATTCAGTGTAAGACAAAATTATTATCTGTAAAGAATACCTTCACAACATTTGTAATTTTTGATATATATTTTACAATTTATAAAAATACTTTTAGGCTTCATAAGCGAATCTTCACAAAGGGCACTCATCCTCGAACTGTGTGCGATCTCACTCAAAGCTACACTATAATCAAAGGTACATTTCTGACAATATTTTTGAAATTGGGTTGCTAATAATTGGTGAAAATAATTTTAGAAAGCGAGCCAAAGATACACAAAATTCTGAAGACAACCAAAAGTGTAGGTGATTATATTGCAAATTCCCATAACGATGACTTAGAAGTAGATTTTCAATATGAGGACGAAGTTTTAATTGGGAATACCATTAAGTAATATCATATACATTCTCAAGGATGTTGAATTGAATGATTATTATGAATTTTATTTTCTAGATTCCTCATGATTCTCAAAAATAAATCTGAAATAAACAATTTATTCCTTAACTATATTCTAGTGTTTGAATCGATATATTTAAATGGAAAGTTGCATAAAATTATTCACAATTCTGAGGACAATTGCATGTTGAAAAAGAAAACAAGTAATAATTACACTTTTATCATAAAATAATGCTTTTCTGAAATAAAATTGTTTCAGTGGAGTGCCGTGAGATTGAATTCAAGTCAGAGCGATACATTGACAAAATTGAACCAGAGTATGGACTTTGCAAAGTCTGTCTGCAAGTTAGAGCAAAACGTATCAATTTTACATATATTACTGAAAAATACATTACAGTTAAACAACCTCCATTATTAATGACTGTAAATTATATTTCTACCTTATATTCCTACATTACGCGTTATTTACAAAGTTTAACTTCTGATAGATATTGAAAGATGAGATGAATCAGGATAGTCATTTTGTTCACATCGAACTGACTAACAGTCTTGATAAAGACATTATAGACAGTAATCTAATATTGCAAGAGATTGACACAAACAACAAAATAATCTTGAAAATACAAAAGTAAGGAAAGATTTTTTTTGTGTGAATAAGCAGTATTAAAAACATTGACTTTCAGAATCGCTGGCCTTGGTAAATTTATTGCAGATGTAGAGCTTGGAAACAAAGTCAATGTTGGTACATTTTATTTTGTGGTTAAATTCCTTTCTGAGGTGATTAACTGCAAAGTTTTTGGACAGTTGGAGTTGAAAGAGGAAGAGACTAAATGTGAATCTTAGAATGTGCTTAACCTAGAAAAGATTTAAAAATAAATAAATAAAACAATAGTATTTATTTTCTTATAATTTATTACATTATTTTACATTACAGCTTGCAACTTCATTATGGACTTTCATTTTTTTTTCTCTTATGCACTTGCCTTTGTTGATTTTGTCTGAACTATATTTTTGATTTTCCCTGAGACTTCTGATTCTTCATTATTGTATAGAATTCTTCTAGGAATCAAGGTCTTATTGTTTGCTTTTGCTTTGTTTTGTCTCTTCTAGACACAGTCAAAGTGGTATTTGCTAGAGCATGTCCTGTAAATACCAGTTTGAATTTTTACTCCCTTTCTGTTGAGAAGGAATTTCTCTTTCTCCCATTGGGTTGTATTTGTAAGCAGTCTTTCTACTTGCTTCATGTCACCATGCTTCATGTCACCATTGTTTTGTTCAAAGAGATCGGTGAGAAAAGAAGATGGAACATTAATCACTATAACAACCTGCACAATGGTGACATGTGAAAAGAAGAAAGTACATTGGAAACATAAGACAAATATGAATATTCAACCACTAAATTCTGAAGAAATTAGGAATGCAATAGATAAAATGAAAACTAATAAGTTCCCTGGAATTAATGGTCTGCAGATAGAGCTATTTAAGAATGGCAGAGGAGATTATTATAGAATTCTCCATAATGTAATTATATACATATGGGTGAAAGAATCTATACTGCACCAGTGGACCAGTACTCTTACTACTACCAGTCTGCAATACACCAGATCTTTCCTTTTCGGTTGTTTCTTGAAAGAGGTACTGAATTTCAAGTGTCCCCACCTCTTTATAAATTTTAAAAGTGCTTGTAATAGTGTCGTAAGCCCAAGACTGTATGAGGCTATTCAAGAAATGAATATACCACCCAAGCACATTAGGTTAGTAAAAATGACAATGATGGATATGTCAAGTGTAGTCTAGATTCAGGCTGATGCATCTCCTGATTTCAGGACAGATAAATAACTAGGTAAGGTGAGTGATCTCAGGAACCGCTCAGGAATACAGCTGATGGCATATGCGGATGATATAGATATCATAGCATGTTCACTTCCAGAACTATGTAAATACAAAGACAAGCAGCTTTAACCATGGGTTAACCATTAACAAAGAAGACCATATAGGAATTACCCGCTGAGAGACAGATTGCAAATAGTCTCTAACTTTTTTCAGAGAATCAATGGATTTATCTTTCTCGGGCACAAAATTAACTCCTATAATATCAGGAGAGAACCATAGCTGCTAATAGGAGGTATTTGGGCTTTACAAAGAATATGAAAGATTAATCTCCAGGAATATAAAAATCAGGCTTTATAAAACCCTCTTCTGCCCTGTACTGACATATGCATTTCAAACTTGGGCCATCTCCAAGACAGGTTAAAAAATCTCTTGATTTTCTCAAGGAAAATTCTTTGAAGTATATTCAGTGCCATAAAAGAAAGGTATGAATGGGAAGAAAAAAATAAATAAGGTGTACAAAAAACTGAATGTCTTAAATGTAATTTAGTTTAAGATTAAATTGGGCTGATCATGTTGTGAGGATGGAGGAGGAGGAAGTGCTACCAAAGATGATGGATGGACAACTGGGCACAAGCAGAAAGGTGGGAAAGCCTAGGTGGCTTGATTGTGTGCATGATGATCTAAGAGCTCACTACTGAAAAGCAGCCGCACATGAAAGGACTTATGGCATAAACTTATTGGGGAGGCCAGGACCTGCAAAGGGTTTTGGCGCTCTTAAGATAGATTTGTTGTATTCTCTAGTAACCCAAGATTTCAATTCTTATTTAATGTGATTATGGATTTCACCAAGATGTGTTTTCAACAATTAATTTACCTGTTATTAAGTTATATTAGCAGTGAATATCTTTACGATTAATTGTATTTAAATATCATTTCAGTAATTTTATTTCTCTACTGGATTGCTCAAACTCAATAGCAGATTTTATTTTGTTAACACACCTGAGCTATGTTTAAAAACTTAATAAGTAAAAAAATACATATGTCCTTGTTAATTGTGATAATTTATTACTATTTAATCGTTTAGCTGGTAGACTGGTAATCTACTATTTACTGTTAACAGTAGAATGCACAAAATTATAAGGAAATTTTCAGCAAAGAATGTTTAATTATAACAGATGATTTGTGTGCTTATACTGCATCATGGGGCCCATCAAGAGACACCAAAAGGGTTCAGTAAAACCATCAAGCATGACAGATTCCGAATACCAGGCTAGAGTTCACGGCTCAGGCTTCGATATAAGTAGAATCTGTAAGGATGATTTCAAGATTGAGCACCCAACTTTGATTTCGAGTCTTCATGATACTGTCACCACTTCAACAGAGGAACCACATATCCCTTCCAATATTGGTTCGTATGTTGTCAAATGTGAAATTAGAAACGAAGGTTTAGATCTGTTAAACGACGTGTACATTTTGTCTTTTTTCTGTAGTTTTCTTTTAAAAAGTTTTCAAATTACCATCTTTTAGTCAATCAAAAGGAATTTTGTTGCTTTACATGGAGAATTTCATTGCCAAATTTGTAACCACTTGAACCACTATAATTTACAAATTGAATAGCATTTAATGTAAAAATTAAACTTTCATTCCAAAAAAACAAAACATTATTAAACATATGTTCTATACTACTTATTTATAATTTATTTAATTAATATAACTTTTTAATATGGTATCATGTCCAATATACAGTATGTAAAATTAATATGGTTGGCTGGGAAGGGCACAATAATAATTTAAAAAAAATAATAATAATAAAGGTCATGATGGCTCAAGTGGTTAGAACCTAGAAACTTAGGTTAGAACGGCTTATTAAGCTGAGGGTCGTGGGTTCGAATCGTGACACTAACTTTTTCATCTCAACCAAAGCCTTACTTAAAAATAATAATTAATTGAAAGAAGTAATTTGGACAATTTGACTAAACATAAATGGATTAATAAATAATAATAATAAAAATGAAATAAAATATGAAATTATTTGTAATCGTTAACAAATAAGATAAAAGTTGTATATAATATGAAAAATATGGATATACACAAAATATGAAAACATTATTATTTTTTAAATTAAATATTTTTTATGGGGGCATTTCAACTACTAGGTCATATTAACCCCTGGGGTTCCAGTTGAAGAAATGTAAAAATTGTAATGTGTTGCTGAAAATATATTTTTGTTCTCAAAAATTCTTTACAATTCTTTTGTGCTTATTAGTTAGTGTTGGATCCAGTGCTAAAAACATAATGAAGCATGCTTGAATGGGAATTTTTCAAAATTTTTAATTAATATATATGTAGAAAGTGTTGGTTAGCTAATTTAAAAGGGAGGACATTACAAGGGCAAAATTGAAGCCCTAGACCTGTGAGGATTGTGGATGGGGTGGCACAACATGTACCACTAGTAAATATTAAAAAAAAAGAAGAAAAGAAATGACTTTCCTATATCTCTCGTCGTGGTGTGGCAGTTCTGTGGTCTCCGTGGTTTCCGCCTGTCTCGGGTTTATCATTAAATATGTACTATTGTAATTAAAGTCAAAATAGAAAATGACCCAGTCATTCACCTCTTATGGTGTGAGAAACGCCTTACTGATGTGGCTGTATAACCAGGCTATGTGTTGAGGTGGCTATGAAAGGATATTAGCTGATGTCTCTGGTTCACTCTGGCAGGGTCGGTGCTGCCTCTATTTTGCCCATTTTCTTTAGGTTATAGTTAAGAACAGCAGAGGTCTATAATTTGCCTCAAATCCTGCCTGCTGAGAGAGAAAAGTTCCTTCACCTTCCTTTTTGAGAAATTTATAAATCTCTTAAACTGCCTCATACCTGGTGTCGTCTTTCTCAAGCTGTTGTGTACAATCCAGTGCACCTAGTTGTAGTTCTGGTCCCATGGGTGGGAGGGCCACCATTTTTTTTTCTAGTTGGTCATTTCCTATTTACTTGCATCTCCCGGGACCCATTTTAAGCTAATCTTATGCTTTTACAAAGCTACTAGGAATTTAGGCACTTTCAGACAATTTGAAGTTGAAAGCATACGAACTTAGTGACATTATGGAGTGCCTGTTGGTCTGAAAGATATGTCAATCCGTTCATCTTTCAAATTTTTCTTCAGTACAACTCCTGTGGAGAGTTGTATTACATGGACCTCAGCTTGGAAATTTGTTGGGATTAGTCCAAAGGGCTTTGCTACAGCCATCTGTGCACCGTATGTCATAAGGCTCCTTACTTTAGTCTACCTTTCTTCCTAAAGTTTCTATTGGACTTGGAAGGGTCTGTCAAATTAGGCTTTATTTCATTTATATCTCTAGAGTCTATTGTCACTCTCAAAAGCCACCTTTTGTACCCGTTATAGGCAGTAGAAAATGACCCAAGTGGTTGAATACCTTTATTTATTTAATTAAAAAAATAATCTTATTTACAGTTGAATAGCACTAAATAAATATAATTAAAAAATATCATTAAATGTTTTAAACTTTCATATTTGCAGAAAAACAAGCTGAAATAACTTCTGTTATTAAAATTGTTAATGTTCATTTGAATAAAGATGAAAATGGAGTGGAGCATAACACTTACTGTTATGAATGCATGAAAATAAACAAACCAAATATGTATTTGGTAGTCAGACGGGGGAGCTTGTTTTCGATTTTTGTTGAATTCTCAAGAGGCTTTGACCTACAAGATGATAAACTTTTATTAACATTTTTTATAAAAGGTAAAACCATTTTGTTTTATTTTTGACGAACCTCCCTTTCCTAACAATTTGTTTTAAAGGCTGTGCATATCCCAGGACTGGAAATGGGACTAAGGTTGTGGTGCCCGTACTTCCAAAAACGTTCTTTGCGAACAACTCATATTCATGGAATGCTTATTGTGAACCAGTGTCAGGCAATGGAAAATACGTTAAAGTATTTGTGAGTAGATACAAATGGACGTAATTAGTAGTTTCATTAAATTTAAACATCTTTCACTAGATTCGACCACCAGCAAATGCAATTGTGCACAAATGGAAAATGCTAGTCAGTGCTGTGATTAGTAAAACAATTTGTAACTTTCAGTGTCCTGGTGAAATTTACATCCTTTTTAATGCTTGGTGTAAAGGTGAATTAACGCTTATTAAATTAGTTTATATACATAGTACATGAATTAATGGAATACTATTTAAATAGTGATTTATAAAAATTGTAGATGATGAAACATATATAGAAAGGAATGAAAGAAGGATGGAATATATTATAAATGATGTCGGATTAGTGTTCAAAGGCACTGATCAATCTTACGAAAAAAATGTTTGGAAATATGGACAGTTTGAACAAAATATTATAGATTGCTCACTCATTATAATAAGCGATATTGCAAAAATACCATATTCACAATGCCAAAGTGCAATACAAGTTGCTATTGGAGTGAGAAAAGCTGTACGAAAATATCTAAACATGTATCTCTTATCCATGCCAATTTTTTGTTTTACACTTCTTCATTTATAGCTTATAAATCCACTTTTTATTGATAATTTGAGACGTCTAAAAAAATGTTGTAAAAAAGAAATAATTCATAAAAATAATGGCAGCCAATCGCCCCTAAAACAATTCTTCAAATCTGGGATGCCAATAGTAAATGCAACACATTCACTAAAAATTGGAATTATTGTGACTGGTTTGTTGTTGGCTTTTTGCTGTTATCACCTTACCTTTCTATAAATTACAATGTACTGACTTTTACTATTTTATAGTACTGAGATCATTGGGCATCGCTGCTCGTACAATAACTGGTTTTAGGATTTTATTCAGTGAAGACCCATCTTCCGTTATAGACTACTTTTACAGTGAAGCAGGCCACCATCCTTGGAGAGGGACAGATGTGGTAAAGTAAGTAACGCTTGATACATTTAATGTATACAAATTCATTATAACATAAAGGATTTCTTTTTGGTTAGAGAGTATGCTGAGTGGGTTGAAGTCTACTTGAATAGGAATGATGTTGGTAAAGAACATTCTGGTTGGTGCTACCTTGATGTTCAATATGGGCCTTCTCCTGTCACTGCTATTAAAAATAAACAATCTCAAATTCCATACGATACAGCGTTAGTGGTCCAGAAATTGAATGCTTCTATAGTGTACTGGAAAGTTTTGCAGGGTGACAAGCCTCTTAAATTTATACGAAAAAGTAGTTTGAGGTATGTGTATCATAATGTTGTGGATATATATTTTTTTGTCTATGTTACTTTCCATTTACTAATTTATGTAAAATGGTTTTCCAAACCGAATTTTTGTCAGTTTGATCAAATTTGATTTGATTTTTTCATTTTTTGTGTGGTATTTTCAATCTTTTGCAAGTAATAACATTGTACATTTTCATTTGTTTCAGGGTTTGCTCAAAAATACTGACGAAAAAAATTAACTCTTTTGAGGAAGAGGATATTTCTCAAAATTATAGGGAGGGGAAAATAATAGATAGAAAAAACTCTATTGCTTACACAAGTATAATAAAATTTATGGATAACACCACATTAAAAAAATCATTCAATTCTATCACTTTGTATTTGTAGCTCCCCCTCCACCGGAAAAGAGACAGACAAAACAGTCCACCATAGATCTCAGAGCTGCAGGTATTTTCCAAATGAATTTTCCTGTTGCTTTGTATCAAGTAGGAGAGTAATTTTTTTTTCATTTAAGAAAATATTACCCTTTGGAAGGATGGTTGGTTGTTTTAAGTTTTTTATGTTCACAAACAATGGATTGATGACTGTGGTCAGAGTAAAATGCCAAAAACTAGCAATGGAAAACCATTTCCAAAAAATGGAAAACAAAATCATCAAAGCTTTGTTATCAAGCATACTAATATTTTTATACTGGCCAATGTCCTTTGGCCTTCTCCTTTAATTAGCGATGAGAATATTGGAGTAAACTGAAAATAAATATGGAATAAATATAATATTTTACATATAATAATTATTATAATTCTGAAAATGAATATGATGATTATATTATTTACTTTTCTAAACTTAATAACTATTGTATTTTTGTTTTCAGGCATTCCTTTTCTATGTAACAATACTGATAGTACTGCAAGAGCATTTTTTACTTACTCATATAATAATGAGCCATCAAATAATGTGAGTTTAGAGTTTTGTCCACAGGGATTTCCAAACGACGTGTTAATAGGGAATCCTTTTAGGTATGAGATATAAAATTGAAAATAGCTTTAGAACAACAACAATATTTTTAATTAAACTTGTAGAGCTACAGCAGTTCTGTCAAACCTTGCTGAAGGAACTAATTATACAATTAGAATAATTTGGCAAGTATGGTCAAAAATAACATTTACAAAAAGAATGAATATGATTACCCGGGTAGCAAAAACATTTATATTGAATGCAGAAAGCAGTAATGACACACAACACGATTACAAATAAGTTTATGTACAGCTTTGCTAAATACTTTTTTTTTTTAAATTTCAGGTGTAACACAAGAACTTGTCTTAACGTTTAACGATTATATTAAACAGCTGAATGAAGTTGGCACATTCAGTGTTCTCTGTCAGGCGACAGTCCTTGAAACCAATTATGATTATTTTTTTGAAAACGATTTTAGGGTTATACAACCTGAGTTACGAATAAAAGTATGGTCATCTTAATGAAATTATTTAAATTAGTTACATGTACTTTTTTTGTAGCTCATTGGAGATTTAGAATTGTATAAGAAATCAATATTAGAAGTCTTTTTAATAAACACACTGCCGATCAATATAGTGCAACCAAAAATGATTATGGCGGAGTGCGATTGTCATAAATGCGTGTTCATAAATTTTGACGTGTAAGTTTAACTTTATTACCATTGAACACTAAAGTTAAAATCTGGAGTGAAATTGTTGAAAATGTTTTAGAATAAAACCACAGGATAGAGTTGTAGGTAGATTTACAATTATACCCTACGGCATTGGAAAATACACAATAACGGCAAGATTGATTGGAAATAATATAGAAGCAACTACATTTCTAGACACGATTGTTCTTAAATGAAGGTATCAAGGATATACAATTTTGAGAATGTGAGTACAAGATATAGTGAACTAACAAAGTTAATAAGTTAAGTAACAACTTACAACTTATTATGACTGTAAAAATTAAAGATATTTTAACCAGATATTAAAATTTGTCGATTGATAACTTGTTAAGAAGCTGTCATGTTCTTAGGCAAGACGAGGAGTCACAATATCAAATCAAATTTCAGGAATAACTGACCAATTTTTTTTAGGTATGTTATTATAATGTTTTATAAATATTATAATCACTTAATAAATATTTGTTTTTGTTAGTAGATACTTATGTTTTTTACTGAGAATTTACCAATGATAGGGGAATTCAGAAATGAAATGCTCACTTGTTCTACAATGCAAGCTGATATGCTGATTAAAATCAAGTTATTTTCCTGGCAGTGCTGCAAAGTTGGTGCCTAAGTTCTGTTTTGTACAAAGAGCTTTTTATTTTATACTAATTTATGTTATAAATTTGTAGCAGTATTTGCACAATCTATTTAAAGCCTTTTGAATAAGGAAAATACGGAAGAAAAATATCCATGATGGTATAGCACTGATCTTTCTAATGAAGTTTATGTACATGATTAATCTTTATACCCAATACAGATTTTATTAATTATGTATCCTTCTTTCCTGTTGTGCAATTTATCTGTAAAATGTTTTGAAGTTTCATTATAGATTCGTAAATAGAACTATGCTAAAAGCTCATTATAAATCCTCATAACCAACTGGTGGACTAGATTGAACAAGGAAAATCACCGAAAAGTAATGTTCCAACTCAAACACCACACCTGCCCACCAGTTCACATAAGATAATCTCTCCAACCCAGTCTGCTTCCTTGGGCTTTACTTAGATAGCAGTCTTACATGGGACACACATACAAGATTAAAAAGATAAGAAATCAACAAATGATATGGACTACTAGGATCAAAATCGAAACAAAGCAAACATAACAAACTAACCATTTACAAAACACTTATCAGACAAATTTGGACTTACTGAGTCAAACTGTGTGGCTTGGCCAGATCCTCCAACAAATCCAATCCTTGCAATCCAAAGCTCTCCGCCGGTCCATTCTAGGTCACTAATCAAATGGTCTGTAAAGCCCTTAAAATCCCATTCGTTGATCTGAACATGCCATTTAAAATGATGATGGCCTCCTAACCTCCTATCTTAACTCTTTCAACTAAATAAAAACATTTTCTAGCACTGGCTGGTTTCTCTTTCCACTGGTCTGACAGATTTATCAATTTGTATACAATTATCTGTACTTTTTTTCAATGTATATTTATTTTGTACAGATAGCAATAAATAAAATAAAACAAAAGCAGTAATGTAGGAAGGGTAAAGGTTATGAATAGAACCCAGATTGCATATTCTTTTTGCTAACCATTACTAATTATTGCTGATCAGATATTTATCTGAAACATATCTGCATAGTACAGTGGTTCAAATTTTATTCTGCATATTTGTAGAACATTGTGTAAATACACTATATTTAAAGGTTATTGTAAATTTGAAACATTTTTCATTATAGAAAAAATTAGGAAACTATGAACATGAGAATTAAACTAAAATTTGATTTGAATTTCTTAACTTGCCAAGAACAAAGATGTAAACAATCTGGCATAATTGAATTATTGAATGAATTGAATTATCTTGAAATAATCAGCATCTTTTTTGAGGCCCGTGTTTCTAAAACTTCTAGGTGCTGGTTTTACCTTTCCTGAAAAAATACTTTTTTGAAGTAGTTGTGGAAAAAGGCTTCATTTGAAACAGCAAAATAATCAATCTCAGTCATCTTTCATATTTTCAACCTAGTAAACCCACCAAAAATGCCAGAAGTTTGAAGTTAACTTCTTATAAAAGAGTAGGCTGAATTTTTTCTTTCAACACAAAACGGATTAAGTTAAATCAACATTAAAAAAACAAAAAAAACATCCTTGATAAAAATATTTGATTTAATGAATTGAGAAAACTTAAAGAAATCTTAAAAGGAAACAATTAAGATGTAGTTAAGTGCAACCCAACTTACAAAAAACTGCAAATAACCCAAAACAAGCTTTTACAGCTCTATCAACCCAAACCAAGATTGACGTAATTTACCTAAATTCTGGGGTTCAATATGTGTGTATTTTCATGGACTCAAAATGTCAAAAGTTTTTTTGCTAGAAGTGCAAGTAGTACAAAGCCATAATAAAAGGCATCGAGCAAAAACGAGCACTTATAGCAAGAGCCCAACATAATCTCTTTGGGACCTTGTAGAGTCTCAAAGACTTTAGGATATAATATAAAGTAAATTTAGCTGTAGGTTTTTAAATTAATTTTTCCACTCTTATTATATCAGCAGTATGTAAATAATTAGCTATATCAATTGTACATAAAATTTTAGGAGTCATAAAAGGAATTGACCTCGGGTCACTGGTGTTACAAATATTATATTATACGTATGCATGTAAAATATTGTAAATAAAATTAAGTTGTTATACAGGGAATCAACAATCCAATTATTTTAGTGCCTGGCACATTTAAGGATTTTTATTATATATAAATCCGGACTCTAGAGATGAATGAGTTATTTGAAGGAAAAAACGGCGCTTCGGTTATGTTAAACCCTCAAGACCGTTCCCTATGTAGGGTTTTAATCTATTCAAGCGCCTTGCAAAGAGGTAATTTTACTTGGGATTTTTTACACAAGACAAAAATGAATTTATTTACTGTACATTGAAAACATTATTCTGTGGAAAAAATGATAATATAGAACAAAATAATGTTTTCTTACTTGTTATTATTGTATTATGTGATGCCATGATAATTTGTTTTATTTTCTTTACAATGTCTATAAATGTACATCATTATTATTAAATCCATTAGAGTTTGTGATTCGATTGACCAAATAACTTCTTTCAATTAAATAATCTTTATGTAAGGTATTGGTTAAGATAAAATTATTATTTTATTATTACTGATGTGTTATATTGTTTGAATTGCCAGGATAAATTTCTGTTATTTTCTTTGTAACATAAATTTTTGGGCTGGAAAAGGGGGCAAAGCCTACTTCATTCTGCCATTTATANAATCTTTATGATATCTCTAAATGTTTATTATTATTAATTTTACTACCAAATTTTTAATTGTACACAATGGCAAGTTAAATTTTTTATTTTTTTATGTTATTATTAATTTAATACTGCATTTTATGGTTTGTAATGCCAAGATAAATTTGTGTTATTTTCTATAAAATGTATTGTTTGGGCTGAAAAAGGGGGCAAAGCCTACTTGATTCTGCCCTAAGCTCAAACATGTATAAGTGCTTATTTTTTTTATTTTATTTTTTTATTTTAACGAGGGTTCGCAACAGCAGAGGTCATATAAACCCTCAGGGTGCCGGTGTTTTTGGAAAAAAGCCGATTTGTAAGTATGTCGGGTTCGAATGCAGGGCCGCTGGATTCGAACCCGGGACCTTTACCTTACAGTGATGAGCGCCGTGTCAACGACTAAACCTTGCGGCCACCGATGCCCTATAAATGCTTATTGTTCTTAATTTTACTACTACATTTTATTGTATGCAATGCCATGAGAAATTTGTTTTATTTTCTTTGTAATATGTAAACTTTTTTTTCTTTTAACGAGGGTTTGCAACAGGTTATACCAACCCTCGGGGTGCTGGTGTTTTTGAAAAAAGCCTATACACATTATTATTAAATTTATTTTATACAATGCCAGGATACACACCCTAACTGATACATTTAAAACATCTATCTTAAGCTATGACTCCAAACAGTCCCTCATAATCTGATCTATCCTTTTGCCATCAAAACCTTTACTTATTCCTTTTAATATACTTAATTTGAAAGGCCAAATGTATTAAAAAAATCCATTTTAAATTAAATTTAAGACTAATTGTTCCTGCACCTTTTTACATAAACAATAACACACTTCACATGCCAACAGTTTTTTCATCCATCAAAACATATTACAGACGTTTTCATAGTAAATTACAAAATCACACTAACACAACTACTATTACTCCATTCTCTACAATTACGATATAAACCTCTTTAAAAGAATATGGATAAGAGACATCGTAAATGATTAATATAATTTATTTTTTTATTAATCCAGAGTGGCTGACAATGGGTTGCTTTCTCTGAACACACCCGTAATGCCACAAACAATAAATTATCCAACCTGCTGGTTGTGTACAGTACATGCACAGTTGTAGATACAAATAAATTAAGTAAAAAATTCCTATTCTATTTATTTATTATTATAGATTTTTAAGGGCGTTTTAACGGCTAAGATCTTTTCACACCCTAACATCCAAACCTTCTATCTTAAGTTAGCTATATCCCTTCTGAGTGCTATAAAGCCCTGACTCCAAACATTCACTCATAAACTAATTTATTTTATTGCCATCCAAAGCTTTAGTTTATCCTTTTAAAATTCTAAATTTGGAAGGCCAAATGTATGCAAAAATCCCATTTTAAATTACATATAAAATATATTCCTGTTTTTTAATTAGAATTTCCAATTTTTGTTCCATAATTTAAACATTTCCCATAGGCTTGTATGGCTAATAATAATAATGGTGTCAGACTAGCAACAGTCTCAGCATGAGTATAGGCTCATCCTTATGCTTTTATTCTTCCATTCAAATATGATAGACAAACTAATGTTACATAACAGTAATAAGAAACAAATATACACACCTTTTTTTATTTTTTTAAATTTATTTTTATTTTATTTTATTTTTTTTTTTAAGCTAACTTTCTTATTTAAATTGCGATTTTGGGCATTGCAGTTTATTACCCCACAATTTGCATTTTCTCATATTTCATTTTTCTGCTCTGGCAGTCTCAAAAATTCCTGAAAAAAGAAAGACATCTTGCAAGCACACTCTCATTCAAACATTAGCAGATAAACATTCAATGATATAACAATTTGGAAAAAGGCCTAAATCTCATTATAAATTCCAATAAATTTGAGAAAGCGAGAAGAAAGAAGAAAAGAGAAAGAAACACTGGGGGCCCAGTAACTGCTTTAAATCACTAGAAAGGTTGAGATGATGATTATTATTATTATTATTATTATATTAATATTACTATTGTATGTACTGAAAGCCAACTCCCATCTGCATGCCTGAGACTGTAACCGATTAATACAAAATAAATAAAAATTTGTACTTAAAGTACTTATTTTGTACTTTATAAATTATATGATTTTTTTGTGATTGAGATTTTTCTGTACTATATCCTTTCGAAATGAGTATGAACTAGACGAAAAAGAAAATATATATCTAGATTAAAAAAGTTAATTATTAGTCGATGTTCGATCTGACATTCATGCTGATGCTTTTAATTATTTTAGTGCATATTATAATGTTTGAGGCTTTATTGGTACATATTATATGGCATATTTGAGAATTTTTTACTGCATATAAATGTAGACTCTAGTGATGAATTGTGAGGGGCTGAAGGAGAAAAAACGGCGCTTAAGTTATGTTAAACCTTCATGACCATTCCCTAAGAAGGGTTTTAATCTATTCAAGCGCCTGGCTGAGAAGAAATTTTACTTTGGGATTTTCTTCTATCAAGAAGAGACAAACCAATCTAGCGTTTCTCATTTGCACATTTTCTGAGCTTCCTCGAAAAAAAATTGAATCAAGGTTATAATTTTGGTCTGTGAATTCGTGAAATTCACCTTCATACCCACAGAATGAGCGTGTGAACGACTTCGTATTTGAATTGAACGTTTATGAGCTCGAATTCGGAAAAACTGCACTTATTCTAAGCACTACTCGTTAACGCGTTTTCGTACACGCAAATGATATTATTTTTGTTTTGTTTTTTGTATGCAGGCCTAAAACATATCCATGCTAAAAATTACAGTTGTGAATCGTTTCATACTTTCAAAGAAGCAAATAAAGTCCATAGTAAAGTAGTGGATACGGACTAATTTCGTAATTATAGCTGGTTTGTATACGGTATTATCGATCTAGAGTTAGGCAGTAGGCTCGGTATTGCAAGAGGTCACGGTCTCTGATCGAGGAAGAAGAGTATAAGGGTAGAAACGAGGTCAAATTCAAGAGAGGTCGGAGTACCAGTTGGCGATGTCGGATGGTTAAGGGCTTAAGAAGACCACCTGTAGGCGGTGCTGGCATCGTTACGGCTGTAAGCTTCTTCCTCCACAGTCTGGGTAGAGATGTCCGAAGAGTCGGCTGCGGACTTGGCGGGCTCTGATGATTCTCCAGAGATCGAGACGTCAGACATAGGAGTCCAGGCCGGCCCCTTAGACGAAGAAGAGACGTTTGTCGAGAAAGCAGAAGAAAACGAGAGCGAAGAAACCAACGCTCTTGAAGAAAATGCGTCCATCAAAGAGAAAAAGAGACTCGACGACAAAAGACAGCGAGGCCGGTCCAAAGGCAAAATATCCCCGTCAATCCTTAAGAAAAAAAGAAGATCGTCCTCTTGTGCCAGTTCTATAATTACTCATCCATCAATTTCACCTGAAAGGCTTAAGGAATTACGGGAAATAGTTGAAAAAGCAGCTCAGGTGATTTCCTGCTCTTAGCAAACTATACCGGTGATCAACAATTTTCAAATACAGCACTATTGCACGCAAATTAATTTTCAAATTGATATGGTATTTTATAATAAGAATTCTTCTAAACCTTACGAGATGAATTTGTTTAGTGGTTGTACTACTGTTTGGGGGGCTATACCGAAACTTTTCGGTTGTTTTTAGCATGCAACATTCATAACGCACTTGTTGCAAGTACAAACACGTTGCTAGTTTGATTTATTCTCTTAAAACTAAATATTTGCTAAAATTTTCAAAAAGAGTGCAAAGAATTAAAACTAGCTATTTATTACGTTTTAAATAAACTACTGAAAACCACAGATCAATTATTTATGGAGATGGACTCAAGATTTTTAATACTAGTGCTTACTAAGCCATTACCTTACGACAGTTATGAACATTTGGTAAAATAAATATTGATTAAAAAAATTGTTATCCCTAAATTTTAAAATATCAAAATTGTGCAAAGTAGTTTGACACATACACTTATATATGTTACATAGGTAATTTCATTTTTTTAGATTTGTTATTATTAGATGGAAGTTAAAGTTATTGTATTATTTTTTATTTTTTTTGACTAAATCATCAACCATAAAGTTTCTGCTTTGCTTTGAACTAGAAGAAAACGGATAAAATATCCCCAATTGTTCTGTGATTGCGCGGGACGGTTAATTGATAAAAAAATCAAATGTATGTCCGTGCAATACATGCTGGATTTTTATTTGTACAGATATGTTTCATTCTAAGGTGTGGATATTTTGAATGGAGGTCTATTTTAAACTAGCACATCAAGTGATTTCTATTTATAGATCTACGTAAAGATCTAGTATCTCAACGACTCTGGAGTGTATTTATTTTCTCCAGGTTAACACGCATCTTAAAATAGACGTGTTAGGTCAAGTTTTGACACGAGATCGGTTTTCCATCCATTTCAAACGTATATTTGAAAATAAAAATGTCAAAAATAATACTCAAGCACTATACTAAAGGGCCTAATTTTATAATAAGATGCGTTAACTAAGCCCTCTTCGTAAAAAACAAAAACGAAACTTTTTATTCGTATTCATTAATTTAAGTTAAACAGTATAATACTCAGTTATATAGTAGAAAAAGATAAACATAATAAGAAAATTGAAAATGCTCTTGTTTTAAGGCCAAAGGAACCTGAGAAAGTCCGCCCGATGTGTATCACATTATGAAAGTATAGTCATGGCTCCGTACAGGGAGCGAGTCGGAGAAATGTTGAGTACAGCGGTGTTTTTTAAATTAATTTTTAGAAAATAGTTTGGTGATGATGTTTTGCATGTGTTATTTATTATTAGAGTGAATGAATGCGGCGAGAGGACAGATGACTGAGAGTCAACAACGCTACCGAATCTTACTTTTTGCTTAGAGATATGAAATGAAAAAATAAAAATAAAAAATAAAACCCTAGCGTTTAGTATAAACATATATAAATTATATAGAAATTATATGACTCGTAGAAGAAGTGTCGACCTCACTCGATTAAGAATAGGTCATACGAGGTTGACACATGAGCCCGCGTATGTGTCCGGCAAGTAGAGAAAAATTGCTCGATGTGTCTCACATAATTGAAGCGTGAAACCTCTCGGCTCCATATAAAGAGCGTGTAGGAATGCCACCCGACATGAAAATTGTGCTTGAGCATGGGAACAAGTATATGATAGTTTTACTGTATATAATAGTTTATAGATTTTGGTGTCCACTAGTGTGTATTGAGTGAGAATGTATTTATTGGCGTGAATGTGTAGTGTGAGAGGGCCGGCGGAATAGCACGTTCTCTACCTTGAGTGTATGGTGTCTAAATGAGAAATAATCTATTTAAGAATGAGTGAGAGTGAATGGTTTTGAATCTAGCAATTGCATTCGTCGGGTGCTGAAATGACCTAGTAGAAATTGAAGAAGCGTGTTCGGATAAGATTTTTGACGAATGGGATTTAAGATCTTTATGGATCGTTTGATTGGTGACTTAGAAAAGAGCATTGAGGATACGGTAGAGACTTTAGATTGAAAGGATTGAATTTGCTGGATAATTAAAAAATAATGAAAAATTTCTTTAAAATACAAAAATGCACATGACGTTTCAAATATTGCCCAGTACTAAGGGGGGCGACGGTGGCCGCAACGGTTTAGGCGTTGACTAAACTCAGCTCATCACTGTAAGGTAATCCAGCGGCCCTGCATTCGAACCCGACATACTTCAAATGGGCTTTTTTTTTTCAAAAACACCGGCACCCCGAGGATTGATATAACCTTTGCTGTTGAGAACCCTCTTAAAAAATGTACTAATAGAAATACAATTATGAATAATTTTGAAATAAATCCAACAATGAATAATTTTTTCCTTCTGTGGGATTAAGACAGAACTTAAAGAAAAACTTGGTTTTAAGCCGAGGGATACTTATTTCATTTTTAACATCTTTTATTACAGAACTACCGACAACGCATTTATCGAAAGCTTTTTTTTTTCTGCCGATAAATTTGTTCACTATTTTTTAAAAGTTTATTTTCTTATATTATTTATGAACTCTTTTTGTTGGTAATTTAGAAATAAATTTTTTAAAAATGTTTTTGTTTTTCATACAAAATTGAGACATTTTTAAGGTGTGGAGCTATAAGGGAACAACTTCGTTGTACTTCTACACCAAAAATTTAACGTTTTTAAGAAATATTTTGCCAGCACTGCTGGAAGATGTTCCTTTGCAACATCGGTTGGATATGTATTTTCAGCAAGATGGTAGCCCGGCACATAGTGCGAGGTTTGTTTCAAGTTACCTCGAGAAAAAGTTAACGGGAATGGCCACCCCAATCACCGGACCTAACTCCGATTGAATATTTTTTGTGGGTACTTAAAAAATAATGTCTACGGAACTTGTGATCTCTTCGGTAGACGATCTGGAAGAAAGGATAACCTTAGTCTGCCTAAACCTAGAACCGGCCTCCAAAGATCTGCTAAAAACAGGGCTTGGAAGATCAGAACTTCAGCATGTGTGGCCGGTGATGGTGCCCACTTTGAACAGTTTCTTTATATGATAGACAATTTAGAAATACATTTTTTTTTCAATTTTTTGTTTTTCATACAAAATTGAGAATAAATTTTGAAAGCCATGTCAGATTTAACAAAATCTTTTTTTTATGTTTTCAGGAGACACTATCAAATAATTGGAAAAAAGTAATTGGGTCACATAAAAAAAAATGTTGATTGGTGTATTCTGCAATATTTAGGGGGGAAATCTATTTATATTACTCAAAATAAAATTTATCAGAAACGTTTGTTTTTAGCGACCAGTTTAATATTTTGTTTAATTTGTTGAAGTCCTGAGGAGCGGTCAGAAATGAAGTATTTTAGAAAAACACATTTTTTTGCCGAGTCATCTTCAGGGCCTGGATAAATTACAATTTCTCTCCTCAGGCCACGCCACGGTAAAATGACCTTCAAAAAACACAAAGCAGAACACACTTTTTTTCCAAAGTCAAAGTTCCAACACCAACAGCCTACAAATCCGATGTAATTTATAAAATCAATTGTATGAACTGTCCAGCTATATACATTAGGATTAAATTACAATATTTGGACAAACGGAAAAAAAAGATACATCTATGAGTGTAAAACACAAAATAACAATCCTAAAGCATGGCCACACACCGATTTCGACAAAATACAATATTAAACACTGAAAAAAATACAAACGCAATTTTTAGAAATGGTTTACATTAACAGAGACACATACAGCATTAACTACATAACAGATACATGCAAACTCAGCGTAGTTACGATATTGCATAAATCCCGTATCACAAATCAATCCAGAAAATTCCCCTTCTCGACTTCTTCTGAGTCAAATAAAACCGCCTACGACCAAAGAAATTTTCCCAGATTTACCGCGTCCCCCACCCTGTCACAATCTTATGAAAACAGCAGAATATATGTAAATTCATTTTTCACAATTTCACATAAAACAAATATGTCACCAAAAGAATAGCGCCACATTTTATGCGACTATGAAATACTTGGTTCCATATTTATATTAATTACATTGGTATTGCATTTTTTCCAATCAACGTATGCTTTGTAATTCACCTGTGTGGCCCTGAAGATGACCCGAATAAAGATCGAAACGTCGGCACAAAAATGTCTTTTTCTAAATACTTCAACAAATTTATCAGAATCCATGAAATACGTGCATTTTAATTTTTTTAATTTGCTTTCATTAAAAAATGCGTGGAGCACAAACATCGGTCACCGGTGTATAAATCAGTAATCAGTACATGAAAATATTGTATAGTACTGTGTACTATTTAGTGACCGTTAAGTAATGATTATTAAGAGATTGTGAGATGCGGTCCGGTTTGATGTAAGTTTATAAAAACATTTTCTTTATCGTGCCAACGTTTGGATCTTTATTGAGATATCATCACGACCTGGTATTAATAAACATTCTTTCAATTATACAAATACATATAAGATATGACTATGAATTAATACAATTTTGTATAAATACTACTACTGTACTACAATATAGAAATTTTTCGGTTTAATCAAAGTATTTGTACTCAAGCAAAGTGTGTGTTTTCTGTGTAGATGTGTCTTTTGTGGTGGTGTTGAGAGTGTTAGTGAGATGTTAATGTTTTTTGTTTATATATGTTTAATTTTGAACGAGTGGGGAAGAAAGTAAGAATAGAAATTTATTTTTCTACGAGTCGCTTCTTTGGGACCAATGAAACCTAAAATTCATAGGTAAATTTAATATATTGTGTACATCATTGAATAAACTCATTTTAAATTTTATATGAATTTGTATCATTTAAACAATGTTTATAAATCCAAGGCTCTGAAGTTGATCTCAATAACGATCGAAACATTGGCACGATATATTTAAATAAATATTTATTAACGGTCACTAATCACCACACATTGGCACGATAAAGAAAATGTTTTTCTAAACCTACATTACACCAGACCGCATCTCACGATCACTAAATAATCATTGTAAGTACGTTGTGTTAATGATTTGAGTTCTTACACATCCTGAACATTTTACAACTGGTCTACTAAACCAACCTTTTGGAACTGATATTAAAAGAAATATTACTAAAAAACAATTAAAAAAAAACATTAAATAAATACTTTCTCATTTTATTATAGCATCACAAAACTTTCACAATCCTCGGGAGGTACCCGTCTATAAAGGAAGCACTCAAGAATAGGGGTTGGGTACAGAATTTCGACCTCCAGCGACTAACACTGCCGAAGCAGAGGCAGTTCGACGATGACGGTTGATCTTATGAAATAGCATTTGTAGAGAAGGGCAACAAAATAAAATGTGAGAACTTTTTTTAGTGAGCGTTTTGGCCCGATTGCAAAGTGCAGACGAGACGGAACGACTGGTCATATCACGTCTCCTTCGCCACACACCGGTGAGCTTCCTCTGGGCGACGTCGGAAAACATCGACTGGAATTCTTTGAGCAAAACCACTCTCGTTTCGAGGTTTCCGAGAGTCTACTTCACTACTAAGGTAACTCGTGCGAATATCACTTTCAGCCTTTAGTTAACCTTCACTTAGTCATCAAGTTAAACGAAAAACGCCGGAGTTTCTCCAGAATAATTTTATCCGATTAATCTACTTTTAATAGTGATGGATCATTAAATAGCCACAATAGCCGTTACTGGATCAATCAATAACCCGAATTAGTGTCCTCAGGTTAATCGTCAACAGTGATCAGTCAATGTACCTATGGTGTAGTACTTTAAAGATCAAATAAGGACACATCTTCGAGAGTACGATGAATGGCCAAGTTTAACCAGAAATTTTGAAAAAAAAAAGTTCATGACAATTTTTGGTTTTCTTTGTGTAACTAACTGTAAATAATAAAAAAAGGTAAATATTGTTTAAAGAATCATGAAAAAATGTTAATATGAAAAATGATTCTAGGAGGTTGGTTTTTGTAAAGTTCAAATACACCTTTCTCGGCAATTTTTCCACATGAGTAATTTCTGTCAATGGGTTTGAATTTTTTTAATGGACGATCACTGAAATATTTCGTTCAAAAGTATAGGTTGTATGATAAACAAAACTAAGTTTTTAAAATAATTTTCATGACAGACAATACAACTAGAAGTCACAGCCGTGCTTTCCTCTGATCTCTAGACTTCAATTGCTTCGGATGAGCTCCAGTCAGTCAAACATCCAACGAATAGCCGAATGGGACAACTTTGGAGCATCAACCACTGCGTACGTTATCTTCGGTGGAAACCTGGAATCGACACCCACAAATTAAAAGACAAGAATTAAACAGACGCTTCTGACAACTATACAAATTATTACGAAGAACATCACATGTATCACCAAAATAAACCAACATTTTTTAAGACACTACTGAAGCTTATGTGGGACGATGGTAAATTGAGCCGACCTCACCGCTACCTGAGGTGGGATTGTCCGTGAGCTTTAATCCCTGATGTAAAAGAGGTGTCTGGCAATGGTCATGTGTATAGAGCCGTGGATAAATAAATCCTTAACCAATCGTTCAGTCTTGTTTCCGACTGTCTTCAATAATTATGTTGGGAACGCACGAAGAAATCGTTAAAGTGACTGTGGTCACCGGGCACCCGGGGTGTTTGCACTTATTAATAAATAACTTCAAATATCGCTAGCAGTTCACAATGGAACCATGAGAAATCAAATGGAGGTGAGTTTCAATGTAGACATGCAATTTATATTTGAATTAGAAATTGTAAACAAGCTTTCATCAAGTCACTGTTATGAGTATTCGAGAACCGCAAAATCAGCAGCATTCAGCTTGTTAACAGGCTGTGTTCAGGAAAGTTCACCCTTAAAATTAATTAATCATTTATTTAAAACTGAATGCGTTTTTGATGACATTGCATCTACATAATGTACTTATGACTCCAGCTTCCTTCTGCCATCGGCACTTTACATTTCCTGGTAAACAGGAATAATCCATAACCGGCACATTTTGCATACCTACTTGGTTAACCCCATGAGGTCGGCACAATTTGACACCGCACCCAGTTTGGACATACGAACATCCAAAGATATCCTCGGAACAATTCAACGCGCCCTGCTTCGTTTCCAACACTACCTAAACCATTAACTTTATCCATCTCTACTCCCGGGAAAGCAACTGAAGCGGATATGAACCCGGGACATCCTTACGAGGTCTACCTTGATTTACGTTTAATAGAAGACCAACACATACAAATAAAAAGACAGGAACTGACCTGACGCTTCGCACTACTGTATAAACTACTTGGACGCAAATCTAACATGTCAGCAAAAAACTCACTACAAAACACTACTGAAATTGATTTAGCATTTGGGCTGAAACTATGAGGCATCGTTAAACTTATCATATCCAACTTCCGATCAAAAGTCTTTAAAACATAGTAGACGCTCCTTACCACCCTTAACAACGACCTCAAAATACCCTTTGTAAATAAATTAATCCACCATCAAAGTTGCCAGGTTTCATTCAACATAATCCATCCCTACAATCCCGTCAGACGATTAAAGCGGAGATTGCCCCGGGACTTGCTTACCCAGGTCTAACCGTTGAGAAAAATTGGGAGATCAACAAAGGTTGTTGTTCCTCCTGTCAGTATGATTTGTAAATATTTTTCAGAACTTTACAATTGTTTACAATTTTTACATTACATTGTTGTTTTTCCCTCTTGACCTCTACAAGCGATGTTTCTTCAATAACTTGCTGTTCTATTTCTTCGTCATGTTTCTTCTTCTTTTTCTCAGAAGATTTTTCTACATCTCTCAAAACCGGTGAGCTTTGGGATAACTTCCTCTTTCGACTGTCACTTCCACCTTCGTTCCATTTCCCTCACAGCTTTCTTCAGCTTCTTTTGATAGCCAATCAGCAGGAGTTTTGTCATTATGTCCACCATATTTATCGAGCAGACTTTTCATTGTCATTGTTTTTTCAAAGATGCCTTTTCCCCTTAGCCCCATTTCCTCGGATAATTATCTACGTCCATGATTATTCTTTTGATTTTCGCTACCAAGCCATGAACACCTCGCATTTGTAGATGTCATTAAGTAAACAGCTAGGCACACCACCTCCCCTTTTGTTGTCATGTTGACAATTTCTTCATCCAATTCAATTCCATCCTCGAACCTCAATACACCGGGAAGCATTATTTTCCGTAGCAAATGGCATTTACTGCGCTGTCTTTCATCACTATTCTTTCAAATTGAGTTAGAAGACCTTCAAGCGGCCTTATAACTCTTCAAGGGCACGATTTATCCTTGTGAATGAATTCTAGAAGTAAAAAGAAATTCCTATGGTTTGAACTTTTTTAAAAAAAGTGATAATTGCTATTAAGAATAGGTTTTTAATAGCCTGCATATTTCAGCAGTGTTTCGTGGGTTGGTATCATCCCGCGCCGTGAACTGGAAGTCGATACGGCCTTAATTATTAACAGCTAGCTATCAATATTTCCATTTCTGTTGCCTAACTCGAGATCAGTGTTGCCGAATGATCGGCTGTCTTGTGCCTGTAACTGTTTTTGTTCCAAATCGGCCTTCGGAGAGAAATTCCATCGGGTAAAACTTGGAAACATTAAACGCAAAACAGAGGCCGACCCGCACGAGGGGCAATTTTTTCGAAATAGAATTACCCAATATTGAAAGTTCTGTGGCAAAATTGAGATTTATTGATGTTTTTCAGTTGTATAGATTCAATAATCAATACACTATAAATTGATATAGTCACACGCACTATAACATCGGTGTGTGTGAGAGAGAGAGAGAGAGAGAATTATGGTGGGTTGACCACTTAATTTTTACTCGATGAGGTGATAGTACCCCCTTGTGGGCATCCTTTGGTTGTGCTAACTGGTCCTTTCCTCTGCTTGTCTCACCTTTTTTGGTTTTTTAACATTTATCCAATGCATCTAGATATGGTGTGATGTACGTTTCTTTCTCTCTCAAAACTTGGAATCCCCTTACACGATTTAAAAAACAAAAATAACAGACAGTTAAACGATTTAAAGTACTTCACTACCTACTGGACCCGACGATCAAGGTTACCATTAAAATCAAAACTTTCTACCTACAGACATATTTGCATGTTTGAGTGCCAAGTTGGTCAATATGCATTGGCCAAATATTCCAATATTCAAAAATTACGAAGTTTTCCGTCAACGATTTTAAGACTAATTGTTTCTTACATAAACCCCTTCTTATATAAACAATAACACACTTCACAAAGATCTTCACAGTGTTTTTTCACCCATCAAAACATCGCCCCCCTTCCCAGGCGCTTTTTATTTTACACTGCTGCCGGTGTGTAAACTAGTTCATGGAAAAAGTTGACGAGTTCTGTTTTCCTCGTGGAACTCGCCCGCGACATCGCGAAAATCATAGACTGCGAAATGTAATTTCACCCTTTCAACCAACGCATCCTGTCAACTACAGCACAATTTTATATTCGACAAAAGACCAAAAATATATCCACTATTTCTCAACGTTGAGAAGAAAGAAAGTAAAAATAATGTTAATGATTATTTCGAGATCGTGAGGTGCGGTCTGGTGACGTAGGTTTTACAAAAACATTTTCTTTATCGTGCCAACGTTTCGATCTTTATTGAGATCATCTTCAGGGCCTTGTGTTGACTGCATTTCAACAAAAAAGTTCTCTGTTTGATAGCCGTTGCAAGTTTCTTCTCATTGTTGGCGATGTCCTTTAGAATACTCTTTGCTTGGTGTCCATATGTAGTTGAAATCTGTTCATAGAATAGTTTTTTCGTTCTTCTCGTGTAGAAATGTGTGGTGTTTAACCGTTAGCCAATGATTATTTGGAGATCGTGAGATGCGGTCTGGTGTGACGTAGGTTTTAGAAGCACCAAGACAAGAGACCAAGCAAAGAGTATTCTGAAGGACATCGCCAACAATGAGAAGAAACTTGCATCGGCTATCAATCACAGACCTTTTTTGTTGAAATGCGGCAACACAAGGCCCTGAAGATGATCTCAATAAAGATCGAAACGTTGGCACGATAAAGAAAACGTTTTTGTAAAACCTACGTCACACCACACAAAAATGTTATTCTTCCTTATTCTTTAATGCTTAATGTCGATGCAATTAAAAATTGTTGAAAGGAAACAAAAACCAACAATCTAGGCAAGTTTTTTTCGAAAGAAAGATGTATTTATATAATTATATAATTATAAAATAGTGAAGGCCACAGATGAAGAGATAAAGGCAACAAATTATAGTGAGGTTTTAAGTGTGCACAATTTCGCTTTTTCCTGTATTTTCTTTTTCACCTTCGAACTGTGTCATAAAATCATAACTGTTATATCTCACGCACATCCGAGTGTAATCAAATAGCCTCTAACAGCTATGATTCCGTGTCTCTAGTAAATCAGACGGAATTGAAAAAGCCCCTTTTTATAATCCACCCCCTTTCTAATTGCACTGTTACAGTCATTGAATAAAGGTTTAGTCAAGATATCAGAAGATACGACCAGTTTTGATAAAAAGTAAGGAAACTCGCGTGACTTTGCAAATTCAATCTGAAGAAGGATTGACCCAGTTTTGCGAGTCTTCTCTTGTGTGTATAAATACAATAAAACAGTGTCAACCGTTCCGGGTCTAACCGGAATCGTATAATTTACAAACTTTTCCCTTACAGGTCGGCATTTGTAATTATCTGCAGCAGTCGCATTGGTTTTGCGAGGCCGGCATCTCGAACACGATGTTTCCCAGGTGTTACAGCATATCCAACAGCGACGACTTGGACGTCTTTATCAAAGACTTTCGTCTGACGGCGTGCGTCGGTCTTCTTAAACGGCTGACTTCCTTCATCGACGAGTCTCAAGTGGTATTCGACGAAAAAGGAAAGGTATGGAGAGGTATGGACAAAGAGGACTTTTCATTAAAGGCCGTATTCCGCAGATACCGTTGAAGACGGTGGAGTTCGCTGTTAAAAGGATAACGGAATTTGTAGCGAAAGAGAGCCACGAAGACATAGACAGAGAGACGGAAGAAAAAGTGTGGGATCACCAATGGGACCAATTTTTGACTTTTTATTATCAATTCGTTCATCACGGGCACAAATTTGTCGCAGCGAGTGATGCTCAAATAACGGTCGAGTATATTATATTCTTCCTATTTTAAGTATTTAATAATTTAGTTTATAAAATGTACGACTTTCATGATCAAACATTACAAATACAACTCAGCTTGAAATTATAAAGCAATTTGAAATAATTGAATCTAAATCGCAGGAGATATATTCATGCAGTAAGATGACATTGGCCGCGTTGGACGATTGTTGGCCTCAAAAAAATATGGACGGTACCAACAATTTGTGGATCGTCAAGCCGGGCGCGAAGTCTAGAGGAAGGGGGATCGTCGTGTTGAATAAATTAGAGGAGATCGTGGCACGAGTGAGTTGCTTTCAATCAAACGAGCCTAGATTCGTCGTCCAAAAATATATAGGTAAATAAATAGATATGGCCTTTTCATGGCAGAAACTATCCAGTCTTTTTATCGCAGAACGACCTCTGTTAATATACAACACGAAATTCGACATAAGACAATGGTTTCTCGTCACGAGCGTCTACCCTCTGACGATTTGGATGTACAAGTGAGATTAAAACTGTTGCTACTTTACAACGTTGTCATGACGATATTTTTGTTGTTCTAGAGAGAGCTATCTCAGATTTTGTTCGCAGCTTTTCTCCCTGAATAACATGCACGAATCTGTGCATTTGTCGAACAACGCGATTCAGTGCAAATATAAAAATGCTCATAAAAGGGATCGCGCCCTACCAGATGAAAACATGTGGGACTGCTATACGTTTAAAACATACCTGAGGTACATATCTTTGATTTTTTTCCTATTTATCATATCTTGATATATTTTAAATTTTTTCGAACAAAATGATTCAATTTTATTCGATCTTTTTGGTGCATCGCATTAGCTGCATTTATTATATCTTTAAACATTTATTAACAGAGTCCCATTTCAGGACTCTCGGCCTCCCATCGGATCGGTGGGACTCCGTTATTTACAGAGGGATGAAAGAATGCATCACAGGTGCTCTCCTGGCAGCACAGGAACACATGGAACACAGAAGGAATTGTTTCGAATTGTACGGCGCCGATTTTATGCTTACTGAAGATCTCGTACCGTGGCTGATCGAGATCAACTCGAGTCCTTGCATGTCGCCGACTACCTCTGTCACAGCAAGGATGTGTTCCCAATGTTTGGAAGACGTCATTAAGGGTATTTTAAATTTTTACACCTTTCGATTATCTCATTTTCCTTGCCATTTAAAAACGGAGGCCAACCCCCTAACCATCCCTAATCAACGATTAACATTGATGATAAATATATTAAGTTTTGTGGTCCGATTGACCAATTAAATTCTTTTCAATTAATTCATCTTTAATTAAGGTTTTGGTTGAGATAAAAAAGTCAGTGACACGAGAGATACTTTTTTATGTCAACCGAAACCTTAATTGATGATAAAATAACCGCATTTTTAACCAAATCAGACATTCGGCACAATATTTATGTATTAATCTATGTTTTTAGCCCTGGTTAACCATTTAAAATGATTATTTAAATGGATCTATAATTTTTATGTAAAGTTGGGTTGAGGCAAAAATTATGAATCATGTATGGTGATTAGTGACCGTTAATCGATATTTATTTAGAGATCGTGAGATGCGGTCTGGTGTGATGTAGGTTCCAGAAAAACATTTTCTTTATCGTGCCAACGTTTCGAACTTTATTGAGATCATCTTCAGGTCCTGGGATTTACACCATCCACTATTCCTAATAATACTACATTTATTCTATCGAATACAAATAAACCAACATACATTTCCATACCATTTATCCAAGGCCTATCACACAGATTAAACACATTTCTCTTGTCCGATAACTTCAAAATAGCCTTCAAAAATTATAAAACGATTCAAACACTTTTTTCCAAAATTAAAGATCCCACACCAATAACAAATAAATCTGACGTAATCTACAAGATCAACTGTTTAAACTGCCCGGTAACTTACATGGTCTTGCATCCCAATATCTGTATAAGAGAGTAAAGCAACATATGTATGATTGCAAAAAACCCAAGCAAATTCCTACAACACTCGCTACCCACCATTTTGAACACCAACACAATTTCGACTTCAAAAATCCAAAAATATTACATACAGAACAAAACAAATATAACGTATTTAATAATACTTATTTATTAATTACGTATTTATTAATACTTATATTTAATATAATATAACGTAATTTCTTAGAAATGGTTTATATCAACCGAGATAAACACAGCATCAATTACAGAACAGATACATGTAAACTCAGTCGCAGCTACGCCAATATCATTAATCACATTCAATACAGATAACATACCTATATCATCACATTATATTCCGCACATCAAATATTTTTCACATAGTCTAATTTACCAACAATTCAGCTTTCCTTTTCCAATTTATCCCTTTCTATATAATCCTGAAAGGATAATCTGGCCACCAACACATTTTTTCCCTTCGTCGGCTCCTTTCACCTCAAAAAAGCCCACGCCTTATACAAAAATGTCTTTTCTATACCGTCATCCTTCCCCACCCCTTCAAAATCCAATGTATATAAACACAAAAGAGCAAAATCTCACTGGCACTCTCGACACAACATTCAAGAATGACACATTTACAAAGAAGACAAACACTTTGAGTGAGTAGAAATACTTTGATTGAATATATAAAATATATTTTGCATTGTATAAATTCACTTTTCCACATCCAAAATGTAGTTGTTAAATGTAAACAATGTTTGTAAATCCCAGGCCCTGAAGATGATCTCAATAAAGATGGAAACGTTGGCACGATAAAGAAAATGTTTTTCTGGAACCTACATCACACCAGACCGCATCTCACGATCTCTAAATAAATTATGAATCAATTTAAACTATTTATGTAGTTCGGCCGTTTATGATCATCCAACCAAACCACGCATAGTCCTCAAAAATTAATCAGTTTATAATAAAAATATATTTCAGAGCAAAACAGGCTAGAATTTCAGACCTATTTTATACCAGGGAAAAGGATCTTCCTTCCTCGGCACCCTCAAAAGCCACCTTTTATACATAAAGTCATAAATATGTAAGAGTGGAAGGTCGAGTGTGGTTATGGTCCCCAGTTGTTATTGCATAATCTCAGGACAATGTTTAATACTGATTTGGCTTTATGCAAAATGTTTGGGTTTTTGCCTATGTGCTTTCTCCATTTGAGCTTTCTCCAATATCTTTCTCTTCTTTCAACCTCACGGTGAATTTTTTTATTAGCAACTGCTACTCTTTTTAAAAATGGTTTTTTTTTCTAAGGAATCGTCGTAACTCAGTGAGACAATCTGAAAACACTCTTAGGTGATTGATTATTTCCGAAACCAATAATATATATCCACTTCTGGGATATAAATGAAAATTGACTGAAGTTATTGGGCAATCTTTTAAATGGCTATAACGAAGCTTCCTCTGTTTTACCCCTTATATTTGTTCGTCAGTTTATTTGAAATAGTAATTAACATAAAACTTATTTTTAGTTGTTATAGACAAAAGGTACAACAAGGAAGCAGATACAGGTATGTTCGAATTAGCATACAGACAGCAGGTTTCAAGCCCTCAGCCGTACATGGGCATGAATTTGACAGTGAAAGGAAACAAAATCGGTAGAGGAGGAATGAGATCAAGAAAAGGGAGTGAAGATTTGACGAGAGATCTAGGCTCGCCGAACGTTAAAGAGGCGATCTCGAGGCTGAGCGATCGTTTGAAGGAGGAGCCGAGGCTCGGAGAAAGTACAGGGAACGGAGAAAACACCGATGATGGGAAATATGGTGATGTGGTGACCACCAGTTCGGGCGTGAGCTCTGGAGTTTCGGACAGCGAATATAACAAGCGTCGCGTGAAGGTCGAAACCAAGAAACGGTCGTACAAGAAACACTGCTGCGTCAAAAAGGCCAGCATCACACAAGCGGTGGCGCGTTATAAATCGAGAAACTACGACGAAATAGCAAAGCGTTTAAGACTCCAGAGTGAAAACATCAAATGCAAAACTGTGCAGATACCGCAAACAACAGAGTTGTTCGACTGGAAAAAGAGGATCGAGCAGACGAGAGCCGACTGCAGGAAAATGCTGCAGAAAATCACGCAGATCGATAAAAGCGACTTGATTCCAAATTTGAACAATAACGAAAAAATATCTTGCAAAAAAAGTAAAACTTGTGGCTCGAAAATCAATCTGCCCGACATAAAATCGAATCCAAAATGTGAGATAAACAACAACAACATAACTACTTTGACCAAAATCAATTCAGGTAACAGCAATAACCAACTGCCCTCTTGCGCTTAATTGTAAATTACTAGTAAATAAAAACAATATTTAAGACTATTTATTTTCATGTATTGTAGCCGTTAATTTTGCCAATTCAATTGCTGAACTAATCACGCCTTAAACATTTAGTTTGGTTCAAAATTTTAATGATTATTGTGCCAAAAAAAAACATGGTTCTGAAAAAAGTAAATAGCTGTAATAAATAAATTATTTTATGCTAAATGACCAAAATGTTTCAGAATTATCTCTGCCTTGTATTTTATCAGTTAATTTCAATTTAACTGAACAAAATATGTTAAAATTATATTGAATAATATTTTGGTTCGATTTGCTATAAATGTTATATTGTTGTTATATTTTATTTTTGTGCATTGTTATTTAAATAATTTAATTGATGTATTACAAAATGTGTTGTTTTATTTTCTACCTTTTACACACAAATCAAAATTAAATATCTAATCTTTAAACAAATAAAAGTCAACAGATGAAAAAGAACAATACCAAAAGTTGTGAACAATTTTGATAATTTTAATTGAACATCAGAAAAGAAGAATTATTGTCACAGCGTACCAAAACCAATGTTGAATTATAGAACATTATGATTCATAGAAATTCTTGCCAAATATGAATAAACAATTTAAATCTGCAGAATTGGAGAATAAATCTATTTATTATTATAGATTGAATTTAGTGCTGTGGAAAATTTTCATACTTCTCCAACAGCAGTGAAAAAATCAAACCACCAGAATGTTAGAAAGAAGCTTTATAGAAAAACAAACAAAGAAGAACAAACTATTCAAAGATTTATTTACAAAATCCAATTGTAAACAGAAGTGGGAGATTTTATGTGCTCTTTTTACTTTGATGAATGGAGGACTCTAAGAGAAAATTAAAAATATAAAGGGTGGCCATTTTGCCTCTCAGTGTATTATAAGTATTACGCAAATAAAAATGTACAGTTTTATATTATTTTTATTTAGAAAAGTACTCAACCACTTTAGGTTATAATCTTCCTTAAACAGAAAATTTGGTGTTAAGAATAACTCACAACCACCAGACTAATTGTAAGTTTATAGTTCCCATTTTTCATATTTCAATCTTCATTTTACAGTTTAGATTCTGCCTTCTATTGTGCAGCTCTCAGAAACTGAACAATTTATCCATATTTGTAGGGTCATCAGCAAGAGTATATTATTTTCATGTCTTGTTAGAGAAGTCATAGCATTTTCATATTGTTTTCACCTTGGTCTTTTATGCTCAACTCTTCTCTGCAAGTGCCACAAAAAGGAAGATCCTCCCAGACAACCCTCGTATCGGTCTTCGGGCATTTGGGGCCTACAGGCAATGAGGAAGTGGACAGGAGCCAATATGATTTCTCTATGCCCTGATCCTTATTTGTGGCCTAGCATCTTGCCACAAAATGAGGGTTGCGAAGAGATCTATAGAAGGGCCATCCCAAGAATTACAAAGGAATTACTGGTGGATAACCGCAATGGAATTATAGTTGGACTCCTGATTGAGCACTACCATTTACAAAAGCACACCTGATAGGAGTACAGATAGAAGGAACACTATACAGATATTGCCATGAAGAAGAGGAGAGCACTGACCATGTTCTATGTTTTTGTGAGGTCTATGTAAGTGCAAATTTTTGCAACTAGGAGAGGAAGCTGCAAGCAAGACTGCACTAAGGAGCCACCAGCAAGGTTATGGAGACTGATTAAAAGCTTGGAGCTGGTCAGAGAATTATAAAAATAGAGGACATAGACATATCAGGTTGAAGTACAGAAGGCTTGTGGCTGCCTCTTTTATCCCTATCCCTCTAGATATTACATACAAATGGGTGCGATGTCTTTCCTTAAGCCTAGAATTAACAGCTTCATGTTTGGATCCCTTGATGGATGAGATTGAATGTTTCACATTAGTTTATTTTCTCTAAGGTTGACATTTCTGATTGCGCACCATTCATCCAGTCACAAATACCAACATTTTATTCTGAAAGGGGCTATCACATCTGATTTTTTTTTACTCTTTCTCTATCTGATACTCACTTTTTGACTGTATTATTCAAATAGGTAAAACAAGTGCTATTGGACAATTGCCGCAATCAATAATTCTCTCTGCCACTTAAAGTTTTATTGCAAGATAAGCAAAGGGATTTTCAAATAATCACAAAAAATGTCTCATTAACATCAATTGTATGTTTATAATTATTTATATAGATAATTACTCTTCATCATTGGCAAAGACATTGCAAATTTAAGTAACAAACAAAACATTTTTATACAATAAAGTTTATACATTGGTAGAAAAAAATTATCTTAACATTTGAAAGGAATGTGTCTTAAATAAAATTGAAAAAACTGTTACAATAAATAATTAACTGAGATTAAATGTTTAATAAGCACTTTTAAGAAATCTAATTTAATTTTTGATGAAATGTATTTAATTGGAATGGAAAGTGCTCTAAAAATAAATAAAGCTATTTTTAATATTATTTTAGAAGATGGGATAATTCAAATAGTATTTCATTTCCTATCACCATATGAAAACATTTCACTTAATCACCTGGTTCACTTAAACACTAAATTCCAAATGTAAAGCAAGAAAGGAGTAATACAAAATCATGCAATACACCACACATAAATCCTGATACACATCACAAAATTACACAAAGAGGGCTCCAAGGCGAGAAACATTGGTACAAAATGGCAGACGCCAAGAGGGCTGTAGGTGGGAACAAAGGTGGTAATCGTAAGAAGCTTAAAACATTCCACAAAAAAGGAGCAGTTAAGAAAAAGATATCCTCATCAAAAGGTGCTTCCAAGATTAAAGCTAGCTCTGTTGCGGGTAGAACGAATCAGAAAATTAAACTTCCATCTAGTAACAAAAAGAAAATCAGTAAAGGTATTATTAACAATGCATCAGAAAGGAAAAGTCTTAATATGAGTGTAAACTGCAATGAGGACAATAAGCCAATAGAGGTGTTGATGGCAGCTTTGGCCACAATGCCGAGTTTAAATGTAGACGAATTACTGAAACACTATATTGCGGCAAAAGACGTCGAACCTCAAAATAGTGTGGATAACATTGACATTCCAGATGTCCCAGAAGGGCGAAAAACTTATGGAAAGGGTAAAAAAGTGTCCATTAAGAGCAAAAGGATCATAGCTAAAAAAAAGACAAAGACGCCGGTGGGGATAAAGGTGGACAAAGCACATGTAAAACCTCAGAACGCAGAAGACGGAGCAAAACTAGGAGCGAGTGGAAAGACACAACCAAAAATAGCCTCTAAGAAGAGCCAGATATTGCAGAAACCTCCAAGTGATCAGACAAAAGAAAACATGGGGGAAGTCAATGAAGAAAAATCTGCAGAAGAAAATTCACCTAATGCTACTGAAGAAAAGGAAGAACAGGAAACTAGTCCAAGTCCAAATGTTGTTATTTCCCAGTCTGTGCAAACTGTCCAAAAGCCAACAGTCACAACTGTAGATGCGGGCGAAGAAACTTTAGATTTGACATCAATTTTGGATAAAAATCAAAATAATGCATCACCGGTTTTTCATATGGACAGGACGCAATCTCCATCTAATGCAAGACTCCCTGACAAATCAAAGGATGTCAAAAAGCCAGGAGAAATAGCATGTCATGAAAGCAATGATTCAGAAAAAAAATGCGATACGCTCATTGGGATGTATCTTAGAAAACAAGAACAAATTGAAAAAGAATTCCAATCCATATGCCAATTTGTTAATAGAAAAAGGTATAATCAACTAAGGCTAATGGCAGATGAAGCACTGAAGGTAATTTGCAATGATAAATGTATTTTATTTACTTTTATTTATTAACACTACACTTGCAGCCTCTACAGAACAAGTTGATCAAATATTTTCATTATTTATTTTTTTATTTTCAAAATCAGAACCGTTTAAATCACAATGCAAAATAACCTCATGATATTGTCAGTATATTTAGGTCCTACTTTAAAAAAAAAATTATTTTTAAAATATATATTACAATTAATTGGTCAAGCGGACGACAAAACTAGTGAATTTAAAATATATATTAATCATTTGGTATAGGGATTTGAAATTACGGACCAAGTTAATAATGGTACAAGTTTATTTGGATTATGATGAATCCAGTTTAATACACAAAAACAAAAATTAACTTATTTTATTTATTTGCACAAATATAATGAACTCACAAAATACTCAATTTCAGAATGAGACAACATTTGCGCTATGTTGCCATTCGAATGGATTTCAGTCAGTCAAAAAATTTTTTCATGCTAGAGGGTGGACTGAAAGATTTGGTAAGAATAACATAAAATTTACAATATAAATTTAATTTTTAATTTTCTACACTTCATGTATACTTTCATTGTAGCTAATCCAGACGAAAAGCCTTTACAGTACAACAATCTGATGCCGGCTCCAGATAATGAGTCTCTTGTCCTTTCAAAACTCATCAGCCGGATGCCGGTTAAGTTTATTTGGGCTGAGGGTCTCATTAACTGGTCAAACATTGCAACGTCTACAATTGTCAACAAGTTCCCTTATTGCAGCAGGTCAATATCAACAAAAGTATGTACTATTTTTAAGGAACATTTACAATATGCAAAACAAATCCTAATGACTTTTCAGTTTATTAATGTTGTAAAAAAACAAAATCATTACACTTCTTACATAACAAAATATTGCAGACTGGTCTTCTACAATATCTGCAAAGCCAGCATTGGACTTACAGCGCTAATTTTGCTTATGTGAAGTACCCAAGGACGGTTTCAATAACAAATGAGGATGACATGAAATATTTTGCTACGCAATACAGAATAAGTGCATGTGTTTCAATGCTTAAACATTTTGTTGAAGCATACGACGAAAAACGAGAATTAGTCGCTGATCATGGAGTGGTAATTAAGTTAAATTATCATATTATTGTCCCCACTTTAATAAAATAATTACTGTCAGATTCCAATTGAGTGTATGGATTTTGCTATACAACGAGTATGTGAATTTGTCACATTCGAAGAAGGAACTGATGTTGATCAGTGGAACATATCAATGGTTACGGAGGATGACTGGATACTCTTTCTTCTGAGGTTTCTTGATGTAGCTCATTTTAATGCAAAATACAAAAACACTTGTGATTATGACATTCATGTAAGTATTGTTTATTCAATTATTTAATAAAAATTAGGTGGGTTTCATCATTTTTGTTTAAATAAGACAATTTCCAACTATTATTTTCTTAAAAAACAAAATTTCTTTTTTAATTATTAAAAATAATAATAAAGAAATTGTATGAATCGTTTGATGTTCTTCATAAAAATAATCCATTTATTTTCAGAAACTAGCCGAAAGTGCAAGAAAATGTGTCACCAGAGTAAGAGATTTTTGGTCTGATATAGATCACGAAGGTGTGAAAAACCTCTGGATTGTTAAGCCTGGAGCTTCAAGCTGCGGAAGAGGAATTCGCATATTTAAATCACTTGTCGAAATTGCTAATCACTGTAAACCAGGTTTTTCATATATTGCTCAAAAATATATTGGTAAGACATAAAATTATAAAACGACTGATATGTTCTGTCAATATAGTCTAACTTTTATGATTCTTTTTTCAAGAACGTCCAATGATTATTCACAAAACCAAGTTTGATATTAGGCAATGGTTCTTGGTAACGAGTATCCAGCCGATGGTAGTCTACATGTATGAGTGAGTAAATTTACAGTACAACTAAATAGAGAACAATTGCATTGTAAGTACTACAATTTTTATTTTTGTCGCCAGTTTATGTTACCTAAGATTTTGCTCCAAAGAGTTTTCACTTGTGAACCTTCATGAATCGGTCCATTTATCAAATAATTCTGTTCAGTGCCGATATCAGAATGTTTCAACGAGATGTGGTGAACTTCCTAGTGACAACATGTGGGACAGTGATCAATTCCTGTCATATCTCAGGTAACAAATCTGCAATGCAGAATCTGTATCCTTTACTGGTGACGTGTGTGTTGTTGCAGAGGTAGGAAGGAAGATGACAAATGGTTTGCAATAACGTTGCCAGGAATGAGAAAGGGGATTGTCGGAGCCCTTCTGGCCTCCCAAGAGGGCATGGTACACAGAGCAAACTGTTTCAATTTGTACGGTGCAGATTTCATGCTTACGGAAGATTTTGTACCTTGGCTCATCGAAATTAATGCTGGCCCTTGCCTGAGAAGTACAACTTCTGTAACTGCCCGATTATGTCCGATGGTTATAGAAGACACACTCAACTGTAAGTTTCTCAGTTCCAACTCTTCGGCTAAACGTTATCAGTTTCTGAGGTGTTTTTTGAAAAGCACATTGTTATATGTTAGATTAAATTTTATATTTTCAAGTAAAATTTAAATTTGAATTTTTAGAACACAGTGAAATTTGGAGACATATGTTCAAATAATTTGTTTACATGGACATATGTCGATTTAAATTTTACTATCTTACATCTGATATAGTACGTAAATATAAAGATTAAAAATCTCACCATTTCAATTTCAAATTTTAGAAAATATTTACATTTTCTGCCTAAAAATGACTCACCCTCACCATTTTGTACATTTTTATAGCCAATATCATTTTCAAGTCAGAATAACGAAAAATTTTCAATGGTGAATAGTAACACAAGGCAGCTTCATCCCATTGTAAAACTTTCTCCAGATACAAACAAAAAATCAGTTTAAAATTCTTGATCTCAGTAATTGCTGAATTTACCAATAATAAGGAACAGAGAGCAAGGAACAAGCAGAAATCTAAAGAGTATCAAAATTAAACATTTTAATATTGAATTTCATCTCAGTCATATTGGCTACAATATTTTCAACAAATATTCAATATATTTTATTGAATTCTCAAAATCAATAAAAAATACTAAGCCACTTGTTTCTGCTGCCTTGATAAGTTGCTAGTCTTGCTTATTAAAGTTAAATTTTTAAATAATTGCTCCTAGCTTGGCTGTAGTGATAAACTTTGATTTCTACTTATAACAATGATTTTTCTAAATTTAAAATTTGATTAGGTAGCATATAATTGCATTTTGATGATTTTATTGCTGGTATCATTATTGTATTTTATTTATACTTGATAAGTATAAGAATATTAACATTTTCATACTGTTATTTCCATAAATATTTATTAAAATATAATGTTTATGAGAATAACAAAAAAATAAAAATATTCTTGTGCTTAAAACTCAAAAATTAAAAAAAAAGTATAAAATATATTTACAGCTGCTTCAACCATCGAAAGATAAATTTAATCAATAGTTGTTTGTTTTTCACAAAAAATATTTTGCAAAAACCTCATAATGATTTTCATGGCTCTAATTGTATCTTTCTGACCTTCCTTTAGGTAATGACCAAATTGTTTTTCTAAATGTTATTTTTTAATTTTTTATTTTAAATGACGAATAATACAGTCCAATTGACAATCTCTTTGTGGTGTTTTTCTAGTTTTTGCATATTTAATATAAGTTTCATTCTACATTTTATGTGTTGAATTATTCTACCTACACGTTCATAGCTTTATTAAAGTTTATGTTATACAACTTTCACAAAATTTGGAATTAGTTTACTTTAAACCGAAGTCAATAAGTGGTCTATTTTAAATCTATTACTAATAGGGCAAAATTTCAGTGTAATACATTGCCCATACATTAAATTTACATTTGTTTATAATATAACAAAACAAATCCATTTACTTTGTAAATCATACACTGAATATTGTCAAATAATAAAGGAATTGCATTATTTAGTACATAAATAAGTAGCATTTCAAATTTAAGTAATTTTAATTTTTTTAAATATCAAAATAATACTTAATTGTTAATGATTAGGTTGCATAAATATTAAGGATTTTCACTGATTTTTGTTTTGCTTTGCAGTTCCTTAATTATAAAGTGTTATTCAAAGAACTCGGCACTCCTCTATTTGTTCTTACGAATAAGTTTTTTCATTTATGCCAGTAATTTTTTTATTAATATAAATTTTAATGCCAAATTTAAATGGTTGAATTACATAGTTGGATTGTATACTTAGCGATTATTATATTAATAACCAAGGTGTATGCAATTGTAAGGCTTGGCCAAGGTTATTTTATATTTTTTCTTTTTCAACAACAGACAAAAAGTTTTTGCAGTTATTTTAATAAAATCTGTTTAAAATAAACTCAAGTATTGAAAAATGGAGGTAGTTGCCAGAACGTTCTGAGTAAACTTTAAATGTTTTTTCCCTTTGTGTTGAAAATCCATCAGATAAAACCTGGAAAAGTTAAAGTAGTGTTGATGTACAAAATTTATTGGTGAATGACCTTACCCATTCATTCAATTTCATAAAAAGTGAAAAACAAAATAATAAATTGCACGTTTTAAAATTTGGCTAAAACAAAATTTTCACTTTTTATATACATTTGCAGAACAAAAAGCAAAAACAAAAAATTTAAACAGATTATAATAACTGTAAATTAACAATAAAATTTTGTTTTAGTGGCATTGAAAAAGAAAAATGTAAATGGAGCCTTGGATTGTGGCCATTTCAGACTTGTGTATTCACAGAAGGTTTTTCCATCTTCGATCAACCATAAGTCCGATATAAGCATTTCTGGAAAAAGAGCTAAAATTTTTATGAGCAGGGGTAGTGTCCAAAACACTGGTAGGCAAGGATCAACAATACTGAAAGATGGCTTTGAAGATACTGACAGCCCTCTGACGTATGAAAGTCGATCTTTGAACTATGAGAAGTTGTCTTCGAAATTCAAAGGGCATGTCAAAGTCGAAACGAAAGTCACTCTTGCGCCTCATGCAAATCACCATTCTCCATTGGGTCCTGGATCGATTCTATCAAGATTTGATGTTAGTTACAAGCCAAATCTTCTTGCACAGTACTACAGTGCAAACATTATGGCACCGCTAAAACATCCGGACAGCCTTCAAAGCCCAAACAGTACTGATTCAGCTATGAACAGTCCTTCGGCATTTACAACCATCACTACCATCTCAAAAACACTCCCATCATTAACAGCAGTGGACACCTCAACAATGATTGAAAGCAACAACAGTCTAACTTATCAGTGTGCAAATGAAGAAAATAGCCGGTTTTCACAACCAACTAATATATCTGCATTGTCTACTAATATGTGGATGTTGGAAAAAAAATGTAATTGAATTGGCTATGTGAAAAAGATATACCCTATTGTGTTGAGTTGGAAATATAAGTTAATAAAATTGTTGATCTTATGTTTGACAAGACTTAGTTTCATAAAATAATTATTTTTAATATTAATTACAAATGCCATAAAATATAAGAGTGAAAAACACTTATCTGACATTATTTCATTTGGCATATTGACAGATTTTTTTAATGTGTTGATAAAACACCAGTAATTTCATACATTTTTAGTATTGTTACATATTTATTTATAAAACATAAGTTTATTAAGTTGATGTAGATTTACTTGGTGGCAAGTAAGGAAATAAATAATATGTATTCATATGCTAAATTTCGGTGTAGAATGTCTGTCTACAACCTGAAGGAGGTCATATAGATACTGAAGGCAACAGGTCTTGCATTAGGTCTTATAGCAACAGACTTTCCATTATTATTAAATTAATAGGAGATTTTCTTTTAGTGGTACTATCTAACACGAGAGAAAACCGTACCAACCCGAGGCCGGATGAATTAAATGAATGTGGCCATTTTAGATTAATATATACACAAAAATATTTACCACCAGGAAAAGAAGAGATAGAGGATCTGTGTATAAATGGAAAAGAAGCTAAGATGAATTATGCACAAGAAATGAAATTGAATAAACAAAAAGTTCCTTGGGTTCAGAAAGCGGCTGATGTGTCAGAATTATATAATCTTCGTTCTTTGAATTATGACAAACTTTCTAATTATGCAAAAGTGAAAACCACCACACCAGATATTAAACTTTGGTCGTATGCAAATCACATGTTTCCTTATGGACCCGGTTCGGCGATAAATAAATTCGATATTCATTTAGCTTCTTTTGATGACGGTTCGACGAATATGGCTGCAGAATTGAGTTCAAAAGCCCACGATATAACTGGAACGTTCTTTTCTTTCCCGCACCAAGGCAATAAAATGAAAATTATTTGCCCCTATAACGATACTAACACAAAATCTTATTACTCGAAAATCAAAGGAAAAAGGACTCAATCTAAAATAAGTATAACTGAAGATGCTCCCCCAAAAAAATACGAGTCCCAAGGAAAGAGTATCTTTAAACATTCGTTTAACAGTCTCAAGCCATTCAATTTATAATACATTCACAATGTGTTTTTTGTTCACTTTACTAAATTGTGTTCCTACATGTTTCATGTTTATTAATACATATATTAATTAACAGTACAAAGAGTTTTTATAAGTAAATTATCTATTTGCAATAGTTTAAATATGTGTTGACAAAATATGTGAAAAGGAAGGTCAGAAAAAGAGCAGTAATTTCATTATGAACATTTACCAGCAATTTGTTATCAGTTGGAAAGCATTTATTTAGGGATATAATATTGCATTTCATTAATAAACTGTCGGATATGTTTTAGTGGTGTTAAAACTCAAGAACGGAGGTGAGGTTTTGGAATGTGGCCACTTTAAACTCCTTTACACGCAAAAACTCTTCCCGAGACACTTTGACCAGAAACCAGATTTGTGTGTTCATGCTTGTAAAGCAAAATTGCATAATAACCCCAGAATGGATACACCGTATTCTGTCGGCTATTACGCTAGAAAATATGTGTCAAATTGTAACAGCGATGATGAAGCAGATAAATTGAATTTGTACAACAGCCGCAGTTTGAACTATGATAAGATGTCAAATTATAGGAAGACATTTAAAGAAAATGTGAAATTCCAACAGTCGAGGCCCAACGGACACAACATACCATTAGGGCCGGGCTCCATCGTCTCCAGATTTGACATAAATTACTCGCCGAGCATAGGCGCTCTAGTGACTTCTCATGATTCGATGACTCCTTCAGTGAACCGTACAGAGAATAACCAGCAGAAACCCCCACCGATCAAGGCTCATCCTACAGTCCCTCTTAATAATTTCAATACACCCAAAATTGACTTGGAAACTATCACTTTGGAAAGTCCACAACACAATGTTATTCCCCAAAACCCACAAATTCAATACAGAGCTCCTCTTCCAATAAATCTTAAAGTGCTTGCTAAAAAGTGGTAACCATTAAAATTTATGTCAAAATACCATTTTTTAACTGGTATTCAATAAATGGAACAAAATAAATTGTATATTTTAATACACAAAAACCAAAAAAAATGAGTCATTGTCTTTTAAATAAAATCTTCACATTAATGTCGTTGGTTTTGTGGGGTACATATACAGGAATTAGTCCACTTATGCTGCAGAGCCAATATCCTGAAATGAACTAAAAAACACAGCACCACAAATTTGGTATGGAAAACTAAAGCACAGTTGACAAAATATAAAGTAACTTATTATATATTAGATATTGGATTATTGTTAACATGGCCAATTTATTTTTATGATGTCTTTACCTAATAAAATATCACTGTTCTTCATAATCCTGCTGTAAACACTATCTATCTCAGGTTCTTAATAATAAAAAGTACATTTTTTGTTTACTTAGGTTTTACTTAGTTTAGGAAAATATGCAGTTTAACTGTTTGTAATTTTTTTTTTTTTTAAAGATAGTTCCTACTCACAGTAAGTTGTTTTCCAACGATCCGGATTTCGAGCCCTTAGCTCATCATCGGGTTGAAGGACTTCTACAACCATGTCTCTTGGCATGAATTGCAAAAATGAACCACCGATAAGTTACTATAACGATAAGTTAATACGTTTCTGTGAGAAGGAACTATCTTTTTTTAAAAAAAGGATTGAACACCGCACTCACTCCATCATTCATCATTTCTATTTGTATTCCTACAATGTTTAAGGGTTATGCTACAATGGTCTAATTCTGATTTACTTTTTTTAAATTTTTAAACATTAATTTAGGAAAGCAAATATATTCTTCTGTCCAGCCTTTTATCTATTTCTATAAAACTGATCTTTTTTTTATCTTTATACGTGGAAATATGTGTTTCCAACAAAAGTCACATGGTAACGTAATATAATTTACTACTTTGTTTACATATCCAGTATTGGAGTTTAATGTAAGTTGATATTTTTACGTATTTCTCCCTGATCAATATTTTTCCAATTTCCGGGTCTTAAACAATTCAAGGAATATTGAATCATTAATGTTATTTTTATTTCACATATTTTAAGAAAAATGAAATATTTTTAGCACAAATTTCTGTAATTTTTTAAACTTTTTTTAAAAAATATGACAGGGCAATGGGCAACCCCTTCTCCGCTGACTCCTGGTTAGGCTGAATTTGTGCAATTATCTGAAGATCTCTCCATCCAGGGTTTTTTGTCCAAACAGTCCTTCAATTTGGTCGATTAATGGTTCAATATTTACCATTAACCATCAACAAAACCTTTAATTGTTATGTATAGGGGACCATCAGCGAACAGACAAAAATAACCAAACTTTGTCAAGTAAAATGCCAGTTCCTTGCTAATATTTAGAAACTGACGTGAGCAAAATGCTACATTAGGGAGCTGCTGGCAAGATTATGTAGATTGATTAAAACACCCTTTAACTAGCCAGAGAGTTATACAAATAGATGAGGCAAAATAGATCTACTCAAGTCGAGTGCAGTAGGTTTTGCGGCCACCTCTTTTATTCCTTGTAAAATACCACTTGGCCCAAAGATGACCAACCACCCATTGGGTTTTGCGAACAAGGGGTCAGAACTCTTACAGGATATATGAAAAAGAGAGTTGGTGTTATAACACCATAACTTGGCTGGAGACAGGAAAAGAAATAAGTAGGATAAAAACATGAAAAGGTAGGAAAAGAAAGCAAATAATTGAGGGCTTCGGCGATGCCATGCACCAAGGTGGTTAATATAACTCGACAAGCATTGAAGTATCAATAACTTCCTACTTATCAATTATATCAAACAATGCTTTCCTACAAGTTTAAATTCACTTTTTAGTATGTAAGGATAATTGTAATGATAAAAACAAAAACCATATTCAGTTTTATTTTTTCGCAAAAATATATTCAATAAAATATAAATCTTTGAAAGTGATGCAATGCAAATTAGTAAAATAAAAAAAACATAAATCAGATATTTCATAATAAGCACAAACTTAGAAATAAGTTTTATTTGAGGAAAAAAGAAAACAATACAATGAAAGTCATGTGAAATCAGTAAAAAGTAACACTATTATTACAATAATAAATTATGATACACCTTATTTCGTATATACTTTGAGATTGAACTTGTAATAATATGAACATCTAATTTAAGCCTTTTCCATACAACATTTTTTTATTTAGACTAATTAAGGTTATAATAATATACGATTACCCTGCAAAATTTCCACTGAATTTCAATTTAGAACCAGATTACGTTTAGCAAAAAGACAAGTTTTTTAAACTTTTTGGGACTCGTGATGAGTTTTCTCCTTCTTTTTTTTTTTTTTGCACTTAAGACCTTTAGCTGGACACTTTTAGGCTGAGGTTGTATCCAATGTGTAGCAGAGACCTTGTATAAATTGACACCTCTCCTTTCTTACCCATCCTCATTATCCACAAACCACCATTTTTATCCCTTCTGTTCACAATCTGACCTCTCTCTCAAACTTTTGTGATGAATTGTGACACATTCTTTTTTTCTGTAAAATAATTCGGCCACAATATCTACATGTTGAGGGGAATGTTTCTTTTACCACTGCCCTTCCTAACCTTCTACTAATCCCTAACATCTACTGTATTGTCTTTCTGCATTTTCGCCTCTTGTCTGCCAAGTGGCCGCAGTTTTAGTTTTACTTGAATTAACATTCATAGTCATTTTTGAAATATATATTTTTTTTGTCCTTATTTATATTACTTTTTTTTCCCAACTCTGTACTCATGTGTAGCGCTCAGAGTTGAGATAAATAAACTTGTAATCAGCATTTATTTGGTTTTTTTCGTTATTATGTTTATAAATATGTAATTAATGCTTTTTGTGAAAAATACATTTTCAATAAAATACAACTTTTTTCCCCTTCCATTTATTTACTTCTACTAAAAACTATAAAAACTGAGGAATGTACTGTCAAATTTTGAACGGAATTGGTGCTCTTCAAAAGGAGCAAGAGTGATTCAAAATGGACGTAAAAATAAATTGCTACAGTTCACAACTGATATAGAGATTAAAGAGTTACTGAGCACATTAAAATATATATTTGTATATTATTATTATTATTATATAATACATAACTATAACATTAATAAACTCTAATGATATAGACCTTTTAAAACGAAACAACCTTTTTTTATGCAAATATGCAACACATAAACAACAGATATTTTAATAGGATACATTTGTATTGTACTAAAACTTAGAAAAAAGTTGTATCTTGAGAAAAGAGAGAAGCCATTGTGATATCAGACTTGGTTATTTTGGCAAAAAGACGTTGGGGACAGAGTTTCGACTGTTTTGTGGGTCTGGGAGTCAATGTTCTGAGTATGAACTCCTTCTCGTTGGCCTCTTTTAATATCCCCTGGTGGATGTTTTCCTTTTCAGGATTTCGTTTGGCATCTCCACTCTCTGACGGTACTTCATTATTCTAAAAGTGTTAATTTATTACTAAACGTGCGATTATGTCTGTTTGATTAAATCTGATGTAGTAGATTTTGTTTTGAATGGCTAACCTTCAAGGCATGGCTGAAAAGTAGTTTGATCCGTGTAGCAGTCAATGCGGCCGGCCCACCTGGAAGGGTGACTTCTGGTTCAGATACAAGGCTCCATGCAATCGATGGATCGACTCCTTCACAACAAACTTTGTGTTCCAGAGAATGCACTTGTGATATAAGAGTCTCAATTTGGCCTATTTCCCATGTTAATTCCTGAAATTATACTTTTTATACTATCTACTAGCAGTATTTATAATTTACAATCAGAATTTTTATATTTACTTATTATAAATTCATAGGATTTTGGAGTATAGGGCCAAATTTCAATTAGGAAATTAATAATATTTGAATTTTTTATAATTACATTGAATGTTTTGGCAATTTTAAGGTAGTTAGAAATTTGAAAATTTGTTTCTTATAGATGGGAGAGCATTCATCTAAAAAAAGCATTAAATGAAAACATACCTGATATCTTTTGGTGTCTTGGGGTGCTTGTCTGGTTATAACTTCAAGCTTTTTAGTAACATGCAGGACTGCAGTCTGCAGTGTCGGCAAAGGAATTGCAGCTGATTCTTCAGATATTTTCTTGATAGCTGCATGTGCAAGAGCTGGAAGCAGCTGTTCAATAAATTTAATTTATTTGTATTATATAAATATTTTTTTTTTTCAATTTAAGATTTACCATTGAAATGGCATCACCAGGGTCACAAGATTCTATCAGATGAAGCGCCTTTTCACCTTCAGTCGTTTCATCAAATAGCCGCTTCTGCCTATTTGCCGGGATGCCCCGAGCACTTGCCCAGACTTCAAGCCATGTGTTTCCTGGTAGCTTCATTCGTGCACTAAGTTGGCCTGATAACATTTTTTTAAATTATTTCATATGAAATAGAATTTCGATTATGATTGTACGATACCTTTTTTTTGACCAAACTCATCATCTGCATCCTCTTCGATCCAATCTCTAGGTGAACACCAACGGATAAAATCCTCGAACACAGCGCCTGGATTTGCAGCCTGTAAATTTGTGTTGAATTGAGGAAATTCAAGTTCAATAAAAGAAAATGGTAAACAAATTCCTTGGGATGATACTCAAGGAATGTGTTTACCTTTTTCTTATTTTTTATTATCAAGTGGTAGTATGTGGAATTAATATTTTTATATCATAAATTAAATAAACATTTTTAAAAGTTGGTTTATATATTATTATTATTAAAATGAATTGAAACTTTACTTTGAATGACTCCATGTCTGAGAGTAATGAAGCACTCATAAGTTTTGCTCTCAGCTGAGAACCTTCAGCATCGGTGCCCAATTGGATCAACACTTTAGCATCTTCTTCTGATTGATCTTCGGTTTTTGGTGTTGCACCCTTGCATTAAAAAATAAATAAATAAAATAAAAAATGTATTTATTACTAATTAACATTCATTAGGCAAAGCCTTACTTGAGTAATTGGTATGTACAGAGGCTGACCAGTCTTTAAAAGCTTCAGGGTTTCATGTTGAGCAAGCCGCCCACTTGGGGCATCTACGGATTTTGAGGATCTTCTGCTGGTAGAGTCGCCTTTTGCCCCTGGGTCACCACCGCCTTTCGTTTCACTTTCTTGATCAGATTCATCACAGTCAAAAAACTCATCTTCCGACTCGTCTGTAATCATTGGATTGAAAAATGACAAAATGTTCAGTTAAATGATGCAGAGAGTAAATTAACGCTGTGGTGGTCAGGTAGAGTGATTTGTTTAACAAAAGACGGAGAAACCACATTAGTTTTTTTTTTTTTTTTTTTGACACTGCACAACAGGAAATCAATTTAAAGTGGAAATTTATAATAATTATCTTGGATTTGTTAATTAGTTAATGCAAAATGCATGCAATAAGAATGACTAAATCTATAATTGTTTTAACTAGAATTATGTATATTCACACACCGGATTCTTTAGACCTTCTCAACAATTCCTCATGTCGCTTAATTCTTCTCTCAATACAACAGTTGATCATCTAAAGGACAAAAAATATTGTAGCAAATATCAGACACTAACAAACAATAAACAGACACTTATAACTGACTTAACCTGTAAGAAATAAAAGAAAGCTACTAAAATTATATTTTATAATGATTATGAATTGGACCAATCTGTAAATAATTTATAAAGCTTTTGGTTAATATGTTTTTATTGGTTAATTTAAAACAAAACATATTTTTATTTTATATGGCATGAAAGGGAATTAAAGATAAATTCATGTTGTAAATTTTTGTTATACCTGAAGTTTTTGATGTAGTAGACATGTCTTGGGGTCTGGGAAACCGGGTGCAACCCTGAAACATAAAAAACGATTAATTGTTATCATTTTGATCCTTTTTTTTAAATATATTTTAGATTTTACATATGTGAACATGCATGAGGGTGGGTGATTCTCAGGGAAGCATGGCCCATCATTTTTTCAATGTACACTGCAGATGATCATGCAAAATCAATCATGCTGCAAATACAATGATTCTTACATGTAATTCAGGCCCCTCCATAACACTCAACAGTTACAACAACACCTAAATGATTACAGTACGGTTCACTACGTAGAGAATAAAAATAACCTAACAAAGCGCGTATAGATAAATTTTTCTTGTGTAAAAAAAGCCCTCTCAGGGTGGTACAGTCGTGAATTGTGGGGCTCAACCAACGATTCCAATTCATGATGTCTCCAATCAGTTCAGTCAAAAATTTTCCGTCAAATAATAAATGCTTCTTTTATGTTTCAAATCATACTATTCATAATTACCTTCAAATCTTCCTTGTACATGATCTCATCAAAATCCACTATATAATTTCATAAATCAGTGAGCATCCACAATAATCTACAAGTATGATCGTTATTACTTCCAACCCTACCAGAAAATCCTACAAGGCAAGTGAAGCGAAAGTGGTCCCGAGGCTTTTCAGTGAGTGACTAATGACGAGGTTTCAGTGTGAGGAGTGATAGCCAATAAATGAATTTTGAATGACACAACCAGCATATATAGAAAATATTTACTTAATTTGAATTTGAATTTATATAGGCTCCAATCCACACGTTTTGTATATATATACACACACACACACATTGAGCCTAGCACTTCTTGCAGTCCACAGGCAATTCCAATTTTTGTAGTTTACTATAAATTACGAGCGCCCTTGAAAATCACCAACCGCGGGTGTTGGCAGTTGGGGTGAAACCTTAGTTTTATCCGTCCAACCACCATCTGATTCTCTCAACAGCTAGGTCCAATTCTTGCAGTTCTTATATCCAAACCTACTCACACTCTCATTCATTCTTAAATACATTCTGACAGCAAAAGTTCATGGAGTTCTCGATACACTACACCTATTGTATAAGTTACCTAATTAAGGGTTGATGGGGTACTCAATATTCTGTCATCAGCCCTCTCATACTACACATTCACGCTAATAAATACATTCCCTCAACACATACTAGGGACAAAAACTATATACAATAAAACAACCCAGTTTCCTCCAAGAATTGGAATAGAGGACTCAGATAATCGCTGCCGTGCTCAACCACAATTTTCATACTGGGTAGCATTCCTTCATGTATTTATTTAATACAATATTTGTAGATGTGAATAACAAATAATGTAAAAATATATGCAATTTAAGAAATTTAAGGGGGAAAACAATAGATCAGAAATTAATTTCTAGTAATTATTAGCAGTTATTTTTTATATTTATATATATATTTAATATATTTTTTTTTAAAAGAAACACTGAAGGCAAGAATTTAAAAAAAGTTTCTGCATTGGTGAATACACAGGTTGTTTGCAGTGATTGGTAAGGAAAAGAAGTGGCTGGATATGTCATAAATAGTTTAGGCCATGTTTAGAAGAGTTACTCCGTGATTAAGAGGAAAGCATAACTTAAAGCTCTAACGGAAAATAAAAGAGAAATTATACCATTGGAGAAATGACAGATGTTGCCACAATACAGAAGTTATAAAGACAAGACATCAAAGATTTTTTGTAACATTTAGAGATGATGGGTGGAAAAAGAATTCCATCCCAATATCTTGTACATCAGCAATATTGGTAAAGATTACAAAAGGTAAACTCTTGAAGCTGCTCATCATCATCTATATCATTTTTGGGAGAGGAGGAATCATCATAGGTGTTTACATATATATATAATAATTTAACATATTGATTGTCAATTTAGTCCATACATTTTATCGTGATTGTAACTGGCATTTTTGAAATAAAAATCTCGTTCACGTATAAAAATATTGTCACTTTACTGGAAGAAAGACTTTACAGCCGCCAAAACCACGATGATTTGAATTGGAAGATAAATGGGTGGTCCGTGAAGAGGTAGTTTATATAAATGGAAAACGGCGATGCAAATTCTGCGAAGGGAACAAGGTTCAGGAGATAATCTGTAGTAAACAGCGGGGCTCTACGAGCCTCTATTGAGCAAATCCTATAAAAAGTGCTCGTCGACTGCCATATCGACCAGGTTTGTCAGTCGAGCGTGAATCGCAAGTTATACAAGCCAGGGAAGTGAAAAGAGAAAATGCACAAAAATACCACATGTTGAACTTCGCGTGAAAACATTCTGATTCATTTTACTAACTACCAAGTGATCGTTGCCTGCGAAAGAAATGCAATAGGGCATAGATTGAATTTAGACTGCTCTTTTAGTCTATTAGAAAAAAACTCATCTTATTTTTGTGCATAAATTTTGAAAGAGTATCATTTCGAGTTTCTTTCAGATGGGTGTTCTGTCAATTTTTAATTTCCGCTAGAATAAATGATAATTATGAAAAGTAATACCAAATTTGTGACAAATTAACTCAAATTTTCGGCGAATTAAGCTCGATGGGTTATACTTTCATAACTGAAAAAATTGTAGATTTAAAATAAACTTAACATTAATGATATTCAGTAATTGATAATTTTAACTTTTGGGAGAAAGTTACAGCTCATATCTAGAGATAATAAAAATTATGCAACACATTTTACAAGTAAAAAAAAAAAATTAAAATTTCCCGTCGAATTATTTTCCGCCAGATTGAGAAAGTCTTGTCGTATCAAAACAAAACACCATTAAAAGGACCATCAGCGTCAAAAAGTTTTGACACGGTTTTCTAATTGATCTCAATTTTCGTTTTTTCCCCCCTGGAACCGCTAAATTAGATCAACCTTTGTAGAGTGAAATCGGGAAAATCGACTGGCCAAGGTGCTAATAAATAGTTAATGTGTCAATTCTTCGTCGAAACGTGACCTGTTTTGTTTTCAGGCGGCATAAAAGGATCCTCGTCCTCCTTTTAAAAAAAAAAGAAAAAAGACGAATGCCTATAAGGTATTATCAGCCTTCTATTTATCAATAGCTATTTGGGATATATCGAGTTTTTAAAAATTACGACTCTTGTCTGGATATTCTTTAATTAATACCATTAAGAGGAAATTAATCTTTAAGTGTGCAAAAGTAAGGGCTTAACATTCTTTTATATTTTATATGTTATGTTTTTTTTCAACTGTCACTGTCAAATCAGTGTTCTCTTCCTAACCAGAACTTCGGTACTCCGAACATTCCATTAATCCGATTTTGGAAAAACTTAAGAAGTGATTACTTGGAGATTGTGATGCGGTCTGGTGTGACGTAGGTTTTATAAAAACATATTCTTTATCGTGCCAACGTTTCGATCTTTACTGAGATCATCTTCAGAGCCTGGGATTTATAAACATTGTTTAAATTTTACAAATACATGTAGGATGTGGAAGAAAATATTAATTTTTACAATGCTAGACATTTTAAATGCAATCAAAGTATTTGTACTCACTCTTCACCAAATACTTTGATAGAATTTAAAATTTCTAGCATTGTATAAATTGATATTTTTTTCTACATCCTACATGTATTTGTAAAATTAAAACAATGTTTATAAATCCCAGGCCCTGAAGATGATCTCTAAAGATCGAACGTTGTCACGATAAAGAAAATGTTTTTCTAAAACCTACGTCACACCAGACCGCATTTCATTGGCTAACGGTCACTAAACACCACACAAAATTAAGAAGTCAAAATTTTAAAGAATACAAATGAATCTTTATTTAGGAGGACGAGGGAGAGAGACAGAGAAAAAGAAAGGTAGAAAAATAGAGAGAGAGAGAGAGAGAGAGAGAGAGAGAGAGAGAGAGAGAGAGAGAGAGAGAGAGAGAGAGTGTGTGTGTGTGTGTGTGAGAGAGAGAGAGAGAGAGGGGGGGGAGAATGTCTGTAGGGTTTGTTTTTATTTAAAAAGAAGGATAAAATAGTATTCTTTCCTTAATCCAACCATTCCCGTAATCCGAATTGTAAAAAATTCAAGAAGTCAAAAATTTAAAGAATACAAATGAAACTTTATTTAGGAGGACGAGGGAGAGAGACAGAGAGAAAGAAACGCAGTAAGAAAGAAAGAACGAGAGAGAATGGCTGTAGGTTTTTTTTAAATTAAAAAAGGATAAAACAGTACTCGTTCCCTAATCTGACTACGCCAGTAATCCGAATTGAAAAAAAAAAATTCACAATAAGTGTGATAAGTAAGTGATAAGTGAGGAGGGAGGGAGAGGAGAGAGAATGAGTGAGTGAGAGTGAGTGAAAGAGAGAAATACAAAAAGAGTGTGAGAGTGAGGGGAGAGAGTGAGAGAGAGGGAAATGAGTGAATGTGTGAGAGTAGGTGGGGGAGTGAATGGGTGGATGAGAGAGAGAGAGAGAGAGAGTGAGAGTGTGAGTGAGGAGGAGAGTGAAAGTGAGTGAGTAATGGAGCGAGTTATATGAAAGATCAAATCAGCCAAACCAAATTGTCGAGAATGTCTTTTGTTCAGTGTATCTCCCACTTCTTTCACTACTAAAAAATGAAAAATTAGAGCAATCTACGTTTTTCTTGGATAAGTATATACCTACTGCTTAAAAATGCGAGAACGTTAAATAAATTAAAAAAAACACTGATGTTTTAATGAAAAATTGACAGTATATATATGCATTCTAACAGGTTTACTGTTTTGTGCATGCAATAATTTTGCATGCAATTTTTTTTTTTTTTTACATATGTATGTATTTTTTAACACCCTCGCTAATCCGAATACAACCTTTTAGCAATTAATTCGGATTATCGAGAGAGCACTGTACATAAATTGAAAATATCGTCAACTTGTTAGTTACAGTTTTAGTAAAACAGTTAACGTGTAATTTATTTAAAGGAACCTCCTAGGTAGGAGGAGGTAGGCTGGTCCGTTTCGAAATTTGATACACCGTGTAATGGTCTAAATACCGGTACCCGATGTGACTTCTAGGACAGAACGTTCCTGAAAGGGTTGAAAGATGTAGTGGGAGAGAAAAACTGAGAGCAGGTCATCGGCCGACGGACACCTCCCTCTTGAGAACCTTTCGAATCTCTTTCAGTCTTTCAAAGAACGTCACCTGTGTTTGTGCGTCCCGGTGGACATAAAGAAATTAAAAGTCAATTAGCGCGCTGGCACACACGTGAATCCGTCCTTCCATGGCAAGTTAAGAAGACCAGGAATTTTAATTTCTATGAAAGCACCCGAACACTTTTAGTCTGGAGGGTAAGTTTTAATCAATTGTACTCTCAATCGTTTACAAATTTAAACTTAAAATGAATAATGTTTTAATCTGTTACTTTCATTCATTCATAGCAATATTGATTGATATATTTCCATTCAAAACAATGGATTCGGTCAATAAATGTTTTCCAGAAGAATATCAAATTGACCCTTAGTTAAACATATTTCGTCATTGTAATATAATTCCAAGGTGTTTTTAATTTATCAGGTTAAGCGAAGCCTGATCCTTTAGTATATTTCCTTGCTTGATTTGTTTTTTGTTTTTATTTGAGTATTTTTATTTTTGCTGTCAAATGAAATCACTTTGTTTCTGTTCTTTATCGACCAAAACTTCATAAACGAAAGGAAAACATGGCTATAATACAAAACGCAAGGGCTTGTGGAAGCACAAAACATGAATAGTTAAGGGCCATCTACACTACGTGGGCATAGTCAGCTCATTAGTGAAGTACACCTCGGCCTTTCAAGCTGAACTACATGCCATCAATGGTTGTGCCATAGAAAATTTTAAAAGAGGTTACACTGTCAAAAAATCCTCACATAATATCAGATAGCCAAACAGCTATTAAGTATTAACACGTAAAATAATCACATCCAAACCAGTAAGTCACTGGATCCAAAATCTCAATAACCTGAGGATGTCTTGGGTAACAGGACACACTGGCCAGAGGAGGATCTTCAAGACCACATATAGGCCCTAAACCTACTCTTGGGATAACAAAAACAAACATAAAATCCTCCATCACAGAATGAATCCAACAAAGTGAAAAGGAGAAGTGGATGTACTCTAGAAGTGCTAAACACTACGTAGCTAGAAGCTAAACAACCTTCACAAAGAATGGCAGTTAGAGAGGACTGAACTCATAAGAGTGATAGTACTATTTACCGGTCATCTGGGAAAACATCTACACTACATGGGCATAGTCAATGATGATCGCAACTGCAAATTATGCAACGAGGAGGAAGAAACAGCCACCCATATCATCTTCGAATGCGAAACAACGGCTCAATGGAGACATTACCTGGGGTACAAAGAAAACCCAGGAAAAGGAATTGAAGCAACGACCTAGTACTTATTAGGAGAAGGATCGAGTCGATGGCACTGAACTAAGTAACTAGGAAAGTACAATAAGCCAGAAGAAAAACTCCAAAAACTCCCCCTAGTATCCATCATCATCATTATCAATGCAGGCTAGAAAAACACCAATAGATATTTTTATTAGCTTGGTGGTAAAAAAGATGACAATCCAATCATTCACGGATGAAACAAACAAAAATTAAATTGTCTAGACCAGTTCTACTCTCGAAAAAAAAGTAACGGGTAACAAAAGACGGTTTTTTTACACAGATATACAAAGAAACTGCTCAATGAGTTTACAAATCTAAGATAAAGAATTTACAGTTACACAATGTTTATACATATTTATACAGGTAAAAGCCGAAGGACTATCTTTATACTGTGAGAAGTCCTTGTTCTACTGATTCGGATATTGCATTATAGGCTTTCCAAAGGTTGAGGAAGTCATTTCCTTAGATAAAACAGATTGACGAGAATCAAAGGATGTCATTCCGTTTTTATCTTACTTTACGCAATATATAATATATATAAAAAACCTCATTTACTACACTGCTATTGTACTAGTTAAAAAATAAATAAATAAAGTTTAGGCGAAAATATGAGGGCATATTTTTCATTGATAACTATTTTCAGTAAAGTACGCTAGATAATTAATAAATGTTTAAATTTTACAGGGGTTCAAGTTCAGAGGTTATACCAACGTCTGTTTTTGTTTGTTGAGTTTGTCTTTGGATTCAAATTCAGGGCCGCTGAGATTCGAACCCAGGACGATTCCAGTTGTCTATACAGTTGGACACGAGGTTCCATTTAAGTTGTTTTTATAGCGGTGGAAACGAAAGCCAGCAAGAAGGAAACAAGAAATTCTCACTGCACATTGTGCTGTTCGTAGCTGCCGGCTGTTAAATATTTATAAGTTATATAAATCTAACGGCACACGGCCGATTTCCTCGCCGCAATTCTTAAAATACACATAACAATGCCTTGTAAGAGTAAATACTCAGACACGAGGAATTCACAATTACTTTCTATTAGGTTAGGAATTTTACAGCTTAAATAATTAAAAATGAATTGTTTTTAAAAAAAAGGCAAAATTGTTTAAAGGAATGACATGTTGTTGCACAGCCGGGCGAACAATGGCATTGCAAATCAATTACGAAGACTTGAAAAGTTGTTTTGAATACCTTGCAATAATAAATAGGTCAAAAAATCTGCCCGTCAAGAATCAAAACTATGCACTTAATTAAAACCGGATATTGTATTATTGTACAAGAATTTTCCTTGTTTTTTTACATGAGAAAGAAACGAAAACATTGAGTAACAAATAACATATACAGTAGGACAGATAACTATCAAACAATAGGTTCATCCCCCAGACAGCATTGAAATACATGACGGGAAGACTAAAATCAATCCCAATGACAAATACGAAAATGAATTAAAAAGAAAAAATTAACAGCTAAAACATAAACACAATCAACAAAATAATAAACAAAACACGCACATAAAAACAAAACATCACCTTAAAAACAGACTCTACATGGGCGACATTCGCATATATTAGGAAATACACATACAAACTAACTTTTACAACAAATTAGACATAAAAACAGCCTTAAAAACACAAACAAGATAGGATGTTACTAAGACAAAACATGGACAAGAAAGACTAGAAGAAAACGGAATGTATACACTAACATGCGAATACGAGACAAATACATCGGAATATACTACAAACATACATACATACAGATCAAATCATTTAACATACAGATCAAATCATTTAGGGACGATAGAAATCAAATTACGCGAATCTGCTAATATAATAAAACAACCAAGAACCATCGACAATTCAAACAAGTATGAAACTACTGCACAACAAAAAGGACAGAAAATGAACATACTCAGAAGCATAGAAATGTATAACACATTCAACACACACTCATAAATGCACGAATTAACAAACATAATTAATCCAATTTAAAAAAGGAAAAGGGCCGAAAACCAAAAAGACTAACTAGAACAATCAAAAAGCCCCGACTTAATGCATGGAACAAACCTAAAAGCATTGCTAATACCTACCCAATATTGTACATTAAACATTAAACAACTCATAAGTAAATAAATTAACGATAACTCACAAACGGTTTACCCTATTAAAAACATTCCAAAAATTAAAAAGAAAAATGACCGACTAGGACAAACAATCAAAAAGACCCCGATTATTTCATCAAACACACCAACAAACAAAACTAATACTAACACTGCCCCCCACACGTTCCACGACCTCGTAACCAAAACCTTACAGAAATCACCCAAACATTGAAGATGGCGAAATACCGAAACGCGTCTGAATTAACAAAACTAAGCGAGGATTGGCAGTCCAGAATGATAGGTAACTGTGAAACAATAGATATACAGGGAGAATTTAACTTCTGTTTTCATTTTTTCGGTATTTTTCTGGAAAACTGAGGCACGTAAACTTTTATTTTTTGTCTAGTTTTTCATGAGGCAAAACGTTGTGATCTCTCTCTCTATTATTGGATAGCTGGATAGGAATAAGGACGTACTATTTCAACTAGCAAAGAGTTAGTTTAGAGCAAGAAAGTTTATTATAAAAAAAAATCGATTTTCGGAAAAACGAAATTTTCTCAGCTTTAACAACCAAGAATGTATTATTTTATTTTTTAATTGATAGTAAATTAATTGTTTCGCATGTTTCCAAACTTAGCAACAATTTCTTCGTATATCATTGACTACCAGCGATTCAGCCTGGTGTAACTTCTTAATTTAAAAGATTTAATGTTTGACAAACAAAATGTAAATGAAAGATTTTTTTGACACTTGAGACTGTTGAGTAGTCAATAATAAAATGATAACTAAATAAAATGGTTCATGGTTGAATGAAAAGTTAATTGCATGTAAATTAGGTACAGGTTGAACCTGGCGTACCCTCATAAAAATGATCGTTTTCGTCCTTTATTTAAATGCAACATATGTGTTTGATTCTTGGAGCAGAACAGCATCGGGACACAAGTATGGGGCTATAGGAAACACTGCAGTAGAGAAATTACAAAAATATTTTATACAAATACCGTTCTCTCTTCCAAGATGTACACCCGTTTACATAGTTTATTTGAAAACAGATCGACTACCTCTCTTTTATCACACCTTCCAGCTTCACATGTAAATAAAGTACTAACACAGACACTAAAAACACTAACACTAAAAAATATTTAACAGATTGTAACTAGGAAAATCGGCTGGTTTAAGGAAATGTAGGGTGTCCTTTTTGGATGGTCCGTCTGAATTTATTTGGAATTAATTCAAACAAATGGCAAAACAAAAACTTCGTGTTTAATATTTTTTAGTTTAGTTTCAAGTTTTTACCTTTTTTGGAGAAAAATTATGCAGAGTACGTCGGGCCCAGTTTAACTTCAAAATTTCAATTACGACCCCCTTAGTCCCTGGACAAGATCAGAGCGGTACGGCTTAAAATTTTTACTTAAAATACTTTAATTTTTTTAAACCTAAATCTCCTCGTCGAAATTACACTGCCGGTTTCTTTTTGTCATAACTTCGGGACTCTGGTTATGACAGGCATCTAACGTTCCTTGCACAAATGTCGATTTGGGAGCTGAAGAATACGTTTTTCCATAAATCCTATGGACTGATGAATCCAAGTTCACCTCTAATGGCATACTAAACTATTGCAATTGCCAAACATGGGCAGAGAAAAAAAAAAGAATTTCGTACTCTTGCCATCATTAGGAAGTTCACAGTATCAACGTTTAGTGAGGACATTTCGTAAATAAATAAATTGGGACTTATTTCTACATAAGTACATACCAAAATAATTTAAATGGTGCTCAGTTCCTCAATATTTTGAGGGAAGTTTTACCAACACTATTGGTTGTAGAGATGATGTTGCTCTACAACAACGAGAAAGAATGATTCTCAAGTTTGATGGATGCCCCGCATACAATTCTTTGCAGGTGAGTCGTTATTTGAATCGTAACATCCGGGATAGGTGGATAGGACCTCAGGGCCCGTTCTGTTGTTCTCCTCAGTCACCATATTTAACTCCACTTGACTATTTTCTGTGGGGGGCCATTTATAAAAACAATGTCTACGCCAAACAAAACCCAGCAACCTCAGTTGAAGAACTGTGGCAAAGGAGTTTGTCAATCCATCTCCCCAGACTCTACTGCTCTGAGCACTGGTGAATAGTGGTTGAAAAGAAGAAGTCTTTGCATCTGTACGCAAAGCACGCAGTTCAAACATGAAATGTGATTAATAAATAACAAACTAAATGACTGGTTTTTTCAAACTTTTTGCCATAACTTTGTCATTTTTTGGCCAATTTAAAATCCGATTGCACTATTGCTTTAAGCGTAAAAAACCTTTAAAATGATGTGTCAGAATGTATATATAGGATTATGTATAGGATAGTATTTACAATTTTGAAGTTGAACTGGGCTTTAGGTGCCATGTACAATTGTTCTCCAAAACAAGGTAAAAATTTCAAACTATACTAAAAATATTAAACTTTTTTTTTATAGCGTCATTGGTTCAACAGGAAGACAGCCGGGCCATCTAAAAAGACACCCTGTATATGAGTTATGCTGCAAATTCAATTTTAGCCGTATTTACGAAAAAGATAGTAATTATGTATATGATTTACTCGAAAAAAATTGTGGAGTCCACAAAAATTAGGGAGGATAGGCATACGACGATGATAGGTAATTATCAACCAATAAAAATAGATTGTATTTTTTTCTGTTGCTTTTTATTGAAAAAAACATACATTTTGTTTATGACTGTCCGATATATATATATATATATATAAAGCAATATTCGCAATGAAGTTGGAATCTTTGCTTTGACAACAGTTACGAAATCTTATATACTAATGTAAGAATAGAAAAAAAAAAAAAACGAGCCACTATGGAGAAATGTAAGTGAATTCCACTTTTTATTTAACGGTATCTGTAGGGAGTAGCCAGTTTATAATATTACGAGTAAAATACCCACGAAAATAATTTTACATAACGCCCTTCCGCCTCGGTGCCCGTGGAACGACCGGGGCTCAAGACGCGTGGTTGCTTTCACGCATCATCGGCACAAGTGAATTGCCGGTACAATTCTGGCATTTTGGATTCGGCCGAAAGAAACCGGCCGAATCGATCGGAACTCTATTAGAATGTCATTGGCATTTTCATCGTCATGTTTTACTAAATCCAGTTCAACTCCGTAACTGTTTTTGTTTGTCGTAAAGCGGATGAAAAAGGAGGGTTTCAAGTCAGGAAAAGAAAGTCGGACGTTGGATCAAAGGACGCCTCGCGCTTTTGTTATCGAAGGCCTTTTACAACACGATCCCGATGTTATATGCATGAAAATATTTTTGTCTGTTCTACAAAGCGAGCCTTAACTTGAGGTAATAAACGATTATTTTGTTTCAACTACTGAGAAAGCTAGTTATGTTCAGATGGCAATGGATTTAGGTAAAATCCTGTTCTTGAGAAGCCCCTGACACCATAAACCATTATCTTCTTTCTAAACTATTCCCTTTCCTTCTCATACTATTCTTCGATGGTTTCATCCCTTTCTCTCAACCTGTTCGCAAATAGTCACATATCCCAGACAAGACATTTTCCTCTCCCCTGCCCGTCATTAATGGTGTTCATCAAGGCTCCAGTTTATCTGCCTCCCTCTTTTGTTGTTATATTAATGATCTTCCTAATACCCTTAACACTTGCACCCCTACCCGGATGACTTCTACATCTATGCCTCCTTTTTACCTCATTTTAACACCGAGATCTTCCTTGATCAAACCCTATCTTCGAAATCCCGAATTTCCCAAATCTCACGCCGTAGTTTCTCCATCTCTGCCAATTCCGTCAGCAAGCCAACTCTTCCCTATCAGCAGCCCCAATCTCCTGGTGGTCTCCTCACCTGTGCTTTCTCATTTTGATTACAACTGTCGGTCTACCGTGGACCCACTCAAGATAATCTTGAACTGCTTGCTTCGGTTTATAATCAGCTCACCATCTTTCATTTGTGTAACATATATCGTGGCTTGAAATGGCTGTACCCCTCCTATCGCAGGAAATAGATTCTTGGCTCTTCCTGCATCAAACAATTTTTCCTATTTGTAATCTGTTACATCTTGTATATTCCCTCGCCACCTCGTTCCAGCCCTTCTGATCTCATACAAATCTACCGCTAGTAGTTGCTCCTTCCTTATCCGGTCCTTCAAACTCTGGAATTCCCTACCTAACTCCATTAGCTGTGCCTTCTAATTTAAGTCCCGTCTTTTTACCCCCCACTACCCCAGTACAATTCAACACCGAGGATGGTTAATTTACTGTTAATTTTTCCCCTTCTTATTTAATTAAATAAAATCCCTTATTTAATTTAATTTATTTTTATGCTATTACATTTAAATCTATATTTTTTCATGTGATATGCGATGTGCTAAATTTTGTACTTTTTTGTTATTCAAGGGGGTCTACACCCCAGAATAAAATTTGTTTTATTCTTCTGCTTGTTAAGTTAACGTGCCAATCAATAGCGATTACAGGCTAAATGGGGCTCATCATTGTACGTTCAAATATTTTAGTAGGTCTTTTACTAAAAAACATTCGTGAGAATCAGATGAACGGTTTTCCAATTATAACATATTTGCTATTGTAAATTATGTTTACATCCTAAAAGTCTAAAACCTGACGTTAATACCGATTTCCCCATCATTTAGTTAATAATTCTATTGCCGTGACAGTGTACCTTCCCACGCCGTTACAATTATGGTAATTAATGCGAATCTATGTCCATTAGTCCAATTTATGTGTCGAAAGTAAACATTTCTTTTTCTGAAATGTTAACGTTTTTTAAACAGAAATTGTATTATCGCTTAACTAACGCTTGATGAATTTATTATAAAGGCTTGGCAAAAATGACAAAGATTTTAAAAAAAATTTCATGTTTGTTACAATCTGTACCTTTTTTACATTATGTAACGAGCTGGATTTACAATATTTACAAATGGTATAGAACATGTACTATGACGGAAGTTAACAAATTGTTGTTCTCCCAATTTTACGCGAGGACTAATCACTGTTTAGTAGGTCGCAAGGCCTTCTCTTCAGTCGACTTGGGGATTTCAGAGGTGGTTTCTATCGAATGAGTATCGGGTAACTCGATAGGGGTAAAAGGAGAGAGGTTTACTGTGATAAGTGGAAAATGTTTTTGGGATTATTTTTTACACGAGGGAATTTTGAGGTCATTGCGAACGGTGATGTTGAGGACATAGTAAGGAGCATTGACCATGGTTCTGAGGACATTGGATTAACTGTATTTTTTGTAAGTTGGAAGGTAGCCCGTACGTCCAGATTGGTTTTAGTATTGTCTTGTAGATTATCGGTACCTTTTTTGTTGAAACGTTAGATTTACGTGCCCGTTGCTGTAGAATAGTCTGAAACGTAATTTTTGTCTGTCGTTTTAGTCGTGTGTGTTGATTCCAGGTGAGCCATAAGTCTAAATGGAAAATGGTATCGGACGCAGTCTGGTTTTGGGATGGGAGTATTATTGAGGAATATTGTATGAGGGGTTTTGCTTAGAAAGTTGAATGATGCATGGGTGTTTTTGCTTCCACTAAATTTTGTTTGTCCATTTGGCTATTTGCAGTACATGTGCCTGCAGCTCCTCCAAAACAATTATGGGACGGGATTAGACGAGAGCATAGTTTTTGTCGGGATATCTACGTTGTTGAGGAGGAAAAGAATCTGTGCCACTACGCTGCCCTATGGTATTACTCCTCCTAGAGGACAATAGTCGGAATAGGCCAACCTTTGGCGGACTCAGAAGAATTTGTTCGGTTTGGCGAAGATGTACGCTTATGACTCATGAACAATGCATCGCAAAAATATCGGTTTCAACAAATAACAGAATTTATGTAGTGTATAACCAAAGCTGACACACACGTAGAGAATATTCTCACAAAATTAATTCAAATCTTTGACTTTTTCAATTCGTCAAACTTAAAGCAACCCTGCTTATAGAGTGGATGACGCCTATGGGTTTTTCTTCAAGAAACAATCCCATGGTATAACATTTTTTAAAAAAATCTATAAATAAACTTTTATAGCTGCTTGGCAAAGCAGCTTTTTAGGCAAACACAATTAATTAAGTTATCAAACTTATCGTATACGTTACCAAAGTATAATGTGGGATTATTCACACGGACTAAAGACGGTAGATTAATTTTGTTTTTGGAGGGGGAATAATAAAAGATCATCTCGTCCAAACTTAAAATTACAATCATTGAAATATTTTACGCTATTTTTCTTTCCCGGATTAATTCGTGTGATAGAGAAAGGTAAAATATTTCACTTTTGAGTTCCTCTTCATATGCCAAGGATTTAATTCAGCACGAATAAAACAATATGAAATTTGTCAAGGATCAGAAAATCTTAGTTAAATTATTTAAAACATCCTTTGTGACATTAGTAACTAATTTAAAATAAGTAAGATAAACTGTATATTATTTCACTATATAGTTTTTCATTTGAACCTATCATGCTAAAACAGCGTGTGTGCAAAGGTGTGTGTGTGTTTTTTAATAGTTTACATAAGTTTCTTTTAGAGGAATGCATTTTAGATGAGAATACGTCGACTTATTTTATACAAAAAATGGAAAAATGCTAAAAGTTCTTTTGCTAGGTGATTTTAACATGAATTTTTTGAAATATTGACATGAAAACGTCAACGAACATAAATTTTCCGTGGTTTTCACCCAGAATACAATGAAAACAATTCAGAGCCAAGAACTTGGAATGGCTTTGATAGTATTTTCCTCTTCCGGATATTTTCTAAGACGTTCATCTTTTTACTTTCCTTTGAGACGTCGAGAAGAGGGACAGTGCAATTTCCCCTTCATCCTCGAATAATGAGACGATAACCGGCAGAAAGTGAAGAAAAACCAAAAAACCAACCTAATTTAGAATGGCCAGCGTGCTCATACAAATAATCATTTGAGTTCATCACGATTCATTTATCAGGAGTAAAAGTTGTATTTTCGTGTAAACTATACCTCTCTCGTAGAATGATTCCACAGAAACTGTAATTTTGGTGAAATCATCAAACTAAAGTTAAACTAATAATGAAATCAAGGAGTAAACAGCTGAACTTAAATTTTAAACCTTTTAGACCAGATTTGTGCCATCTTTGTTCTTTGTGTAACCTAAACAGACTTAACCGACCTTTAACATACTCTGAAAGTTGTAATTATCTAAACGGTAGAGACAGGGGTTTACTATGCAATTATTTCAAAGTTGCACTATATTATAGAAATTTACATGTCAGAGAATTTAATTATTAATAGGAATTCATTTTATTTATTTTTTTACCCTGTGCTTTCTTTCTTTTTCTTTTTATTGTAGTAATAAAAAAATAAAATTAAAATAATTAAATTGTAAAAAAATGTATTGCAACGCTGCTGACGTATTAGTATCCAAGCGAAAAAAAATTCGAGATATTGTTTTTTATTTTGTAAACAGTTGTATTAATCAACATTATTATTATGCTTATGGTGTATAAACTGTTGAACATTAAGTTGGATTAAATTGGTGACATTGGTACATGTCAATCCATTATCGCTGTTTGATACATTCCCAATGACAAAGATTTCATCGAGGAACGACGGACCACAATAAAGAAATCTTTTACTCGCCCATAAATTAATTATAATTTGAAAGCTTTGGACCGGATAATGACGTTGAACTTATCAACAGGAGGCACGACCCAGTTTTGATGATTGACTTATTTGAGTTCAAGAGCAAAAGGAAAATTACTTTCTATCGACACGTACAAATAAGAATCTTTTGTCTTTCCAACATTTTTTCTGTCTATTTTGGTCTTTGTGGCTAATTATAATGGAAGTGAAATTAGTACGTTTTTTCAGACAAATATTTTTTTTACAAACTGCAAACTTTCGACGACTTCTAAACAACAACCGTTAAATCACAAAGTTCAGAACAAAGAAAAGATCGAACAAGCCACGCGCTTAACACCAAGAAACTTATCTCCTCCTCCTCTCATTCGCATCATTCTGCCGTAGCTATCTATTTCTTCGTACTGCCCCCATGCTGTCATCATATCAAAGGCAAAATAACCCATGAACCGTAGTGGCACTTTTGTGTACCTTCTTTCTCTTCTACGCGGGTATCGTGGTCCTCTTGGTTTTCCCTTCCTGTCTGCTAAGGATGTGTTATAGTCATAGTTCACCTCAACATTGATTCCTCATTACCGTTTCCCTATTTATTCCATTCTTGGGTTGAAGCTGTCCACCTTATGTCAGCTATACGATGCGCAAGGCATCTACCCAAATAACTGGCGATAGTATTGTTGTTATGAGGCCCTATTACCATCTGGAGGTACATTTGTATTATCAAGCTTTACGTACATGCCTGGCAATTTATAAAAGTCCCAACATTTTATTGATATTGCTCTTCCTCTCTGCCAGATTCTTAGGGCATCTCCATTCATACTTGTTAATGTAGACTCTCATTGTAGTCTCCTCGTCTGTGCCCCTTGGAGTAAATTTATGCCAAAACACAATTTCTGGCTGAGAAGAAGAAGATTCTGTACCAACATGGGTCACTCTTCTTGCTTACTATGCTCTTCTTCGCTTCACTTTGCCGTTGTCATTTTTATCTTCAAAATCATTAATCTCGTCTTTTAGACAGCCTCAGTGGTGGGTTTGGGTAGGCATGACTGAAAAAATATAATAGACAGCGCAAAGACGAAAAGGAAAAACAGGAAAGACTGGCATAACCAACGATAATAGGCAGACTTCGGTGATCACAGATCATAAGAAGAAACTCTACAACAAAAATTGTTCTGTTTGCTTATTTATTTATTGAATATTTGTTGTTTTCCCATTTTGTTGTATTTAATTGCTTGTATTAAACTAAATTCATTACATTATTGCTTAAATTATTTTTGTTTACCATTAAAAAGACCTAGGCAATTGAACTTGTTTCATATAAATTGATGTTTCCCATTCTTGTCTCGTGTACTTTCCCCAAACGACTTAAATTGACTTTAACTTGTTTCAATTGCTAATTCAATCAGAACACGTCCCGATTTTAGCCTAAATAAAAATCCAAGAGAATTGCCAAGTAATACTAGAATTCAATTACCTAATTACCAAAAGAACTAGTTTAGCACTTCTATTTGCTACGAAGAATTTTATTATTTTTGCTCGGTTTAATATAAACGATGGGATGATTGTTGTATAGAAATGTTCGGCCGGTAAAATGCTTCGAATTCTTGTATCCAATGATTGCCTCTCTCAACCGGTTTTAGGTAACCCGAGCACCTGAGTACTCATCATACTGTTGCTTAAAGACTTAGATTTAATTTATTCAGCCAGAACTAGTTGAAACATTTTGCTATAAACATCTTTTGATAAACGATTTTCCAAACAAGACAAAAAATCGAGAATCTATTTTCACCAACTATGGATTAACTATGGAATATCAATAAATCATTTTCACTTTTCTAAAACCGAACTCGCAACAACTGTCAGGGGGTTTATTATAAATGAACCAAATATAAGAAATAAAAATACACGATAAGAAATTCAGTTGATAAAAACAGAACTAAAGTTGGTGAGCCAAGAAAGAAGTACGTACTATATTTAAGATTGAGACGATGAAGATAAAATAAACCTGCATCGTCTTTTGGAAAAAAAACTTTTTTAAATGAACAGAGATACTAAATCCCTACTATAAGTTGTGACCGTGGTGTTCGGTAACGGATCTGGAATCCTTCGGGAACTGGTCGCCGGTTCAATGATTCAACATGGCTTAAGTGGGCCAGTGGTATAACCCGGCAAGGTGAAGGCCTCGAGCACGACTTCGCCTTTCTAGCTCGGCCTAAAACTGCACAAAGGCAAAAAAAAAAAAAAAAAAAAAAAAACAGATAGTCTTTTCATAGTCGGGATTTTCACTGGGCTCCTGTCGTTTAGGGTTAAGGTTTAGACTTTAGACGGTTGAATCGTTTTCTCAGATTTCCGCGGGATTGTATTCAAAAATCCATTGTCCGCCGGGGTCTTCGGGTAAGAAAAGGGAAAGTTAACTTTGTACCTAAAACATCGCTTTTGGCTTTGTCTCGAACGATTACAAAAAGATGCATACAAAACTCGACCGGAGAAAAGATCGGAAAAAACAAAGGGTCCGTTAATTTCTATTATTCCAGATGAAATGGCGTCCTATTTTCTAAACCCCTCCTAACTCCTCTTCTAAATTACTGCTTAATATAACTAGAATAAGTTATTTTGAACTTAGCACTTTGGATCTGACTCGATATTTTTTTAATGTAAAATCTCAAGGAAGTTGCTCAAAACATTTTGTGAAATTTAATACCATACAGAATTAGAACAAAATAAAGTCCAATGTGTTAAACCGTATTAGATATTTAAACAATCATAATAATTTTAGTATTAGGTTGATTATAATTAATTGTTAATTTTACGGAGATCATGAGATGCGGTCTGGTGTGGCGTAGGTTTTAGAAAAACGTTTTCTTTATCGTGCCAACGTTCGATCTTTATTGCGATCATCTTCAGGGCTGAAAGTGTTTGTTTTCCGTTTAGATGTGTCATTCTTGTCTGTCGTGTTGAGAATAATCATTACCTAACGGTCACTAAACACCACATATTAATTATTAATTGATTACTTGATCTTGAACCCAAACCCTTAATTTTTTAAATTTGATATGGCTCGACAACTCTATCTTACAAGGGGACGATCATGTTGGTGGGTCACGGATATGGACCAAACTTTTTTTTGTGTCTACACTCCAAAATGTCGTACACGTATACCCCATTTTTGTGATTAGGGAAAAAAATTGAAAGTTGAAATTTTCAGTTTTTCAGTATTTTAATTTCGGCTTTTTAATTCCTCAAATCAACTTTGTGAATATATCAATTTATAGTATTTTATATGTAGATGTCCATAAAAATATAGTAAAAGCTATTTAAGTTTATAAATAACACATAAGATTTTTAAAAACCAAACTAGACCATCATTTTTTTTCGTGAAACTAATGTGAAATTTCGTTTTAGCACTTCTAGAAATCCCGAGACCCCTAAATATAATTTTTTTTTAATTTACATTTAATGATTTTTTTGATCATTGATTATTGATTTTTTGATCATAAAATTTTTCCGATTTTGGAAAAGTAGTTAACGGAATATCATTAAAAAACGAAAGGATTTACGTCAGATCATTTGAAAGAAGGAACTTTTTAACGACGTATGGACCATTAAAATACATAAAATATTTCTATAAGAAAACACAAAATAACAAATTATTTGTCAAAAATTAACCTACTTTTTGTAAAGGTAAATAATAGTCCGATTTTAATGTTTTATACATTACAAAATGCAATTGACAATTTTTTTTAAAACGACTTGTCAACCATGAAAATCGCTCCTAGTTTTTTCCCCTTTTTTACGAGGGTTCGCAACAGCAGAGGTCATATATCAGGGTGCCGGTGTTTTTGAAAAAAAGCCCATTTGTATGTCCGGGTTCGAATGCAGGGCCGATGGATTCGAACCCGGGACCTTTACCTTACAGTGGTGAGCGCCATATCAACGCCTAAACCGTTGCGGTCACCGACGCGCCTCTTGCACTTGTTGGCCGATATATGTAAATTGTACTTCCAAATCGCCCTAGAACGACGACCATTGAGTACGGTGAGACCGAGATCAGTGCAAAAATCCAAAACCGGAATAGCAAGTTTCAACATCAACGAGGAACTCGCCCAAGCTTTTCTCAGAAGATTCGTACGTTAAAGTCACCAGTTAGCATAATATTTATTTCACCGTGATAAGGTAAATAATTACAGGAAAATCAACTCCCAATTGGTACAATTTATTATTTACTCGAAGCTGGAAAAGAAACAGTCACATTTTGATTGTGTAGAAAACTATCCACTTGCATTGAACAAAATTTAATTCATATAGAATATTAAACTCAGAAACGAATAATGGTTGAATGGACGTAACTTTAAGCTAATTTTAAGATATGTCTAAAATTATACTTAACAGTTTATAAATTTTGTTGTTGTTAATTAACTGTAAATATCTGACACTTTGGTGACATTACACTATAACATAAGCAGTTAAATTCCATGTTATTTAGAAGGAAGAATATGTACACATCTGTGTAAGCAATGATAGAAACGTAAAATTGTAAAACGAACATAATGATTACCTTATTATAGTGTGAACAATCTCAATTACAAACAAATTTGCTACTAGTACTAAAAGGAACCTTGTTGAATGTTAGAGTGTATTATTTGAATAGAAAACTTCAAGAGAAACTCCATCAATTCGCTAGTTATGATTAATGATTACACACCTTTCTCTCTTAGCCCTGTCAAATACAAATGATAACGCAGTAAAGGAAAAAAAATAATACACAAGAGAAGGGCTGATGACTCCTTATTTTGGCGTACGTGATAGCCGACGGTCACTTTCTCGTTAACCACATCCAGGACCTTTTGGAACCGCAAAGACAAAGAAAACAACGGCATAATTTTGTCTAGTTAGGATCGGCTATTGGTCGGTGGGGTGCTGCTTTTCTTTTCCCTTGGAACGAACCGGCTTTTTCTGTCTTTGGCACGTCTGTAAACGCTAGATTGGCTGACAATAAAATCAGAATTTTTGCGACCAAAGCAATTGTGCAACTAAAAATGGGATTGGGGCGAACACAGTTGTAAACATTGTAAAACAAAAAATTAGGTTTTTTAAAATATAAAGTCAAGGTTTCAAGGTAACAAGTCATTTATACGTTAACTATGCCGTCCAATTTTGAATGAATAAACGCCGCGAATGGTCACCTTTCAACGGACAGAAAGACACCATCGGTTTGGTGACCCAGGAAGTCAAAGGTTGTGAAAATTGTGTTTGTCTATTCCTGCATTTTTCCTAACGTATAAATAACTTTATTCTATGAGAATTTTATGTTAAATGTCCTATGTTAAAACTGCTTTACCTGATCTCTCATAAGATCTTACTGTCAAAGTAAATCGATGGTTATAGATGACAAATTTTGTCATTTGATTCTTCTTTAATTGACCTTAAATTGGATAACCTCGGATGGATGGCTTTTCTCTTCACGCTTTCCACCTCTTTCTTCATTTGTTAATTAGCATTCTTCGAATACGCGCAAATGACGAACGAGGTCAGATCGAGCCTCGGACAGCAGTTTTCAAGGGCGGCATGGTAATCCCAGATTATTTATACCCGGGGGAATTCTGACACATCAGTGGAAAACTGTCTTTTTTTAATTAAAAAACAAAATCTGAGGGACGAGACATAGACTTACGAATGGGACGAGCTGGATTGACTTGCAGTCCTTGTGCACCTCTATGACGGATGAAACTTCAGTTCGCTTCAGAACGAAATACGGCTTCGTTCAATTTTAAATTGATAAGACAGATCAAAACGAAAACAAAGATTCCGAGTTCTAAGAAGCACGAGCTTTTCAGTCTTTTTTCATAAATCGTATAAAAAATGTCTTAATTGTGGGTAAAAACTTCGGAAGAATCCGAGAAAAGGGTGAATGTTCTGCACCTGCCGGACGGAACTGCTTCGGCTCCGTAAGAGAATTTCCTGTCTCTAATCTCTTCATCAAAATAAACTTGCCGTCCTTTTCGCATTATGTGGTACATCATGTCTTCTTTGATCTTCAGCACATGCATACCTTTTAAGACAATAGTAAAATGACTTTCTTGTGTATATATTTCAATTCGTATATTCAGCGTTACAATGACGAGCAATACGACGCTACCGTTGTACAGTTGTAAATATTATGCTATTAAGAATACGATTATAATAATACGACCTTCCAAGATTTTCACGTGAAGTGTTAACGTGTCCAGAAAAGTTTTCGAAAAGATTTTGTGACTTTGTTCGTGATTATTGTCAATTAATTGATTTTTTATATATATTTTAAAAGGCAAAGATAAGTAAAAAGAGTTGCTAAATTATCTGTTTCAAAGTTTCTCGTTACAAATCGTATGATCAAATTGAATTTTAACCTGCTTTTATGGAACTTTTTCCACACATCACCGACAATAAGCACATAGTAACATGGCAGCGTCGAGTATACTAATAATTCAGAAACATCCCAAAGCTTATAGATTTTAGCTAATTTTGTCTTGTTTACTGAACTTTTGTTTCAATTTATACATTTCCTATGTCTGCAGGGTCCTAAACCTTCATAACTACCGCCTTCACAAGAATACAGCTCTGGAATACATTGGCTCGACAATTTCAGCTGAATGACAATTTTTCCCTGGACAATTTTAAAGAGTGGCCACTTTTACACTCAAAATTGATTAACAATATCCGCACCTCTCACACAGTGAAATGTGTCCTTCATGCTCAAAATTCCTCTAGGTATTTGCTGTAAAAGACCTTCATATCAATCAACCTATCTTGAACATAGAGCAAATTTCTAAAATTCCGTCCGTTCCGCTAGCTCGCTGGTTTTTCAAAATTAGGTGCGAGTTACTTTATCCTAATTATAACCCCACAAGAGTCAATAGTTCCAGTAAGTGCTCTCTTTGCAACAGGTAGGCTCGAGAAGATTGTTTTCATTTTCCAGCAAAACGCCTAGTTTTAGCGGAATTCTGAGCAGGCATATAGCTTGCCCACGTTGACAGGAGAGCACCTAACCTCTTTATTAAATAACCCCGAGTCCTTAAATCTAGTAAAGTTGGCGATGGAAGCCTGGAAGTACAGGAAAATGCTTGTTTTTTATTTCAATTTTTAAATGTTCATTGTATATATCAGAGACACCCTGGTTATTTATATGTGCATAAGTGTTTGTAAATATATATAGATATGTAGTTTTTTGAATTTACTTTTTAGTTTTTTCTCTCTCTCTCTCTCTCTTTTGTTTATGCCTTGAGAAAAAATGTGTTCTTTGTTTATTAAAAATTTATAGTCCGACTCCGGCAGACGGTTGATAATCATTGCCGTTATGTGCTTTTTGGTTATGCACAATTTTTTACTCTCTTTTGTTTATCTAATAAAGTACTTTTTTCATTCATTCATTCATTGTCTTGTTTACTGTATCTCGGACAAGGTGAGCTCAAAATCTCGGAAATTATTCCTCGAGAGGGATTGTCTTGGGATAGGCGGTCGATACGTCCGACCTTGAACAGGACTCTCCTACCTCTTTTATCCACCCAGAAGCTCCATACCGCTTTTCATTTTGGGGATCACGGAGATACTGCGACGTGGGGCGCAACCTAAAAAGGTGAGCTTCATATTTGCGGGCTATTCCGTTCTCAATCTTTTGCGTCCTAAGATTATTCCTGAAACTGTTATCCAACCCCTTGGAAAGAGGGGTTTCCAGGCACTAAATAATGGTTTAGCGTGATGACCTCGCTAAAGCATAAGCTGCATTCGAATACTGGCGGTTGAAGAAACCGTCAGTGGAAGAACGGCGGGTGCGCTATTTGTCTCAAAATAAATCTTTACCGAACGTCTGGGCTGTCCTATGGGCGGTTAGCAGTCCACTTAAATCTAAAGCAAATGCCGTCCTGTCTGCCGGAAGCTCTTAGCTAGAACTCTCTCTCTTGTCGGGAGCAATGGAACGACAAATCCATCATCGGGAGTACGCCAAGAATGCCGGACGTCAATTATTTCAGCCCTTTGAGTTTCATATCGTGCGTAAATTTTGACCCGCCCAATCGGAAGGGGCAAGTGGGGAAGAAACTCGTCTTGATCCTTAGAGATTGAGACTATCTGTGTATGGAACTACACTCGTGTCTACGTACGTGATGATCTAAGTGTCCCAAGATATGTGTATGTCATCAAGTATTTCTCGCCATTTTCCCTGCAAAGTTAATCCTACTTTTAACCATGTCAATTAACAAGAGATTGTATTTTGACATTTCCCCTCCGCTATTTTGAAAAACACCTTCGGTATCACAAACTGAGATAATTGAAAATAAGTGTATTCCCATTCCCGATGGTGTGTTATTTAGAACATTTGTCAATAATTGGAGGTATAAATAGTATTTGTACTTGTCAGGTTAGATTATTAGGAGCAAACCTCATTACGATCTCCATCATTATTCAGAGTTCTTCGTTCAGCTTAAACCTTTTAATAGATCCAAAGTTTTATTAAAGGTTTTTGTGTTTTTTTACACGCTTTGGATTTTCCTCTCTTAAGAGGAATCTCAGCTTGCTTAGGCTTGCACAGCAACAGAAGACGTGTTCTTCTGTTTCTTCTTCTACCCGGCAATAACTGCACCGGATTATTTCTGCTATTGCGAGTCCATACATATGCCTCCGGAGTTAGCAGCAGTTTTACTATTTTTATATTCCTAACAGGTACATAGTTGAGTTGTCATTCCGTTAGTTTCTTCGATGGCCTTTTTAGAAACATTTTTTACACCACTGTCCACAACACCGAGGACTTATTTTTCACCCTTTGCCCGATTGATCTGCTATGTTAGTAATGTATGAAACGAAAGTGATTCAGGGTTGATAGGTGCCCTGACGGAACTCTTTTTGCCCTTGTACGTCCTGGTACGCCGACAAGGGTAATTTTGTACAGGTACAAGATGTGTTTTCTCACTTACAGAATAATTCAACGTTAAATCGGTTTCCTTGTTTTTAGAAATAGAAACTTACTGATTAATCGTCAAGAATAGGCTCAATAGTACGGAACAGACTCATTTCCATTTACAATTAAAATTTCCACTTCGAATCGGTCTATTTTATAAGGAAACGATTTCTAAACATCTTAACAACTCTTTCCTTCGTGTTTAATAACAATAATTGACTATTATATGAGTAAATCCACTTTCCTCGAACGCACGAGACTCGGTTAAATACAAAAGCGAGGAGAAATTAGTCGGTAAACAGAGCGAATCGGAAGATTCAAATCTAGCTTGGTGCATCATCAATAATAAGTAAATAAAAACAAGAGTTTTAGCAAACAATGATGCGTCTTTGTGGTCTCGAAATCGAATGTTTTGTCAGCGATTTATTAAATGAGGTCTTCTCCTGACAACCGGCGCCCTATATCAAAGTTTCTTAAGAATGTTTTGCTCGATATTTTAACAAAATTGGCTTACAGAACTGTATAATTAATTATTTACAACATAAATTCCGATTTCAAACGGGAAGTTGTTTTGCGGAGTAACGGGTCCTAAAGTGTGGGTCGCGTGCGGTATCCACTGCAAAACCGGCGTGGGCCGGCTTTCGACTCTTCTCGGACACATTCACCACGACAATTTCCTTTTTTTTTGTACATCACAATTTCTTTTTTTCTCCTTACAGCCCGCGATATAATTGAATACATACGAAGTCTTCGAACATCAACGCAGACGGTGTCAGGTATGCTTAGCAATACTTCGTTCTGGAATGTATTAGTATGATGCCCTAGATTAACATCCTATACAGTAATGCCTTAAGAGATGTTTGGATTTATTGGTCTATTATAACCACCCTGTGAACACTCGGTTTTTGGTTATTTACTCTGTGTTTTTCTTTCGTATTTACGTATCATTTGATCCTAAACTTGTCCCTCACTGTTTTGTCAAATATTTGCTCTCACAAATCATAACCTTCTTCATACTAAAAAGAATCAAAACACGGAAGATTATTTCCCGGGTGACATACATATGTCTACGATCCAGGACGTCAAAAAAAAGGCGATTTACTCGTAGTAGATTATTTTCCAAAACATCAGCCTATTGTCTTCACAGTAAATCAGCAGACCCTTGGTTAAACTGTAACAAAACTATTCACAGAGTCGATATACACTTTTTGATGTATATATCTACCTCATGTGAATTTGGGGCAGGCGAATTCCTAAGTCTGCCTGTGACCGTATGGGCTGAATAGACGATGAGCCTAACGGCGATTCAGGATTACAATAAAAATAACAATTAAATTTAGTCCTTTTCATTGATCGTTTCTTTCTTTTTGAGAATAAAAGTTGGTTCAAAACATAGAAAGATATAATTCTATGATTATTTAGAGATCGTGCGGTCTGGTGTGATCTGTAAATAATCATTAATTATCGGTCACTAAACACCACACATAAATAATCAAAATACTATTTTGATTTCACAAAAGTTCAAAAGATACAGTCTAAGTTGAACTTTATAAATGTATCCCGAAATCCTATCTAATCAGAGTAGGGCGTGGCAACGAGTTCTCGGAAGTCAGACACAAGCCGGCGTCCCAGAAGGGAGCATTCTTTGTCCTACCTTTTATATCGTTTACACTGCTGACATACCGGCACATCCTAATACCATCATCACCACCTACACGGACGATATAAATACCTAGATACATCCAACATCCAGAACACCTTGAGCTTATGGAAGACTGGTGCAAAAAGAGAAGGACAAGTCTGAATGAATAAAATTTCACACTGAAAAAACAGTCTTGCCCTCCACGGAACACCAATAACAAAGAGATAGTGATTTCCGTTCAAGTCAAATAATTAAGACTATACCTAGACAACAGACGTGGACTTGGACAACTACCAAGACTTCTAGGACCAAAACTAAACTAACCTTATACAATATTTTACTGCGACCACTTTGGTCATACGGAGTGGAACTGTGAGGTTCTGCCAAGCCATTCAAAATACAGCCCATTCGATTCGTCCAATCAAAATTCCTTAGACAAATCGTCAAAGCACCTTACTACTTCACTTACTATCCTCACTATTCTTAACGACTTCAACATTCTGTTTGTCAACGTACTGATCCGTTCCCGATTCCAAAATTTTCAACAACCAACCTCTCGATCTGTCCTAGCCCTACTGTTCGAGCCCTTTCTACATATTCCCATCTCAAGAACCCGCCACGTCGCCTTAATCGACGATGGCCTCGATACCTCCTTGCCCCTGAGTGCCAGCAATGGATGGACTTTCTTGGCAAGGGTCCTCCGGGTGCAGCTCTGGCCTTAGTGTTAGTGCTGTGACCATGTGAAAAAACTTATTGTGACCACATGAGTAATATTTACTAATATGTATAGGGTACATATTAAAAATATAAATAAATATTTCAGTAAGTTTCTACATTTGGGATGTATATAACTTATACACATTTTAAAACATGTGCTCAAGAAAAAGAAACGAAATTCCAATGGGCTTTTCTTCTAAAAATGTATGAAACAAATACTACAATGACCCTTAACACCAAAAGTGAATGACTAGATTGTTTATTTACAATTTATTGTTGACCGGCTTGCACGTTTCAACACTTTTTCCCGTCAAACCTTATCTCAGAGGTAGTAGCCACCCAGAAGTGCTAATTTATTTTTCTCTGAAAATTTACAACAAAATAAAGAACGCGAATTGTAATTTAGCACTAATACAAAAGGAGTCGGAGGACAAAGACGAAATTACAATGATTGCAAATCTAGTTTTGTATATGGCTGAATCTCATAAAAGGCTATTGAACTGTTGAAAACCTGCCTATACGAATAACACTGGATAATTACTACCTATAAAGCAGCCATTCTTTAAATAATTATTTTGATCTTTTAAAGTGAGCCATTCGATTCGGTAAGATGTTCGGTATTAAAGACAATATTAACACTACGTATAGAGTTACAACTTAAATATCATATTAGTCGTAATTATTTAACATACATCATAATCTCCTTCCGTGCTATTTAAATTCCTTACAGTCCAAGAGAAAAAATGTATAATAGGTGAGTCATTTTCACACAGAGGACACAGTACATATCGTGGTGAAATTCTACTTTGACTTGGATAATTAATGAAAATTTTTAAATAGATAATTTTAATAAAATAATTTGATTTCCACACTCGCACGCGGTATAGTAAAGGAAAATTTGTTGAAAGTTTTTACGCCTGGTGGTTCAAACGGCAGGCGGTTTTTCAATTTTCTTTATATTTTGTTTATCCAAAATCGTTTAGTTTTGGTTAAGTACACTAATTATAAGGCAGTTTATGGTTAACTACAGTTGGTACAAGTCGATTAAAACATAAATTGGGTAATCTTTTAGTGCTCATTTCTTGTAATTTAATCCTCAAACGGAGGATAAGTTTATCTAATTGTATTTCAGTGTGAATTCTGCCGGATTAAGCGTTTTATTAAAAACATTAGGAGGACTTTTGTAATTAGTAAAGAAAGAAAGAAGGATACAAATTGATCATTGATTAATGATTCTGAAAATAGGGGCGTACGTGATTTCTTTACAATATCTCTAAAGTGTTAAACATTATGCATACTTCTATTAGGTTTTGTGGTCCGATTGACCAAATAAAATCTTTTTCAATTAATTACGGCTTTGGTTGAGATAAAAAAGTCATTATGCATACACTAAATATAAATCGATCGATATAAAAGAGGCGGGCAAAGTACTCCTAGCATCTAAACAGATAATTACCATGCCTTTCTACTTTTGTTAAAACTCAGCTTTAGGATGTTGATCAGCTTTCGCGTTTGGTCGTACGACTAAATGGCGGCTCTATCGGTCAGGCTAAGTTAACTAAAAAGACAATTGTATCAGCACGAAAAGAGTCGCTGTTCTACTTTCAAAATGGGCACAATAAGTTTCCAAATACGACTTAAGTTCTTCTCAGCAACGTGGGAGACCAGGACAACTGTGTGGAAAAAAATTAAGACTAATTCTCTGGCACAATCATAGGGAAAACTGTCAGTTTGTAATAGTGTTGCGATTCTTGCATAGTATTTTGTTATATCAGCGTTTCTTTTGCTAGAAAGTTTTGTAAGATGTTAATTATATTTTGTGTTGTTATTTTTATTCATCTGATAACTTCTGCCCAAGGGAGAAAAGAGGTGAGCAAAGTGCTCCTAGCATCTAAACAGATAATTACCATGCCTTTCTACTTTTGTTAAAACTCAGCTTTAGGATGTTGATCAGGTCCCATTGCCTAGTCAGTGGCTCTTTTGTGTCGGGGACCTTTTTCAGTTTTGCAGAGAACCTACGCCTAGATATACTCGTTGACAAAATTGTGCTACTGTCTATAGACAAATTACGGATTTTGTCTACAGATAGTCCCCAACAAATCCAAAATGATCTAAAGACTTTGTCTCGCGTCCAGACGGACACATCTCAGCTAAAAAGTTTCTGAAATAGACGGGTGAGACTGGTATCTGCACACAACACTGCTGTGGCATTGCTGCTTGTTTTTTTAGTTACAAGTGTTGATCTGAAAATAAAAACATTCATGGTTGGCACGAGGATGGGGCAAAGCCTTCAACCTTCAAGGCTTGGAGAGAGTGGTTACCCAATGTCATACCGTGTCTTGATTCCAAACAGAGAGCAAGTAGAAATGTTAACTGTGCGCTTGGAGGTCTTCTATTCCGATCGTTGGAAGAAAATAGAAGAGTTGTATTAAAACTATTTATTAGAGTGAATGTATAATGGGAGAGGGCCAATGGCGAAATATTAAGCGAAGTTAATTATGCAGTCTGTATATAGGGTGATGAAGGAGAGTTCTCCTTCACCTCTGGTATGTGCAGTACGCATATAGGAAAATGTATTTAAGAATAAGTGTGAGTTTTAATAGGTGTTTAGATACAAAACTTGCGTCCAGCTAACGATAGCACCGGAACCTAACTTGGTTAGGAGATAGAAGAGTGAAGTTAGCCCCGGACTTCCAACACAACCGAAATGAAACTTGGCACTTTCTGATCACTTTCGGTTTGCCAACCCTCGCAGTTTTGGTCTGTAAGACGAGTTTCGGTTTTTCACTATCACCAGTGGTGGATTTGTGGGAAGAAAGAAGGCCAAAAATGGTCAGAAACGACCAATCTATACGTATCACGCTAGTTTGAAATAATTGTAATCGCCAAGTTTTTCTTTTTGATTTTTGACTGTAATTTATCTTTATTAAGAAACTCCATTGCATTGTGGGAATGAGCCGTGAATTTCCTTTTGTCGGTAAAAGTGATTTTTTTTTTTTTTTGTTTATGCTTATTTACACTCATTGTCGAAACGCCCGTGGGACTCCGTGAGATAGACAGTGGCGTTTTCTCCGCCGTTTTCGGTGTGTCCATTTGCCCTGGAGATTTCTCACGTGTTATACAATAGAGAAGATAAAACAAGTGTGGATGTCCTTTCTGTTCTACACTTAAGGACCTCGTCTACTTTCTACAGTTGGGCGTAAACTTTTCTTCCTATTTCCGCAATTTTACACAAGAACGTCAGTGTGGATGATCTTTTATGGCTGGGACGAGAATAAAATTATTGTTACGTCAGTTAATTTGAATGATAGCTAAAAAATAGTAAATGCGAATTATTAATATTCAATATATTTCTGTTTCAGGTAGAGCTGCCGCTGATAATCATAAGCTGGTAAGATATAAGTTATAAACTGATAGTATTAAATAATTATAATTGAATAGAATATATATCAGGAATAAGTAAGAAGCACGAAGTTAAAAAATCTATTTTGGAAGATAGAGATCCAAGTTTGTTGTTCTTGCTCAAGGACATTCTTCCCCGTACCTACTATCTTATCAAAGCTTCCTTATTGACCGGTACTTCCGAGACATCCAAGGGTCGGCGTCATCCCCAAACTACCCTACTTCAGGGCAGTGTTCTGGCCCCCGTACTGTACCAGGTTACCATAAAGCTCACCTCTCCATCCTCTGATCTACTGGAGTCAAGGTGTGAAAAAAGAATACAAATTAACCCAGAAAAATCCACACGGAAAGAAATTATGAAACATTACATTGTTCTTTCACGACTTTTTGATAAATTACCTCTTTTAAAAGGCTGCTTCGAAACACTATTGCGAAGCCATATGGACTTACGGGCTGGAAATGTAGTATCAGCCAAACATTCCAATATCCTCCGCATCTAAAGAGCTACGAATGTCGAACACAATTACCCATATAATATTCCTTTTGTCAATGATGTAATCACTCCTGTTATCGGCAATTTCATATAAACCTCCCAACCACCATACATCACCGATTACAGAAACTCCCGACGAATTGCCTACAACCCTCCTTGCCGATTAAAAATACGATGGCCGCGCGACCTTCTTTCCAGTGATAGTGAAACTATCCTCAATTAAGTTGAGAACAACTAATACCTATAGGAGTACTGGCAATGAGTAGTTTCTCCAGAGGAAGATTGAGATGGGAGCGCGAAAAAAATGGGATTTTTCAGGGTTTTTTTTTTTTTTGCCAATTTGTAACTCTTTATAAAAAATATATTTTCCGAGTTCAAATATTATGATCATCAACAAACATTAAGCAGGTGCACAAAACTTCATTAAAATTGTTCACGGTGGTTCCGAAAATAATGGCACCGAAAGGAAGCCAATTTTTTCAATTAGATAAGGTAGAGGCAGTGACCTCCATACAACACCACTAAGAATCTACCATATTTGAATTTTATGATGTAAACAAATCTTTTATAGGTCATATCCAAGCCAGATTTTTCACAATCTAATATCTTTATTAATATATTCGATCTTTGCCGAGATATACAATGTGTTTGACAAAATTCAAAGCCTGATGATACATATTTTGATATGGTTGGCATGTTTAATGAATAATGGATATAATTCGCTCTACCCAACTAGTGAAATCGCCAATTATCCTCAGAGCAACACACTTGCATCTTATTGTACATTTTTGCAAACGTCTGCTAAAAGAGACTCAGGATGGCTCCAGTAGCTTTATCACATTGAAGTAAAATTCTTTCGGACAAAAGAAGAAGAATGTTTTTGAGGAGTTCGTAATTCAAAATTGAGAAAAGTATCTTTCCTAGTTCTATTGATCGACCGGGACTGGATTATCCACCAAATCCTACGATGAATGAGACAGCCGTTAACAATACAATGCCAAGGATAACGGATTTTGCTATCCTTCCTAGTATTTTTTTTCAAAAACTAAATATGGATGAAACAGTTAACTTTTAATAATAAATAAATTTTGAAAAGTTTTATTAGATGAATTACTGAAGAATCGAATAGAAAACAAGAAGATTTATGGGATTAGTTATCAAACCCTATTACGAACTATCGTGATCTAAGGATTCTTCGATATTTATTTTTAATGTTTAACATACATCGCATTTCTGTTGGCTGTGATACGAGAGAAAAGTTGTAAAGTAGTTCCCAAGAAAAATAATTAATTAAACGAGAAAACTAATTATTATTATTGCTTTTCAGAATACATAACAGGCGGAAGGGCGGATTTCAAAACTGAAGTATTTTCTTTATTACGATACCTGTTCTTTTTGTTTTATCCTTGCTTTATTGTATTTAATTTGTAAAAAAACCGGCAGAGTTGTGAACTAAGATCAAAAGGAGGGAAAGTAAACCTAATGAAGCATTTTATTCACTTTCTTCGATAGGCTTTTCGCTCTCATAGTTGTTAACTACGAGGAATATAAAAATCGTCTAGGGACATAAACGAAAAAGGGAAAATAATTACATATAGACATCAAACACATGCCTTACGAAATGTTTAGCTCTTTACTTAGAAGTAAGTAATGGTACGTTTTCAGATGCAATAAATAGGCTATAGTCCGGCAGACGGTTTTATCCATGCCGTTATTTTTATGTTAAGGCATATGTTTTGTTTTTTAAACATTTTTTGTACTAATCTTGAAATTGTGGGTTTTTTGATTAGCAAATCAAAATTAGATTCGTTGTCCAGCTTATTCAGGTAAAAACGTGTTTTTAAATCTAAACTAGGTGTTGGTTGAACAAGCCAACAATCAACTTCCAATCTCAACCTCATAAGGTCCCTCCTGAAAAATGGCCAAAAGGAGGGAAAACTCATAAGGTGGGATTGAGATAGGAAGTTGATGTCCGAGTGGATCGAGGTCACGATAGCTCAAGTGGTAGAGCAGCGGCATATCTAGCCGAAGATCGTGGGTTCGAATCCCGCTCGTGTCATTAACTGTTTTTCATCTCAACTAAAAACCTTAATTAATTGTAATGTATTAATTGGTCAAGCGGACCACAAAATTAGTGAATTTAGTAAACACAGTATTTAATTTCAACTTATTCATTACATAAATTTTGGAAAAGGTAGTTCTGTTCAAAGAAGTTTTAGTCAGCTATCCGGATGTCGAGAAATAAATACTCATCACGTGTTCGTATCTGCTGCCTGATGATGAGTATATTACGAGAAATCCGGCTAGCTGCCTAACACTTCTATGAGTATCACCCAATCATTTCTATACATCGGTCTATAAAACAATAAGTATATAACATAATTATGTAAGCATAACATTGTAATAGTATTAAAAAACGCTAAGCACATAAAAAAACGCATTTTCTTCACTTAACGAAAAAACACTGAGTCATGAATATGTAACTAAATCGTTCATAACCATAACCCTGACTAACCAAACCCTCACCGTAATCCATCCGTAACCCTCACAGCAATTTATCCGTAACCCTCACCGTAATCTACCCCTAACACTCGCAGGAATCCATCCCTAACTCTCGCCGTAATCCAGCTCTAACTCTTACAGCAATCCATCCCTAATCCTCTCCGTACACCATCCCTACCTTATCGTAATCTATCCCTAACCTTCACCGCAATCCATTCCTAACCCTCACCGTAATTCACCCTTAACCTTCACCGTAATCCATCCTTAACACTCACCGAAATTCACCCATAACCCACACCGTAATCTATCCCTAACCCTCACCCTATTCCATTCCTAACACTAACCTAAAACTTTTATAGTGAAGGCAAATAGTTTTCAAGTGAGCAACACGACACTCAAGACTGAAAACAAACCCTTTGAGCCCTGAAGATGATCTCAATAAAGATCGAAACGTTGACACAACAAAGAAAATGTTTTTTTAAAACCTACGTCACACCAGACCGCATCTCACGATTTCCAAATAATCTTTAGAAAACTGTTAGGGTATTTTCAACTTATTAAAATTATGATTTATTTTTGTATTGTTTTAAGAATCATAGAGATGTAAGTTTTTGAAACTGGTCCAAACACTGAAATTTTACATTGCTAAATGAAGCAATATTTCAAGATAATAAGAAGAAATGCATCCTAGCACACTAATACAAAAGAAGTTATAAAACAGCATATTAAAATGATAAGCATTAAAAAAAGCACTTGTGAGCTCTCAATTGATCCAACCCAATAACCACGACAAATAAAAAATCCTATTAAGATTTAATGTAAGCCAAAATTAAGACAAAGGGAAAGGTTTCGGCGTGTTTAGAGAGCGTCACTGATCCTTCATGCGTTGTTCTCAACGGCAAGCCGAGCCGACGAAGAAAACATACGAAAGAGAGACATGCACTCGGGTCTGAAAATCGGCACGGGTTGGAAAGCATGGAATGTGGGCGATTCAAGTGCAAGGCCGAAATTATCAGTCCGTGTTATCCCCAGGTCTTGGGCAGAATCTTTGATAATCGTCCGGGGTGGAAGGGGGCTCGTCCAGGAGGAGGTAGACGTACCGCGATCAGTCTGTGTTGACGGTTTGCACGTGGAAGACTCCCGACTCATGGGATACCGGTATAAGGTAATGCAATTTTAATATTTTATTGTCACTTTTCATAAATCGCTTCCGTTCAAACGAAATTAATAAATGAAATTTTACACCACCATACCAATCATACAACGTTTTTTATGCTTCGTATAATACGACATCAAACTCTAAAATCAATTAACCCGATATTGCCAGTAAAATCCCAACTATTTGAATAAAAGTTACACAAATTATTCAAAATGCACATTTTTTCACAATTTTAAGCGAATTTCAACGAGATATTTCCAACTTAATGAGTTTTACACCTCGGTAAGACAGTAAGTTGACTGTAACGTTTATTCTTGATAAATTCCCGACTATTTCACAAATTAGAAATGGCCAAGTATTTTTCGCTTTCTAAACATTTATAACACAGCGGAAATAGTTCTAATTAGAAATGTAAAAGTTAATTAATAACGTCTGTAGGTGCAAATAGTCCAAAATGATATCGATTAATGATCAAGTCAATTATCTAGTTCAATCAACATCAACATTAACCCATTTCTATGCTAAATAATAAACTTTTTTTATTTCTTCCTTTTTTTGCAAATCTTAATACATAAGTATAGTTAAATATATAAATGTAACGTAGTAAAACAAGAAGAGTCTTTTTAGTTTTTGTATTGTACTTTACTTTTGGAAAAACACAGATAATTACCAAAGTAAAATATAATACAAAAACTAATAACACCATTCTTGTTTTTATAAAATAAATAAATTAATTGAAGAAAGAACACAACTTTTCATTTAAAGAAAAACATTTACATATGGAATTCAGGCAGACGAAGAATGGGATTTTAGAATGGAGAAATTAAATAATGAATTGGATATGGAATTTTATGTCATAGACCTGTGCTAGGTCTCATTTTTTTAGAAAATTTGACTCTAAATAAGAAGTCATTTTAAATGTTTTCCTAGCTTCAGTCATCCATCAGTAAATTCCAAAATTCGGGAAGATGTTAATTTTTGGACTTTTTACTAAAATTTTGAATTGAACTGTGGAGCCAGGAAATCTTTGGAGCGGCGCCCTATAGCAATCGATAGGAAATTAAAAAAATAAATAAAACCAGGTGGTCGTTTATTTTATTTATTTTTTGATAGGCAGTGTATACTACGGAATATACGTATTTTCTCGTGATTCGAGATTCGCTGTATTTAAATTTTATTATTTCTTTCTTATTTTCCACATATTGGTTAGTTTATGCAGATGAATAGTTAGGACTTTTCTAAGGAGGTACGCTTTCACTACCTTTTAAGGCGAAAAAAAATGTATACGTAAAAATAAACTTTAAAAGGAAGTGATATGTATTATTTAAAAAAGCCAAAAATATTATAATTATTTATAGATGGGTTTTTGGGACCGCTTCCCATAAAACCACCACTAACTAAATACAGCCATTACACATCTTAAATAATATTTATACATGATAAGTTCATTCTAGATTAAATCGCAATATTTTCTGTCGTCTATCTTGCCCGTTTTAAATGGACATTTTAAGATTTTAAGAACGTTTTTTTTTTTTTTTTTTTTTTAATAAACCGGACTTGTTTTGAATTTGCAAATTAAACGGGAAACCCACCGTAAGTTGTGTCACGTAAACACTAATCGGCAAGGCCAAAAGGTCGTCTCAGCCAATAAACAAATCTGAGCTTTTCGAAGATTTTAACATAGACATTACTGAGTGTCTGTCGCCTTCATTTCACTGTTACTAATATACTCAAAAATTCACTTTAGAAACACAATAGTACATTAAATTCTAAATCCAATTTCTTGCCCACGAGCACAAAACGAATAACACCATATTTTTTATGGTTCGAACAATAAAATCCTTGTCTTTTATGTTTTCACTTTAATTTGGGTTCAAGTTAAGTGACTATAATTAATTCCTTTAACAATGAAAATTGTGTCGTCTCAATCGATTCAACGCTTTTGGATTGATTTCTGGAAATTCAATCAGCCAAAACAGTTGTTGCACATCGCTGGATATATAATAACAGCAAACCAACTAACCTTATTGCCCGCGTCAAATTCATTTTTTACGCACTTATATAAAAGTTGGCAAATTAGGTAAGTCTGTAAAGGGCCATTCTTAAATATCTGTAATTTAAAATTACTTTGGGAACAGATTGCAATTTTAAAATATATATATATATAAAAAATAATAATAATTCCTGTCATACAAAGAGGGTTTAACGCCCAACTACCCGGTGGATGTCCAGGGAGTCAAACCATTACTTAATACATTTATCATCTCAATTAAAACACCATGGGCAACGCCGGGATTCGAACCTAGGATCGTTAGCTTGGCAAATACGAGTCGAACGCACTAACCAATCGACCACCGCGGTACTCTAAAATTTGCAATTTATTAATCATTTAGTTTGTATTTTATGACGCTCATAAAAATTCAAGCTTAATTGACAATAAAGTATGATTAAACGGGTTTTTATAGGGTTTCATTTATTAGATAGTACGTCGAATACTTGATTCGTGTCAATATAAATTTTAAAAATCTAGCATTAGTATTAACAAGTATAAATAATTTAAATGAAATTAGTGTCTAGTAAGAGTGTAGAATATTATTAGAACAATTTATTCTATATATTTGATTATTGACTGTAGAAATTTGTAATTTTCGTCAGAATCGAAATACAAATTTCATGTCCACTAGAGGTGATTTAAGACAAACAGAAAACTGTATTTTACACTACAGTGTACATAAGCAACAATTAATTTAAAAATCTGACGAGGTTATTTTTGGCAAGTCCAATGTCGGCAGCTTTCTCAGATAAGTCGTTATGTAGAACATAACATGTCATCCATCGTTCATTCCAACTGTCCAGCCTCATGTAGAGCATAGAGGAGAATGAAGCGTCATGAAAGGGATTGTTTGACGTTGTAAAAGTATGAAATGACAATTTCGCCCAAGCGTGTAACGGGGTCAGACATCAATAGCATTATAGGAATAATTGGGGATTATCGAAAATACTTTCATGTCGAGAAACCGTTAACCTCAAAGAAAAACCCCAATTATTCAAACTATATACGCTAAACTAAAATGTTAGTCATTTATTTTTTGAGAGAAAGACAGGGAAAGGGACGAAGAGAAAGAGAAAGAGAAAAAGAGAGATAAAAAAAGATAAGAGAGTTCGTGATGGTACCCTTAGCATCAACAATAATTTGCAGATAAAAAACAAAAACACTGGCTTTATTTTATAATTAGCAGGTCTATTATATAAAACTCATTCAAGGTAGTAAACTATTGACACAAATTTCCAAGGAGCTTGGTCTTATTAAAGTTCGACAAAATTTCGTCATGGTATTTTTGGTTTGTTTATCGACGTGCAATCTATTTTACCGAATTTCTCTGAAAATCTGGTTTAAGAAGATTGAGAAGTATGTTAATTATAGTGAACGATGATGTGATCCAAATGATCTGTTTCAATTTACGTTAAAGAACCAAAAAGTTAAACATTGGAGATCACAAATCATGTCGATATTTTCCTTTTTCAAAGAATTCAATTGTCTCGTTTTTAAATTTTGAAGTTGAAGTTTGAGTTAGGTCGGTGGGCACAGCACCAAACATGATCTGACTGCAGAGTAGATGAGTGCCAGCCCTGGGGGTGTGCACGAGTCGGCCCTGATACAAGATCCGATTTATCTGAGAGTATGAATCGCTGGGTTATAAACCGGAACAGGCTCGTAAAGAATCGACAGGTCCGAAACTATGAGGCTAAAAGTATGTTGAAAATGTTTGACAAAAAAATTGTTATTTGTCGTACGTGTAATTTGACAGCACGTACAAACCAGTTCCAGGCTCTTTATCTATCCAGTCACGCTAGTTTAGGAATAGGCATTCCGATCTTTCAATTGAATAGTAATGTTACCAGAAACGCTTTTTACAATTCGAACAATGCCAACATGTGCATGAATCAATGTTACACAAATGTGAAACCAACGTGGATTTCTCTACTCTTTATGTTTATGATTCGAAAACTTTCCCATTTTTAAAAACTTTCATAACATTGAATATTTATTACGAAACCGCTTTTTTCTCTTTTTGTTTAAATTGGATTCATATATTTCTTCAAGTGCGAGGAATCTTAAACAAGAAAATTAAGAAAAGAAAAAGCGTGACGCTATAGCAAAGCTACAGGTTTTCTTTAACTAACTAGAAAGATGCCTTGGAAATTAATAAAATAATTAAAAATTATCGTCGTGTAATAAAAGGTCGAGACAGGAAAGCGGATAAGAATGTGAAAGAGTCAATGGACAGAACGGAAATTGAATGGTTTCAAATCAGTGAGCAGCCGTCGCAAGGATAATCTTCAGGACGTTAAAACCTTTTGTTTGCTTTCTGTCAAGGCTATGGGAAAAAAAGGTCATTCTCCGTGAATTTCCCACATAAGAAAACAGTTGGTCGGGATTATAATTCCGTTGTTCATCTCGATTAGGTCGGACTGGTGGGTGGAAATTTTCTGGCAGGTGTGAACGCTTTTCCCCCGGCTGCTTAAGATCCTTCGCATTAATAGCTGCGCCTCACGATCCCCCAAGAGGAGATGAGGTCAACCTAAAGATATTTTACCCGTTCAAGCTCCGTTAAAAGGAAAGTAGCACAAAATATTCGGCTCTAATCGTAGTGTTACTACACCGACTTGCTATTCTAATCCGTAAGGTATTGCAACAAAAATTACTAACCGATCAACCAGAAAGGCATTAGAAAATAAAAATGCTGAACCTTTGTCTATCTTAATATGAACGCAGATTAAGTAGGAAATGCAAAACAGAAAATAGACGTTTACCAATTACAACACTTTAAACCGAAACAATCTGATTGTACTAAATTAATCGAATTCCGATCCCCATCATTTTGCACAGTCAACATTCGCTGTTTAGGCCTTTCAGGTGGATTTAAACTTCTCCCCACGAGCCTGAGTGGACAAGATTGGACAAATGAAATAGAAGAATTAGAAATTAGAAAAAGCAAAAGACAGGCATAACCAACAAAGGCAGACCAAGATGATCATAGATGATCAAACTAAAATTCATCACCCCACAGAACCTAGAACTAATCTGACATACAAAACAGTCTCATGTTAAAATTTCAAGGCCAAGAGTTCATCCAAAAATGTAAAATGATTTTAACATATAGAGAAAATTTTAATTTAATAGTAATGAACACTAAATAGGTCATGTACTTTGGCGGTTTCGCGATCATTTTGATTGATGTTGTTTTGGTTTTTAAGAGGGTTGCGGCTTCTCATCCACTTCAGTGGTTAGTATTATATATACCTATTCAGCTTATTGTTTTTGAAACAATAAATGTACGTTGATTTAAAAAAAAAAATTATACCAAGAGGAAATTAGAATACAGAGAGTTCTTATTATTCCATAAATTTATTGGTACGAAGGGCTTATAACGGATAATCGGGCTTAACTATTGGCACATGTCTAGTAAGTTATTCTCAATACGCTGTCCTATTAGTTGTCCTAAGATGACTTGTACCCTTGAGTCACCATTGGTTGTCTTATCCTTGCGCGCGTTTCGGCTTTCTTGAGGCGACGGTGGCGAGTTGTTCCCTAGTTCGACGAGAAGATGGTTAGGATGAGCAATGATTGACGTGTGCAGACTGTAGCGTAGATGAAACGTGTGAAATGTCCAGATTTCTATGGGGTGTAAAATTACAGACAAATCAAGGGACATCCTTCGTTAATCTCATACCCGATTTTGTAGCTGTGGATGACTTGTAAAATGAGAGTCGGCTGTGAAACTTCATATTCCGCAAGGGTACATTCAGAAGGATCGATCAAGTATCAAATATAAAAGTGTTTTCATAGAGAGGGTTAGGTTTGATCGCTTTCCAAAAAAACTTCGCAGTTGGTGTATACAATTTCGAATATGGACAACCAGGAGGTATGGCCAATGTCGGCTTCTTGTCGGGTATATCCTAGGTACATTTGAACAATGCGCCAAGGAAATAAAAAAACTAGGAATACATTCCCAGAAGATAGCCATTTTCTCTGACAGCCTGGCAACACTCAGGGCGAGGCGAAGGCAGTGTTTGGAACTGCATGGAGGCCCTGAAGGAAGTCAGCGACACTAACGACCTGATCCTGACATGGGTCCCTGGACACTCGGGGCTTAAAGGCAACGAAAAGGTTGACATGTAGCCAAAAAGGGAGCCAAAATGGACTCTCTTGGCCCAGAACCTTGCTACGGCCTTGCAGCCTGCCACAAAAAAGGATACATCTTAAATTGGATCCTTTATGAGTTAAAAACCTGGTGGAACAATACCATAGTATGAGGCACGCGAAGAGATTTATAGAAGGACCATCCGCAAAACTGACAAAAGAAATACTGGAAGACAACCGCAACCGAGCCAAGATTCTGGTTGGACGCCTGACAGAGCACTGCCACTTAAGAAAGCACATGCACCGGATAGGAGTACAGCCAGAAGAAACACTTCAGATACTGCCAGGAAGAGGAGGAGACCGCAGAACACGTTTTATGTTTCTATGGAGGTCTATGTAGGTGCAGGTAGAGTAAAATCCTAGAGTAGTACTAGGAGAGTAAAATCCGCAAAAAAGATCCTACACTAAGGAGCCGCTGGCAAAGCTGTGGAGGCTGGTTAATAACTCTAGCTGGCCAGTGAGTTATAAAAAACAGGGGAGCACCACAGATCAATTAAGGTTGAGATGCAGTAGGCCTTGTGGCCGGCTTTTTTATCCCTATCCCTCCTAGGTACATAATCGTTTGCAAAGTAGGGTTAACTTCATTGTTTACTACCCCTTTAGGAGAATAGGTTGGTATAGGAAAAGAGGAATAGAATAACTCCACAAATGCACCCAATAATGATGCGGAAATTGGCTTGATAGTAAGGCAAAAGAGGCACCGGCAAAATTTCGAAAAATTACTCAATTGCTCCCACAGAATGACGACAGTGCACGAGTACAAAAGTATCTCTTCCCACGTGATTGCCGCGCTTCATTGAGTTTCGTAAACTCTGAGATTCATACCGTAAGTTATAAATAGTTGAATGAGCGAATGACAAAACGCAATTTGCCTTCTCGACCTGAAAGAACTGAAAGACGTACGTCGTCAGAAACTCTTTTCAACGAAGAACACCGGGTAATGAAATTTTTATGTTACATCACAAAATGACTGTGCGAACCTTTTTTTTTAATTAATTCACCGCCTGCAACGGGCTCGTGGTTTCTACGTTCCCACCGTTCCTCAATCAAGACCCTTTGGGCATGAAAGAACTGAAGAAGAATACACCATTAAACCGTTCACAAATTTGTTCTTTAATATTGTTTTTCTTGAGGCCATGGTATAAGATAGCAGAAGACTGGTAATAATAGTCTAGAATACTGATTTAAAAAATAAATACGAGTCAATTCAAATGACAATGAAATTACTGAAAAATAATACTGGGTGAAAAGTGGAGTCTTGTACCCATTGCTGTTACACATTTGTTAAACCTAGGAGGGAATGAAGTACATTTTCAAAATCTATTATTTTAAGAAATAATGTTCATATATCTAGGATCTTCTAGTTGGAAACATTTTCATTCAAACCAAATTAGACTTTTTATTACACTATATTTTTCCAGATTATATAGTTTTTTAAACATACACGTAGAACGAAGGTCTAATGAATGAAATTGCATACAGCTCTACTTCTAGTTCAAGAACATATTGAATAAAACAAGGCATAATTTAAAATTGGTGACTATTTTTCCTTTGTTATCGTCACTAGCTGAAACGACTCGTGGAATAACCTTATTTCAACGGATCGCCACAAAAGGCCTGTCTCGGACTGATTATTTTACAAATTCCCTTTTTCACTACGGGACGACGGCCTTCTTCAGTTCGACCAGAACTCATTGGGGACCAAGATTATCCTTTGACGATTATTCGGGGCAACTCAAAGCACGCAATGGCCTGAAGACATGGGTAGCCACTTGTTTAAAAAAATATATCCTTTCATCACAAGCACTGTCGGTTTTAATAAAACTAGTGCCTTGAATGGAATAGTCAAAAATTAAATTTCCTCCTGCGGTGGATGGATTGATGGGTCAATCAGTAGGCCATCTTGGTCTGCAATAATAAGCGTGCAATAATGCTAACCAAGAAGATAGGTAACTATTAAACCAAAAATTAGTTGTTTAAAATAACATATAAAAAAAGAAACCCACAAAACGTGCTATTTCAACTACTTCTAATATTTTTTGTTGCTATTTTTAAATTTTATATTTTATGTATTGCACCGAAACAACTGACTATAAAATGACAGCACAATGTGATCCCTGACATTGAATAAAAATAGTAGAATCAATTTATGATTATTACAAGACTTCTTTTTGACTGATTCACTTACTGATTCGTCACAGTTTGTTAGTCAGAAGCGTCTAAACCTTTTGAAAATTGCACAAAGTGCTGATAACGATTCATTCCATTACCAGAACACTTGCTTATATGCAAATTATACAATTAAAAAAGGACCCAATTTTTCAGGTCAGATCAAAGCGAACAATGTCAAAAACAAAGTTTACCGATTAAAATATTAAATACAAACGGTTTTCGATTATCATTGTTTGTAAATGCTAGAAATTAAAAAAAAAATAGTTCGGCCGGGCATTAATAAATTAGGATCGATTTCCTAGTCGGGAGTAAAGAAGGATAAGAGGCACCTGCGAGTCCGAGGTCGTTCAACCGAAGAGACGTCAGGTTGTTGGTAGGACCGTTAGGAAGACATACCGGACAAATTTCATTCCCTCGCGTTTCGGTATGTCACCAAAACACGGAACAAAAAATGGGGCACACACGATAGCATCGTTCACGGCCAAAATAAACTACTTTTTAAGACGATAAAATCCATTAAATCACTTGACCGTGAAACAAGAGGAAAAATCACGATTGACGAAACTACATATATAGGTCTCAGATCGTAAATGGAGTAGCGATTCGTTGTGTTCTCTACTTATGTCACGTGACTTAAAACAACCTAACGGTTAGGACAAATAAATATCAAATAAAAAATTAGGTCAATGAATGAAATGGGACAGCTAAAAGAATGATTACACGAATCGAAATAAGAATACGGTAAAAGATTTCAGGGAAAAGCACGTAAGCTATAAAATTGTTTACGACATGCATACGTACAACATTTATGTCAATACTGAACTTTCAACCGAAGGGTTGCCACTCCTCGGCGTGCTGACCCTAGGGTCTATTGATACTTCGTTATGCGACTGGTCGCTAGTATCACCTTTAAGCCAGATACCCAGGGGATCGTCGTTTCCCAACCAACGGGTGACTACGCCGGGGACTGTCGACTTCTAGGCCATTTGAGCCCCAAGCACATGAAAACTATAATCTAACCTAATACTAATTAAATTCCATAAGTCAGTCTTACAAATAAATACGTATAAAGTTAGCAGTAGTGTTTTTAGAAAGAATGAAGATCGTGCACGAACGATGTTATCAGAAAGAAAAATATTTAAGCAAACGTAAGATGGAGAAAAACATGAGATATACAATAACAATGGATGAAGGGTAGATTTAGAAAATACTAGAATTGTTTACTTCTCTAATACTTAATTTATGGAAGCATTAGTTTATTATGCAGGAAGATTCACTACTCTTCGAAAAGTCCGTCAGGTGCTTCTATACCTCGAAATAAAAAGAAAAATTCAAGGTAAAAAATATACAATATACATAATATAAAATATAATACAATGAAAAAGAGACAACAAACATAGCGAACAACCAAGCAGAAAAATTGGACAAAATATCTACATAAAACACAAACAAAAAAAGAATAACGTACAGAAGTTGTAAAACCAAACTTTAACCTAATTTAAAAAAACGTAATTTTTCTGCTTTAGTATGAATTTTTCTTTTTCTTTTAAGGTATGGAAGCACTTGACGAACTTTGTCGTACGAGTAGAGAATCACCCTGTATAATCAACTTATGCTTACCCATAACATACTATATATTAAATATATGTCCACAAAGACGGATATTAAAACCTGGACGAAAGTAAAAGGGATTTTTATTCTCAAAACTATTCCCTTGCTGTCGCTCTATTACAAGATTTTTATTCTCACACGCCCTCCGCATAATATTATCGTTGATATTGTTGTTTACAATACAAATTACTCTGGCAACATCGTCGCGGGAATCATTTTGGAAAGTGTACTATCAATTTCAATTAAGACAACATATTGACGAGGGTTAACTTTACATGTAACTTTGCATTTATAATTGATTTTCGAAAGGGAATGAAAGCTTTAATTCCCTATAAAATAATTTTCGCCAACGTGTAATTAGAGATGGTTGAGGTGCTTAAAAATTAACTAAAATCCGACTTTTGTGTCTGTCTGAATTGAGTCTACATATACATATAAATGATAAGAAACAATTTAATAAGTTATAAAATAATTAATGCTAACAATAATTTTACTACCGAAACAACTTCGAGTGGACCAGGTAAAAAATACTACAAAAGCCAAACAAATTAATTATAAATTTCAAAATATTCAATTTCAATATACAGGGTGATTCACTACTCGTACGACAAGGTTCGTCAGGTGGTTCTACACCTCAAATACAACAAAAAAGTTGGTTTCTACCATGGTCCGATTTTCTACTCTTTCGCAGGTATTCAACTTTTTTTCTCAACTATCTGCGATTTTTTTCATAAATCTTATCATTAATTTTTCTATTTTTTTACTTTGTTATTTTTTATTAAGTTAAAGTTAGGTTTTACAACTTCTGTTGTTCTTATTTTGTCTGTGTTTAGTTATTCAGATATCGTTCTGTGTTTAGTGTAGATATTTTGTCCAATTTTTCTGCTTTGGTTGTCTGTTATGTTTACTGTCTCTTGTTAAGTGTTTTGTTTCATTTGTCTTTCTTTTTGTGCTTTTTATTAAGTTAAAGTTGTGTTTCACCACATCTGAATTGTTCGTTTTTTTCTTTTTTTTTTTGTCTGTGTTATATGCAGATACTTTGTCTAATTCGTTAACTTTGTTGTTCGCTAAGCTTATTGTCACTTTTATACTATTTTATTACATTTTTCTCTCTTTTATTTTTTATTTTATTTTTTTTTTTTAAGTACTTTTGGAAAATACAATTTGTTCAGGAGAAAAAGTTGAATTACTATGTAGATTAACCCCACTCCCCCTTTTTCATACCTTGGATAAAATTTCTGCATTTGTTACGATGTAATTAAAGAAAAGGTTTACCGCTAGAAAGATTATTAATCGAAGAAGTTGTTATGAAATTTGCCAAGCTCTACCATGAGCGTTGAGCGAAAGATTTAGTGTTTACCAAAAATTAAATTGAAAGTGCTAGAATGGTGCCTTTGAACGCTCTTTTCCAAGCTTATTTGGATTTCACTAAAAATGAATAGTTCATGAGCTACGAGTAGCTTTATGACGAAAACCGTAGATAGTTGGAAAAAAGTCGAATATCTGGGAAAGGGTTGAGAATCGGACCGTGGTTCATACGAACTTTTTTTGATACATTCGAGGTATGGAAGCACCTGACTAACTTTGTCGTACGAGTAGTTTTTCATCCTGTACATTTTGTATATTTGGTAGATAAAACATCAATTAGACAAAACATCCAGTTTATGGTTTTATTTAAATATGTGTATTGGAAAATCTGCCTCAATAATATTGGACTCTCTTTACTGTTAATATGTCTAATCAATATCCATTAGTCATAAAAGTGTTACTTGTATTAACAGATATCTCTGTTCATAGCATTGGTATAAATAACCCGACTAAGGTACTTTCTGAAAGTTATGACGAAAATTTGTCTATGAGGAAAAAAGGTAAACGGTCATGTCAACAATAGGTACGAGCCAAGAATTTGAGTTTAACATGAGTCCACTACGGCTTGTAAAACATATAATCTGACATATTTTTAATCAATGATGTAATTTCTTTTTTTCAGTAAAACATGAATAGAGTTACGGTATTTCGTTTTACGACTGTAAAACGTTTTGATCTAACAATTGTGACTATTTTTCTCGCCTGCGTAACAATCAGTACGTGATCGCGCCCCTGAACCCGTGGTTTTTGTATGCCTGTCTCTCCAGCTCAACGGTCCGACAATAAAAAAATTAGATTAAAAAAGTTGATATATTTTCACGCCTGCGTGCGTTGGAAAACTATTGAGAGATTGGTGTCGTGCTAAATGACTAGATATGTCTCGGGGGATAATAAAAAGATAAAGATGAGAAAACTACTCTGTCAAAAAAAAAGTTGTACTTTTTGCCGATTTGCTTAAACTACCCGACTATATACATAGTTTCAAATAAAAATTAAATCAATAAAAAAAACCACTGTAAGATCTACACGAAAAAAACTAGATTTAAAAAAATTCCTCCACAAACTTATTTTTTGTCTGTTTTTGCATTGACCTTTTGTCTTCGGCCATTTGTTTTGTTTTTTTAATTTGTTCGTTATAAATTGCAACGAGTTCGATTGACAAAATCGACCAGAGCTCGATAAACGTCGAAATCTTTTGTACATATTAAGAATTTATTATTGTAAGGTTTTGCGATTTTGCACTGGTCTATCGCACCGAACATAATCTTTCTTTCTTCATCATATCTTCTGCTATGATATACTATATGTTCCGCATTTTCTATTTGGTTGCATATTACATAGATCATTGTCTTTCTTTCCTATCAGTATGCATTACAGATGCAATGGTTTGACTGTAGTCTGACTATCGTAACAATGACTTGCCTTTCATACGTTTCTTAGGTGAATCAAGGAACGTATCTGACTTTCGGAAAGATGTATTTATACCACTGTCCATTGCTTGATTACCTATATCTATTCTGCCACTCTTTTAATAACATTGATGGCATCGTAATGGGATATTTTCAACTCTTTTTCTATTTCTGATTTTTTTGTAACTGACGGCCAGTTCGTTGGCTTTCTTATTTCCTTTCAATGAACAGTGGCCTCGTACCCATAAGAATAAATTCCACAAATTTAAAATAAACACAATTTTTAAAACAATTCCCAATAATCATTAAGATTGGATTTTATTGTTGTGTCAATGTTTTAGATTGAAATGACGGGAGGCGTTTTGTTGATGGTGGTCGGGTTCTGTCTGGCAGCCCAAAGCGTTGAAGTTTCAGGGCAGTGCCCTTGGGATCATCAAGTCACTGATCTTCAGTCGTCATGTATCTGTGCTTACAACTTGCTTCAGCAGCTGTCAGTACAGTGCGACATGGTAGACTTCACTCAACTTCTGAGGTCTTTAGATAAATTCAGCAGGGCACAACCTATTGATTTACTTTATGTAAACAATAGCTCGATTAAAGCGTTAGCCTCTGGGGGGTTCAAAAATCTCAGACTGACCAATCTGCAGTTATCAAGCTGTAGGATCAAGACTATCTCAATTGGTGCATTCGAAGGCCTTCATGCGACTTTGAAGAATCTTTATCTACAAGATAATGAGATTGAAGAAATACCAATTGATGCACTTAGGCCCTTAAAAAATCTAACTACTTTAGATCTTTCAAAGAACAAAATTCTAAAAGTGAGTATTAAATAATTTAGCAAATAATAAATTTTGAACCGTTACACATTTTAATCATATAAATTATTACCAGGTGCCAGATAATGCTTTTGCAACCCTTGAAAATTTGGCGACATTAAAATTAAATGACAATAATTTAACAGTAGGAAGAAATGCATTTAATGGCCTGGAAGCATCCTTAAAAAATCTAAATTTAAAAGCGACAAGACAGAAGAAAATGCCTGAAGCTGTCAGAAATTTGAGAACACTAGCTTTCCTCGACTTAGCTCAGAACGCCATAAGAGAGCTCCCAGGTTTTATTTTTTTAATTTTTAAAAGTTAATTAATAAAAATGACACAGAATTGACAATTTTGTTATTTAGGTCCAAGTGGTGCAACAATAATGGATGGTCTTAATTCACTCACAGCCCTAAATCTTGAGAGGAATGTAATCCAAACTATTAGTGACAATGCTTTTGTGGGAATAAGCGATACTTTGAGTTCACTCAGCTTACTGAATAATTTACTAACAGACTTCCCTACAGGAGCACTTAGGCCTCTGTCAGAACTTAGAGTTTTGGACATTGGGTTCAATTTACTCACAGAACTGCCATTAGATGCTTTTGTCGGAAATCCTTCATTGACACTCTTAGCACTCGATGGCAACCCTTTATCAACAGTGCCTGGTCCAGCAATTGCACACCTTAATAACACCTTGAGAGGGCTTTCACTGGGAGGACGATTTCTGCATTGTGACTGCAGGCTACGATGGGTGTCACAGTGGATAAGAAGGGGTGATCTTCAAGTCACTTCAAGGGAAAGAAACCCTCAATTTTGTGGTTCACCTCCAGGTTTAGTCGACAAGAATTTTTACAATGTTGAACCTGAAGGTATGAATTGAGAAAGCAAAATATTTTATAATGTTCTAAAGCAATCTGTTTTTAGAACTAGTATGCTCTACGAGTAAACCAGGAATTGCCACTGCTGTTGATGATAGTGAAGAAGAAGCCATACCTTTAGAAATAGGTGTTGGTGTTGGTTATGTTGAACCAGCAACCACTACAACAACTACCACATCAACAACAACAACCACAACCATACCTACTACTACTGTTGTAACTACAACCTCGACTACTACACCAAAACCAACAACCACACAAAAATCAACAACACCAAAGCCAAGAATCACACAAACCACACCTTCAAGGAGAGGTAGTGTTGTGCTGTCGAGGGGCACTACTTGGCCACAGCAAAACAGGCCTCCACTTGTTCTCGGTCACCATCCCAGGTATGGTTATAGTCAATAGTTCCAAATAATAATCAATTAATTATTTGATATATTTATATTTACAGGGTTCCTCAAGATGTTATCGTTCGCACAGCACATCGGCAAGATAATTCTGTTATAATACAATGGGACTCAGAAACAGCAAATATTCTTGGTTTTAGAGTAGTTTACAGATTATTTGGTGATAAAAGTTTTAAACAAGGACCTCCATTAGAAGCCAGTGAAAGAGAGTTCAAAATCAAAAATGTCCCTTCTCAGGTATTAATTTTTTTTTGTTTTGTGCCGGTGTTTTTGAAAAAAAAAAGCCCATTTGTAAGTACGTGTACAGTGTGAATGCAGGGCCGCTGACTATTTGATACTGGGACCTTTTACCTTACAGTGATGAGCGCCGTGTAAACGCCTAAACCGTTGCGGCCACCCCCTATTAAATTATTATTAAAATTGTCATTATCAGATTCTTTAAATCTAAATGCAAATTTTTATTTTTGACTAAACTTATACCTGACAGTATCATAATTGATTTTTAAAAAATAATTAAGCAATTTTGTTTCAACATTTATAAGATTAAATTTAGGGTAATGAAATAGATATTATTTTCAATAATCTCAGAATAAGCAAAGTTTTTACAATTAAATCTAAACATTTTATAACATAAATACTACAAATATTTTTCGGTATTAGTTTAAAGATATCTCGTCTTGTGTTTCTTTGTGTATATTGAGACTGAATGTATTTATTTAGCGGGAATGTGTAGTGTGAGAGGGTTGGTGGTGGAATATTGGAGTACCTCAATGACCTTTAATTAGATCAGTTATAATGTATGTATAAAAGATGATGGAGGAATATCAAGTACTCTGCCACCCTAAGTGAATGGTAGATAAATAGGAAAGAATGTATTTAAGAATGAGTGAGAGTGGGATCAAGTTTAGAACTAGAAACTGATTATGTTGGGCTGAAATGACCTAGCTGTCAATAACCAACACCCTGTAGGGTGATTCTCAAGTCTTGCTGTTAATATATTATAGTTTACACAAAAATCTGGAATTTCTGATGGGCTTCGGGAAATGATTCAGCTCTGTACATTTGTTTTGGTACATACATGTGCAGAATTGAGCCCATAAATCATTAATTTTCAATGTTAAAAATTAAAGCAAACATTTGTACTAGAAATTGAATTGATATAAAAATATTTTGTTTCAGGAGTGTATTGTTGTTTGTGTAGTATCATTAGAGGAAATAAATGTGGCTCCGGACACTGTTCCGTACTCCCAGTGTAGGGAAGTGCGTACCGTCAATTTACCCACAAACAATATGGACAAAATCACGATTGCAGCGTCAGCAGCCATTTGCGGCACAGTTGTAATAGCTGTTATTATCTTTGTTGCGACATCCAGGAGGAGGACGAGAAAACTTCATACGCTAGATGGTGGAAGTGGAGGACACTCTGGGAAAATGGGTTTGCCTGTCGGTGGGCTCCCTGTCGCTTGTTGCCCGGCATCTAGTCCTGGTCCTTTGTCTTCCCTTGCAACATTAAACGCATTCACATCGCACAAAGACTGGGACCAAGTGTCTGTCTACTCCAACAGAAGTCTTTCAAGACCAAGAGGGGTCTATCATGTCACCGATAGACAAGGTACGTACAACGAGGACCTCACTGACTTCAGGCGTAAACTCTACCTTAGCCTTCATAACGCATAATTACATTCTTTACGCCTTTTCTTTTAACTACAAAAAGGAGTGTTTTCTTTATTGTAAACACTTAGTGAAATCAGTGTTCTCCTATTGCCAAAAGTACTAACATTCAAATACCAAAAATTCATAACTTTTGTAGTGGTTTAAAGTCATTTTTTTATGGTTTATAAATAAATTAACTGTATTATTTATTGTTGCACAAGGACTGGTTGACGGAGACAAAGGACTGACAACAAGACAATCTATATCTTGGGACTGTAAGAAACTGAAAAGAGACCAATATGTCAACATTTATAAAAAACAAACACACAAATACTGAACTTGGACAGCCTTAACTATTAGTACAAGTTCAAACAAATATATCAGTTTCTGGTTCAAGAGATAGATCTCTGATTAAAAAATATATATAGTTGATAAAAACCGAACTATTTGGAAATAACTAAAAAAGAGAGAAATAGTTCACATTTATAAAAACTGATATATTTGTTTTATATTTATTTTTACAAATTACCAACATAATTGTAAATAAAGTATTTTATATTGATAATGTAAATATTAGATTTTTAAACTGTTCTTGACATCTATATTTCTGGTGTTGCTTTTTTAATACTTTCCAAGCCTGAATTAATATTTATTTTTGAAATGTATTTCAAACTTCGCATGTACGAGAGATAAATTGTAGATGAAAAACCCAATTGTGTAGAGTTTGTATAAATGATAATAAAAGTAACTTTATCAATTGAATTAACATTATTACTTTCTTTTATCATGCCTTTTTATGAAATTTGGCAAAATTAACCACCTGAAGAAATATGCAAGGAAGATATGAAGGAACTTTTCTTTCTAAGCTTTGGAACTTAAAAATGCATGGAGACTTTTTAAAGCTTTACTTCTAGAATTTTTGCTCTTCCACTGTATATATGCACAGGAAAGAAGCACAAGAAGGTCAGAAGAAACACATTCTTTGTATATATACAGTGGAAATACACAAATTCTATTTCAATTTGAATCTTGGGTCTCTTAAAAAATCAAAACTACTGAAAGATATTTTATATAAATAATTTTATGTTTTTCAAGTTGAATCCAGATGTATATGCAAAAATGTTATTTTAACTTTTTTTATGATAAAAGTTCGCTCTCAAGTTGTACAAAAGTGAATTTTTATTTGTGAAATATACTTTGCAAAATTGTTAGTCCATGAATTTTATGAAGTGATAAAACAGATTTTTAAACTTCAAAGCATAAATGTTTTAATTTAAAAAGAAAAAATGGTCTCTTATTATCAAGTAGAATGAATGTTTCCCCATATTTCACTAAAATATAAACTAATTATAAAACAATTAACTTTACAATAAATCTACCTGGATTCGACTTTAAAAAAATAATTAATTAATTAATACATATCAACGAAAAACCTGGTGTGTCTATTGCCACATCCAGGATCAATTTCAAGAGGTGGGTGTGTAAATGATGAATTGAGATACGGAGGACCTGGGCATAAATCCAAACCAAGATCTGTTGCTGACGGTCAGTCCCAGCATAGTTTCTCGAATAGCTCAGGAAGATTTCTTAACAGTGGAGCTTTTACATCGGGGCTTGTCAACTCAAGGCCAGGTAAATTGTAAAAGATTCAGCACGAACTCAGTCTAATGTAAATTATTAGTGAAATAAGATTAGAATACTTGTGAAACAAAAAGACAATGACTTTAAATGATCATGACATGACATTAGACTGGCTTCGACTTTTGCACCTTCAATAACAAACTGAATGAATTGAACAATAACCTATCCATGTATTGTAGAGCTAAGGCAATCTCGCCAGTCATTGGCCGTTTCTGACAGGATGAGCCGTGTGAGCTACCCAGCCAATGCAGCACACATACACCAGCAGTCGCAGCAACAGCGCAGAAGGTCACGCAACCAAAGAGAACATACGAGACCTTCAAGCCGATACTCAACAGCAGGATCGACCCACACTCTTAACTATTGTGGTGATACTTCAGACAACTGGACTGACCATGATATGGACATTTACATGGCAAGGAATCCTACTGCCAGGGGGGGTCTTGTTCCTTTATGAAATTAAGTCATATCTAAATTGAGTGAAATTTTTTATCAAGAATTCAAATGACAAACGTACGATGAATACATCATAACTAAGCAACATTTTGTTTGAGATCATATCAATTTAAAAGAAAAATCAATGAACAATCTCAATATAATCTCATTTTATTTTATTAAAATGAGATTCAATTTGTAAATATTTTTTATTTACATGAAATCTGTAAAATATATGTACAGTTCAAACAAGCTTGTAAGTTTTAGGAAGGTGAACTTTAAAAATGAAAATAAACTACCATATAATATAGTTAGAAATAGAATTGCTCACATATCTAAACATTGCAAGCTTGTAATGTAATTTTATTAATTTATGTGGAAAAAGAAACATCGCCACAGAGCATGTACTAGGAATATTTTATTAATATACTGTGTATTTATATTTTGTATATATTTAAATTAAATAAACTTTTTATAATTAATATCTTGTTGGTTCATTCCAAAATATGATCTATTAGACTTGCTAATGGTGGAGCAATTAGCAGCATTAACATAATTTATTTTTTTAATGATTTAACCATGGCATAGATTATTCCAGATCCATGTTTAATCAATCAGTTTTTCTTAAACATAAAAAACTCAACACTGCCATTTCTTGGTTTTTGGTCACACAAACTAATATACTATTGCAATAAACCTGCAATCGTTTGGTAAAATGTAATAAAACTTTTTTGTTTATTAAAGTAAACAGTAAGGAGGACTTTTTATATCCAACTATCTACTGGGTGTAGAGGACTAGACAATTCAACCCAATCCCTACTAGGTACATATACAGGGTGACTATAAGTGTCAAAACTTTCAGCAGGTGTTTCTACTCACAAAAAATTTTCCTATAACCCCTGTCCAAATCTCAATGGTGAAGAAGTAATTTCAGGTTTTGGTTTTTTATTTTATTTTTCGACTTAGGTCCACTAAATTGCTTATAAACTTCAGAATTACTGACTTAGAATAATCTATTTGTGCCACCTGAAAGAACATTAATTTGCTGTAAGAAAACATATTTTCATTGCAGAATTGTTGAAAAAAAAATGAATTTTTTTGAAAATATTGGCTTCTAAATTTCAACTATTTTGTTTTTTCTGAATTTTGTCATCAATTCTGCAATGCTAATCAGTTTGCTTACAGCAATTCTGCAGCAGTAATTCTGAAATTTATAAGCAATTTAATGGACCTAAGTTGAAAAATAAAATAAAAAACCAAAACCTGAAATTACTTCTTTACTGTTAGGATTTGGACAGGGTTTATAGGAAGTTTTTTGTTGCATATGGTGAGTAGAAACACCTCCAGAAATTTTCAACACTTATCGCCAGTCACCCTGTATATTTGGGCAGTAGCAACTTTCATATCTGCCTAAGCAAGAATATATTTGGTACGGTGTTCCTTTTTTCCCACACTACGCCCGAATATATTCATTTTCTAAATTGCCATCTCTTGACTTTTATTTAAAATACAACTTTTCTGCATTTTCTTCTAGAATAAGCACAAGGTTCTATTTTGTTGTTTCAAGCTATGAAATGAACTTACTGAGAAATATTTTACAAAAATTAACTACTTCATTTCATATTTCAAATGTTTCAATTAAATAAAATAAAAATAAAAATAACCTTTAAACAAATTAAACGAGTTTTAATGTTTTGTAAGTAAAGCAAATAAAAATGTAACCTTATGATGAAAATCATTCATCATCATGAAATCATTCACTGTATACAATACCTGTAAGACTTCTTAGATTTGAGGGAGTGTTCAACAGTGACACGACTAGTAAAGAAAGGGTTAAATCAACTGGGAAATCGAACCCAATATGACAGTACACATAGCAATATTTTATATGCACATGAACTCAACCACTATGGTTCTGAATTTATATGTCAAAAAAAGTCTCACATTATACTTACCCTGGGGGGGGGTCAGTGGCCGCAACGGTAAGGTGAAGGTCCCGAGTTTGAATCCAGCGGCCCTGTATTCGAACCCGACATACTTACAAATGTTTTTCAAAAACACCTGCACCCTGAGGGTTTATACAACCTCTGCTGTTGCAAAACCTCGTAAAAAAAATAAAAAAATAAAATAAAATACTTACCCTGGGATAAGGTTAGATGTATTCCAACGATACCGCAGTTCTTGATAGAATTCATGCCAAAGATATACAGTAGCTTTTAAACCTCCAAGTGAAGAGAGAGCATGGGCCAACACTACTGCAAGTCTCCAAACGAGACTGTCTACAGCACAAGTTTTCATCTACTGGGCAAAATGGGAGATGAAAATAAGCACAGAAAAGTATAAAATAAATACGATTCCAATCACCTGTGAGTTGCCTTTATTTATGTCACCTTCTGATGTATAAGGATGCTTCTAAAATTAATATTTAATATAGTACAAAAACAGTTATTGTTGCTGAAATTACTTACAGGATTGTTTTCTGCATCTGGGAACAAATAATAAATAATCGGAAGAAGGAACTTCATGCTTATCGGACCTTCACTCGAAATGCTCACTTTTCTTGAAGCATATTGGGTCAGCATATTTGATAATGATGGTATTTTAGATTCTGTCAAAACACTAAGGGGCTGAAGCATATCACCAGCTAAAACTCATCAACATCAATAAACTGCAGAGAGACTATTTTTTTCCAACTTACAATCCCGCAATCCAATTTCACTTCCAACTAATTCTTCTGTTGTGCTTGTTGATGTTGAGTGGAGGACAAACTCAGAAACGTAATCTGTAAGTAAGCACGCAGGATTTTCTGTTTTCACTATAGAAAGAGCCCATATTGGAGCTTCCATAGGGTCAAAATCACTGTATGCTTCAGAATCTACGACTACGGATTCGAGGATTTCAGGCCAACATGTATGTAACGTCATTGAGCTAAAATTAAATGAAATGACATTATTTACTATTCATTTTTTTTTTTTTTTTTAATGTAGGCATTAAAAAAATAAATAAACAAGAAAACATTAGCGTGGCACATGTGAGAAGGTTTTTGTCTAGTGTCCTTCATAGTTAAATTTTGCATGCAATTAATTAAAGAATCTAAAGAATTTCATATGACCCATTAAGTTCATATGCATGTATGCTGAACATGAAGGCTCATATAATGCTAATACTAACGTGAGAGGTTCACACAATGATCCAAAAGGTACATCCAACAATGCTTCAGGGAGATCCCCATTGTTTATTTCCAAATCGGGGGATTTCGCTGTCCATTCAAATATTGACCAGTCATTTAAAACGAAAGAAAATCTTGCTGCTACATTGACAGGTTCGCCCAGGAACGTCCCCCCAATTTTGGATTTGAAGATTCCCAAAAGACCTGATAACGTGCACAAAAATCATTATTATCATTATGTAAGTATGGAGAAAGTTTAAATACCTGTGAGGTAACGGCATTGCAGTGGAATTCTTTCAAGATGCACCATTTCGAATTCCCCACGAATACCTTTTCCTTCACAAATGCCCAAATAAAAGTGTTGCCAGAAATGAAGAGCTCTCACAAATATTGGCACTTCACTGTAAAAACATTAATTAATGGACAAAAATATCAACAGAAAAATAGCAGCCAATTACCATAATTTATTGCTAAGAGCAATGCAGACAGAACTCAGCAGCAATTTGATTTTGCTTTCTTGTAAAAGCTCATTTTTAATGGGTGTTATTACAACAAAGTCCCTCAGACCATACCAACGTGCCAATATATGTGGTTTTGTATCTTCAACTCCATTCTGAAACACCGTCTCCACAGGTAGAAAATCCAACTCGGAGCTCATGATTTCCTCCAGCGCCTGAGGCAACTGGGATTTTTTTTCTCCCTGAGCAGCTTGCTCATTTTCAGTTTCTTTAACAAAGTGGTGAGTTACGGTGAAGTTGACATCTACAAAAGAAAATGAATGAGGGCAAAAAGTAAATATAACTGTATTTTGTGAAATCTGGATTAAAATATTGATGACATCAATCCGTTTATAGTTGGTTTTCTGTAGTATGGTAATACACTGTTTAACTTTAGTGAAACTTTTGTAAAATGACATAAAATTAATTAACATTTTTAATTTACATTAAGGTATTCTCATCCTCCTACATCATCCTTCATAATTGGCTTCAAACCAAGATATCTAAGCAGACGAACAATTTACCTAGAAACCACTAGACTTAAACTTAAAAACTTTGATACATGCATCAAACAACTCTATTGACTAAATGACTGTATGCTTTGTCACCATCTAGTTTCGCAATGAATTATTAACAGCCAGTGTCATCAGTGAACATCCATTGGAATGTAAAAAAAAGTTAAAAAGTGATAACAATGTCCAACTACCATTGTGTCGAGAAAGAGGATCAAACCATTTAACAATATATTTTTCATACTATTTATTAAAAATTAAAATGCCATGGGCTCTGCTGGGATTTGAACCCAGAACCGCTAGCATGGCAAATAAGAGTTGAATGCCCTAGCCCCTCAGCCTTAATTGGTCAACGGGTATGTATGTTTGTCAAGTGCACATGAACCAAAGCTAAATTCAGTAAGTATACCCTGTGCTAAATTTTTATAGTTTTAGTTATAAATGACTACATAAAGTTCATATGAATGTTCATAATTAAATGCCTGAGAAAAATATAGCAGTGGCTATAAAAGTGGCTGACATGAATTAGTAAACAATCATGTGGAATTAGGTGCAGCACTTAAACCCATAAAGCATGAACCACTATTAGGCTCTAAAATATGCTTAAAGCGAAGCTGAATGAATGGATGCATGGAAAGAGATTCTCACATGCATTACATACTGAGAGGCCAAAAAAGTGATCGCCCTTAATATTTTTAATGATCTCTTAGACAATCCTCTATTGATTACATTACAACAATATTTGGCTCGTTTTAAAGGATTAGAGGTAAAAAATACAGATAAAATCCCCCATTTATGTTAACAATTGGTAAATAAATCTTGAATAGTCAATCTCTTCTTTACCAGCTTTTTTGTAAAGCTTCTTTCTAACATTTCAGTGATTTGATTTTTTAAACTGTACCACTTTTAAGTTTCAAATTTTTTTAAAGTAATGGTTTGAATTGATACAGATTCAGTTATCAAATCAGAACATTGACAAAAGATAGAAGAAGTCAAGGGTATGTGGCCAGTGTGCTTAACATTCCCAACACAACTGTTCAAAGGGTCTTCCATCGCTACCAAGATGCTAGAGGTCACTCAATAAGGCATGGATCAGATCGCCATCGGCCACATTTCAGAGAGATGATGGTTTTATTGTTTCAAATGTACTCCTTAATTAGCATTTTGTCACTACATAGATCAAGCAATGACTTCAACATGTTAAAAATGTCAATGTCAGTTCATGCACTGTAAGGCGAAGACTTTCAAAAGCTTAATTATGTGTGAGAAGGCCTGCCACTAGTGCAGAACTTTTAAGTTTCACAAAATCACATCAATTGGTCTGAGCAAAATTGATCTGAAATCTTGTTTTTGGATAAGTCAAGGTTTTGTTTGAGGTCTTCTGATGACCAAGAAGAACAGGAAAGCGACATATCCCTTAAACATTTTCACACTGGAGAAGCTGTGGAGGTGGCAGTGTTATACTATGGGCAGGGATTTTTATGGAAGGTCGCACCAACTTGGCTTGGAAAAGTTGTTCATTATATGCTACTAATTGGTTTTAATTTTTAGCTAGGATCTTTGGTGACTGAACAGACTTCAATTCAATGTCTGGAGTGGCCAGCTTCTGACTTAAACACTACCAAACACCTTTGGGACAAGTTATCAAACAGGGTAAAAAGTCGCCAAGTGATGCCAGAAAATTTGCAGGAATTAAAACAAGTGCTGTTAGAGGAGTATGAAAATTACATTCAAAACCTCATAAAACCGTTGCCATGAGGAAGAACTGACTTGAATATTTTCTTCATTGTTACCATAGCAACATTCTGAGTAAAATTGTTTTACTCAGTTTAATTTTTATTTAGCTACTTCTTATATTTTGCTATAAATATCCAGTAAACAACAATAACAATGCAAGCATTAAAAAAAAAATCTTGCCTTTCAGTGTAGTTACTGCAAACTAAAAGTAACTGTAATTGAAGAAAATCATAATTTTTACTAGTTAAACTGGATGACACTTGATCCCTCTACCAGGTCTGTCTGTTCTCTCCAGGGTTTAGTTACTCAAATTCAGCTCACACCATCTTCAGTAAAGAACTATTAAATTACCACCTCAAAAAATGTGCTAAGAAATAGTGACATCTAAGCAACTGACTATAAAACCTTAGTTTTGATACAGTACCACCAATAACAATGCATATAACCAAATGGCACACACAAAAACACTCCACTTTTTGAACAAAAGGTCACTTTTCATGGAGTTGACATAACAAAGGGTCACAAGATAAGTATTAGCAATGTGCCCTTCTCATAGTAAATTATTATTGATGATTATAAATCTCAATCAATCAAATCTACAAAATTCATTGCTTTTAATATGACAAGGAACAACCATGTGATTCTTTAACTTGCCTTAGCATTATTGCAAAATTCACCCTAGTAAATTAGACAAATTGTGAAGTGATTTTTTTGTCATTAAACAACAATAACGTTACTTGTTTGAGCCAAATACACGTTTATGTTGAAGATTTATTCAAAAGAAACGCATTTTATTTTTTATTAATTATTTCTAAAATATCCATTTATGTTGTCATACCAGCGAATGATATATTTTCAGTGTTGCTGAGCCAGACGGGTTTCACCTTCGTTTTGACATGGTGAACTTTCCTGTTGGGAAGATTCCAGTTAAGTATAACTTCTTCCAGTCTGGCGATGAAGACTTCCCACTCAGAGGCGGTGGTGAAGTCGACGTGGTGGAGGTACTCGATGTCTTCAGAGAGCCTGCGGCTCCTGTCATCCGAGACGTCCTCGCTGTTGTCTTCCATATGTTCGATTCAAAAGTGTTTTATGAGGTGATTTTAAAATATGCGAGTAACAAGAGTTCCAAGTCTCTTTCCACAAAGCTCAACCGCTTCAGGAAAATCGTGATCAGTCGATTTCGAGTTTATTTCATCTCCGAAACAATTTTACACGTTCCTTATCATCGAGAAACAACAACAAGAGTAACCTTCAGGAGGTCATATGGACCTTATGATCTCTGATGATTCCTAGACCTTCAACAAGTTGCCAGAAAGCGCGCGAACAAATTCAACACCAAATCAGCAATGATCGTTCCGAAGAACCAAATTAAATTATGACCAGTGAAAAAACACCTTCATAAAATTTATATGATTCAGGTAATTAGAAGCAGAATTTTCTGCTGAATCAGAGGGCATAAGGAACACCATTTTTTTTATAAAATTCAAAATTTTAACTTCAAGAAATACATGGTTGTTTAATCGATATGGAGTATTTAGTATGGTCTGGCGTAAATTTTTTTTTTCATGTGTATAAAATACAATTTTTCAAGCTAAATCATCACTGTAATTCACAGCTACTTATTTACAAATAGAGTTGCATCAAATAAATGAATAGTGCTGCATCTTCAAAAACAATGGTAGATTTAGCCCTTAATAACTTAAGCAAGTCATTTAGGTATATCAAGAATTAGGGTAGGGCCTAATACCGATCCCTGTGGTAGCCAGCAATTGCATGGAGGGTCGAGTTCCCATTTTCAACAAGGACTACCTATTGCCTATTTCCCAAGAATAAGGCTATCAATTTTACTGCATAGCTTGTAAGATAACTGATTTATTATTTATATATGCTCAACTCTGCACATATGCACAAGTATACAGAGATGAGCCTAGCACTTCTGGCAGTTTATCCAAATTAAATTTTGACTAGTGAAAACATACTTTTATAAAATTTATATAATGAAAACTTTTCTGCTGAAACAATCAGTAAAATAAGGAGTACTAAAACCAACTTTAGATAGATAGATAGATATAATAATTCAGGGTATGGTATACTGCGCCCTTTAAGAGCTATTGTATCCCCTGTGCTCTGCCTAAAGCACATCGGTGAGTCCTATTTCATCAAGAAACTTGATTAATAGGCCCGGTTTCAGTGGTTGTAGTTCTTTTATGGTCACATTGTACATCCCAAAACACTTCCTCCTGCGGGCTAGTGTAGCTCCGCAGTTTGTTAGTAAGTGTGTTGGTGTCTCTTCTGCTTCTTTGCAGAATCTACATGTGCCATCTTGGATTATTCCAATTTTCTTTAGATGTCCATTTAATCTACAGTGTCCTGTCAGGAATCCTGTTAGGATTCGCAGTCTGTTCCTGCTTCCTTTAACACATTCTGTGATTTCTTTCTTGCCAAAGTTGGTTAGAAAATTCTTGGATTGTCTGTGTCCAATAAGTGAGTTCCAAAGTTCGCTCATTCTCTTTTTATCCTTCTGTCTGAGGTATTCGTTGATAAAAAAAACCAACTTTACAAAACACAAAATTTTAACTTCAAGAATTACACGGAGACGGTTTTACTCGATATGGAGTATTTTGGATGGTCTGGTGTAAAGTTTTTTATTTTTATTTATTTTTTATGTGTATGAAATACAATTTTTCAGGCTAAATCATCACGGTAATTCACAGCTATTTCTTTATAAATAGGATTGCATCAAATACATGAAGAGTGCTGCATCATCGGAAAACAATGGTAGATTTAGGCCTTAATGACTTAAGCAAGATATTTAGGTATATCAAGAATTAGGGTAGGGCCTAATAACCATTCCTGAGGTAGCCAGAAAGACTATCATTTTTATTAGATAGCTTGAAAGATAATTGATTTACTGACTTTGAACAATATAAGCGCAAATCTACACACATGTAGATGAGCCTATCACTTCTCGCAGTTCGTCAAGATTAAAATTTGCCTAGTGGAAAAACACTTTTATAAAATTTATATAATTAAAACTTTTGTGCTGAAACAATGAGTAAATTGAGCACTAAAAAAATTTACAAAACACAAATTTTAACTTCAAAAAATACATGCGTCTAGTTTTACCCGATGTGGAGTACTTTCGATACAGGCGCTTAGACTCCATTAAACTATCGATAGATCTATAGTACTATCGACTATCGCTTATCCCTACTTGAAAGTAGTAGGTACCTCCGTCTTTCCTGTTTCTAGTGTCCGCCGTTCTATAGTTGTTGTCTTTTTCCTTCTTCGTAAGTTGTTCTACACAATTCAATTCTTCATTTGTGTCAATTTAGTTCTTACTCGTGTTAAAAAAAAGAAATGACGACTGCTGCAAGGCCGACGTTTGAACCAGCTAGGGGTGGTCAGGGCCGAGGCGAAAAGGACCTGAGTGCGATCTCAAAACAATACTCGAGCAGAGATTTGCCAGGACACACCAAACTTAAATTCAGGTAACTAACTTCAGAAATGTCTACAAGATAAAACGATTGAAGAATGGTATTATTTCTTTAAAGCTAGATGTACAACATGAACATCTTGTACAGCATAAAACTATGTTCTGTTGATATGTTTGAAATTCCATGTAAAGAGGAATGACTTTCTTGAGATTAATAAATACTTTAGGTAGCTTTGTTGACAATTTGTCAGCATTGATCACTCCTGTTCAACACCCACAGATATAACTGTGTACAACAATAATCAGTGTTTGATCTTTGAAAAGCAATAGCACTACACCAATGAATGATTGTTACACTCATTTATAAACAAACATTATAAAATGGACAGTATTACAAACTTTGGGATAAAGTCAGGCAACAACTATATTGTAGGACAAATCATTAACAATTTATAGGTTCTATCAAAAGGTGTGACTTATTTAAAACTTATAACTTATACTTGTAACTTATTTCTGTTGGGTTAGAGGACATTCAGTAGTAAAAAATAATGAGATATTCAATGCAAAGAGTGGCACAAAAGAGGGAATTCTGTTAGACATTCCTATTCACCTTGGATATTCAGACATTTTTTCACACCAGAATATGGAGCAAATGGCAGAGATCCGATTAGGACTTTTCTTTTAGACAGTGATACCCCAAATCTTCAAAATTCCTTAGTTCCATCGCACAAGCATGACAAAAAATAGTGCACCGTAATCAGCTGGCTAAGATGTAATCACGGAGTTTGCGCGTTTTTTTCTGCATCGTATTAGAATTAGGGAAACCCTGTTATGCTTCGACATGTCACGTCCTTGAGGGTGTAGAACACATGATAATGAACTACAACAAATATTATTCCCACAAAACTAACTTTCAATGTCCTATAAAGAATGCGAGATGTAGAGAAGCCATATAGTTACAATCAGTCACAATGTCGGCTGTGGAAAACAATACCATTTATAAAGCCCTCCAGAAATATATGTAGACGCGGACATGTCAATTTAAATTGAGGAGTGTAATTGTTTGAAAAAATAAATAAGGAATAAATTAAAGAACAAATCAAGAAAAAAGAAGAAAAGAAAGGGAGCCCCAGCAATTTCCGATAATAGAGTTATGGCCAATTGGTAATAACAAAGGCCAAAATGGGGGGAAAATCAAAACGTTTTCTAAGCATGGTTATCTGACTGACTGCCAGTCTACAAAAAATAACTAATATTAGATGTAACACTCGGGGTGAGTAAAGGTGGCTCCAGACATGCGGTATTCACTGAATGCCGATTGCCAAGTCCCTATATGCTTGTCTTGGCATACACACATGTGGGGTTTGTACAACCTCCAAGTTTGTGCAGATACAGCGAATACATATTTTCCATGTGATGTACGATTCTTCAACTTACTACCAATCATGTTGAACAACAGTGCAACTGTCATTGCTGCACCTGCGGTTTGTTTTGTTTGTGTGTAGTGGCTACAAACTCAGCCACAAATCAATCACAGAGTACAGTTGCCCCATCTTACTTTCGATACGTTTCCGTGCATCGCAAACCTTGTTCTGATTTTTTCGATTTGGAAGAGCAGCATTCCAAATTATTGGTTCAGCGTGGTACTGATTGAGGAACTCCAAGAATGTTATGTTAGGCCAATCCTTTTCTAACCAACAGAAGCAACACTTGTTCTTTCATTAATACATCTATACAAGTTAGGAATCGTTTATTATTTAAAAATAAATAGCTCTAAAAGAAGTAAATACTTACGGTTGATTTACGTACAGTACAGACATGATTCCATATTGTGCTTTGAATTTGGCTACTTCACAAATATTTTGTGAACTTTAGAGCGGACAAGAAAACCGACAATTAGACAAGCAAGGTGAGCACTGAATATTCGGCGAATAACTGATTTTTTAAATATGGTTGGGGGATGATGTAGAAGACAATTCATATGGTGCATAAACATGCTGTTCCTTCTGTAAATCGATGTCTACAAAATAAGCATTTATGTAATCTTAACAACTGATAGTCATTGTCTTTAGATATTTCAGAAACATTACGCATTGCATAAACATTTGTATTAATAATTGGTTGTAATTTAAAGGGAACATGGTCAAGGAACAAATGAGGAACTTAGAAACCGTGACTTTAGGCGAGAACTTGAAGAAAGGGAAAGGGAAAAAACTGCCACAAGACCTCGTCTTACTGAGCCTCAGTAAGTATTGAATAATTACTTTTCTCTTTATTAATTTTTTAAAAATATTTTTATTTTAGCAGTAAAAGGCCAAAACTTGATCAAGTGCCTGCAGCGAGTCTTGATGCAGATGACCCCCTCGATGACGAAGATTCAGACGATGCAGATTCAGATGATGACACTGCAGCACTACTTATGGAACTCACTAGAATTAGGAAAGAAAGGGCCGAGGAACAAATTAGAAAGGTTAATATTTATATTTTAAAAGAAAATGGAAAAAATGTACCTAAGCTAAATTGAAATTTTTGATAATAGGAACAAGAAAAACGCCAGGAAGAAGAAAGAATCAGAATGGAAAATATTTTGAGTGGGAACCCTTTATTAAATTATTCTGCTCAAGCTACAAAAAGTGATTTAAAAGTAAGTTCTTTTCAGTTTAAATATTAAAAATTATTGTAATGTAAAAATTATTGTTGTTTAGAGAGTCTTGTAACATTGTACTTACAGGTCAAGCGGCGATGGGATGATGATGTCGTATTCAAAAATTGTGCTAGATCCGAGCCAAAGGAGAAAGGCCAGTTCATCAACGATTCCCTTAGATCTGACTTCCACAGAAAATTTATGGAAAAATACATCAAATGATTTTTTTTTTCTTTAAACCAATGCTTTATTCCAATAGTTTGTTTGGTATTACTTTAGTTTTAATTATAAATATTTTCACAATTTTGTATACTTATTAAAAAAGGGTTACCTTCGTTATATCTTTTTTTATTTATTTTCTTTTTCCTTTTGAGTGTTGTACAATTTTATATGTGATAAATAGACATAATAATTATATATATAAATAAACATTAATATAACATTAACAAATACAAGCTGATAAACAATAACCAAAAGTATTTACAAGTAAACAAGTGTAAACAATTTTTTACAATTTTATCCTTGCAATTTCATCTGAAGTAAAATCAACCCTGCAAAAGAAATTTGTTTTTATAATAAAGATTCAATTTGAAAACAACTGTTTCTTTCGATTTACCTCAATTTCATAATTTTCTTAATGTCAGACAGCGAGAGGCGCCATGTGTGACTAGACGTTAAATAATCGGAAATTTCCGACGCCCTTTCTAAATTGAGAATTGTCGCTATCTGTGTGAGCCTTGTAAATTTTTCTCTCACTGACCATGAAGTTGTCGTGCTTAAATAACTTATCAAACCCCTGACTTCCTTGTCGAGTGCAAGACCGCCCAACTGAAATTAAAAACATCATGAGACACCTTTACTTCGTAAAAATCATACTTGCGAGTCAAACCATACTCTATTAAATTCTGATTTCATTATAACTTTTTCCAGCTGGGAATTGACCTCAGTAGCTACAAGAGTGACCAAACTTTCGTAATTAGAAGGCGTCAGAGACTGTTTAAATTCAGCAAGTAAATTGTTTATGTTGCCTATCAGTCCTCTAATAAATGGTTCATTCGCTTCATAACTTGAAAATTCTTCCTAAAAATAATTAATATAAATAATTTTTAAATTTATAACAAAGAATATTAAAAAAAAAAAAAAAGTACCTCAGTTAAATTATGAGAGAGGCTTAAGAAAACATCAAGCCAAGATGTTATTCTAGGTTTGATCACTATATTTCCAAGCTGCTGCAACCCTAGCTCCTGGGCCATTCCCATAGCTGCACTTACGCTACTCAAACCTGCTAAACAGCTCTCTAATTTGTTTCTTTCTAGGTCCGTTACACATTGTACTTCTGATACAAGGCTGCTGCACAAAGTGTCGACGTATTCACTGCCGACTTCAGTATTGTTCAAATAAGCCTAAAAGGTTAAAATATTAAATAATAAACAAAGAAAAAAAATATTTTCATTAAGCTTTTGACTTACGATGAATGTGGTTTTGACTTGCTCTGAATCTGAAGACTGCAGTCGTCCCCCTTGTATCATAACATTATAAGCTTGTGTTAAATCCAAATAACCAGATGGAAATCCTTGCCCCATGCTGTTTAGAAGAGTGCTGCACAGTTCAGTTTCAATAACTGCACAGGCGTTATTTATTACAGTGCAGACTCCGTCGATATTTGATGTACCACTTGCTCTCCTGAAATTGAATAAAATTTCTGTAAAAATTTTATACAATCATGCTGTTAAAGAATCTGATTCTGGATACCTTATACACTTTTTGACAATGAAAAACACATCATCAATCATGCTAGATGTTTGTGCTCCTGGTTCAACTGTGTCCATCGATATGGCTTTTCTGACACTTTCTTCCATAAAGTAATACTCAAACAGCAAGTAGTTGCTAAGAAGATCTTGCATCAGGCGACAAACATCAGATGACGCAAGTAGAGCATCAAGTTCTTTCAACCTTGTTTCAACTTTACCATTTGTGACATCACCCTAAAAAAATGAAATGTTATCTACATGTCTTCAAATGTTACTTATTATTTATTATTTGCAATGTTATATACCAGGTAACCAGAAAAGTTCATGTGGGTTTAATAATTGTCATAAAATTGGTTATTCGGGTACCTTTCTCCCAATGAATCACTAGCACAATTATGTTCTTTGAGTAAAAGTTTAGGTCTCGGGACTTTAAATTCAGCTCATTTTCAAGCAGTTGACGATTTTTTAATTCCTAATTGGCATATGAATGTCTATTGCTAAGACAAGGTGAAAGATGGGGTCTGGAGAGTACGGAGGGTGTAGCTTTCCAATCAAGCTGCATTATTACCTCCTTTGTCGTTCTGCCTGTATGAGGTATCATGTTGTCCTGGTGAAAATGACACCTTTTCTGTTTAAAAAAGCAGTTGCTTTTGGACCAGGGAAAGAAATACTCAGTCGACTTGAGTATATTTTTGTGCTGATGGTCAGGCCAAGTGGTTCATAGTGCACAATGCCTGTCGTACTTCACCAAACAAAAAGCATCACTTTTTGTCATTTTCAGGTCAACAGGGCAGGGTCATTGATGACAGCCAATGGTACTACATCCTGCTGTTACTCTGCAGGATCCATTTTCCGGTCAAAAAACATCTACTTTTGCAGCAATGAAAGGTTTAGAAGCCGTTGGTCAATTTATGAGGAACCCATCTCATCTTCCATGTCTACAAGTCGATGTAAGCTAGAGTGAAGGGATCATTGCTTACATTGAACTCTGGCAAGCTCCTGACATGTTTGACTTGAATCAAGTTTGATAGCGTAACACAATTAGTTGTCGTTCAAGACAGGCCTACCAAACCGTGGTTCATCTTCAATCCAAGACAACACACGTAGATCAAAGAAATAAACTTTTTGAAGCACTTTTGGGCAATGCACTCACTTATTGTTTCAGACCGAACACAGTAGAAATTTTACGAGCTGCCTTGGCCACCCTAGTACTGATATTATATTATTTATTCATATAATAAGCATGAACAAATTAAGGGCTTGAAGCATGAACAAATTAAGGGCTTGAAGCATGAGAAAGAAAATATTTCATTATTTGCAGTGAACTGTTTAAGACACTTTTTCTTCATGAACTGAGGCATTATCCTCTTGGTATTACGTGATATAAATAATAAATGAAAAACCATACGAACTTTTTCGGTTACCGGGTATAAACAAAGTAATTACTTAAAAAATTATAATAGATCTTTACAGCAATTTTCCTTCTAAGAAATCTGCAGTATAAATTATATCTCGATTGAGTGAAGGTGATTTCACCTAGAAGTTGGTCAAGGTCTTTTGGGTTTGGACGGTTGACTGCAGTAGACCGGTTGCGATCCTTCACTGCAGTAATTAATTTCTCCATTTGCCTATTTCTCCACATTTCATTGACTATCGTTTTACATTGGCGATCGCATTCTTCCTGCAATACTTTTACCACCTTCAGTAAATGTCCCGGACCTGTGAATCATTGTTAAGCATTAGCAAAGTGCGACATTTGCACTATTAAGCAAATTCATAGATTTACCGTAATAAGATTCAACCAATGGCTGATGTATTTCTATAATACGTGCGATATCTTCAAAAAGTAGTGTGATCACATCAGCATAAATTACACTGGCTCTTTTGTCTGAAGGTTTAATTTCATGAGCCATTTTTAGATTGTTTTTTGAAGAAACTTGTATCTGCAATTAGGCTGTCATTAATAATTGACTCAGTTAATTATAACTGACATATATTACTTTTGATGATAAATAGTTTGAATATTTTTCTAAACCATGATCGTGCATATCAAGTAATGGAAACAACTTAAAAAATCTCTCAACCGAAGCACTGTCTTCTGCTTTGATAGCTTCAGAAAATTTTGTGCTTAGGATGTCTCTTAATTTGTTTGCTGCTTCTTGGAGCACAGATATTGAATTGTTTACTGTCGCCGAATCTTTACAAAGAAAAAAAGGATTATTGAAAAAAAAAAAAAAAAATTCCAAAGGAAACCTGTACATTACCTTGGTTAACATCATCGGCGGTTTTTTCCAGGAGTCTTTGATCCATTGACAGATATCTATGAACATGAGCAGCAGCTTTTTCAAAATCACCCGTGCTCATTGACGACTTCACCCCAGCGCAACAAAGTTGCAGGTCCAACAGGTCATGCACCCTTTTCTGACATTCAGACACCCGGCTCTTTAAACAATTGGATAATGAGTCTTTTTAAAATGGCCGTCGTTTAATCTTAAAACGCACCCTAGCCGTATCTAGCTTTCTGACTTTGTAGCTGACGTTTTCAGCTAAGTTTGAAGCAAAACCAATCATTTCTGACAACTGAACGGCGTCTGAATTTACCAGTTCAAGATTTGGTAAGATTTTCACGATATTTTTCACCTTCGCCTCTAAGTGACAATGTCGAGAAAGCAAGTTCTGCAACTCTTTTTCTACATTTTCCTTGAATTAAACAAACAATTAGTCTTCTAAAAAAATACAATTTTTATTTTAAAGATAATTAAGCTTAAAAAACAATTTAAAAATAATTTATACACATCGTCTGGTTTGTGAACAGCAATACACTTTTTAGGTGATTCTAATCAGGGAGAATTATTTATTAAGATTGTTGATTCTGAATTTATCTAAAGTTAAAAGCTTCAAAAGTAAAAAAATTACACAGACAGATCAAGCTTAGAAGTAAAATTGAACAAATGAAAACAATTGAAAACAAAATGACCTCACACTGCAATAATTAACCGGTTGGAAAAAACCAAAAGAAGTTCCTCAACACCTCACCCATGAACACAAAATTCACTCTCTCTCTCCCCCATCTTGTGCTATCCTCGCTGGGTTGGTCTGTTAGACGAGTAAAAATAAAAAGTGATGGAACACTGTAAATGGCAAAATTCCACATCGCATCTGACAGATCAATCCAGATAAGATAGGCAAACCAAGATCGTATTACAAGCCTATTTAATTACTACCTTATAAAAAATGGGAAAAATTTAAAAACCTGTTGAATCTTCCATGAAACAGCAGACATTGTACAATGCCCAATAAGGTTGCAAAGTATTATCCTAGCCTGGAGACCATAAAGCCACTTTGCAAAGAGAACATTAACACCTAGGGAAGTTAGCGAAGAGGAATACTGGAACGTTCTCAACTACTCTGGGGTTTGAAAATAAAGCAAGATCAATTCCACTATAAATTTTTTAGGTTGCAAAGGACAAAAAATATATTTATAGCTACATTTAGACATCAGAGGCAATGGGGGAGGGGGGAGTTTGTAAATTTTTCGCATCTGTACATAACTCTGATGTTTTAATAGTGAGTGATAACAATTTTTTTTTTAAATTGTCAAACGTCTTTTGTCCTCTAAGCAGAGAGGTGGTTCAGCCACATTACAAAAGCCCATTGGTACAAAGACAAACTTGAACCCCTGAATCAATGAGGGATGTGGAGGTTGTGGCACAGCTTCTGTACATTCCTTGGATGGGACTGTGGTTCCATTATGTGAGAGAAACATCTTGGAGGCCCTTGCAAGGGCAAAATTGTAGCCTTGAACATGTGAGGAATGTGGAGATGGTGGCACACTATCTGCTCATTCTTCAGAAATTAGAAAAGTAGGTAAAAGTACAGGGAAAAAATTGTCTATCTTTAGTCCTCTAAGCTGCATTTCCATTGTGACCTATCAACACTGGAAGTGCCACGAAGGGCCTTACATGATTGAAGCAATGGAACTGTGAGAGATGTGGAGGTGGTGGCACAGCATCTCACATCCCTCGAAAGGTAGAAAAAAGGTGAAAGTATGAAGAAAAAAATTGTCAAATTTTTGTTGTCCTCTGGATAAAGCAGTGGTTCCATCAAACAACAGAAATGCCTTGGAAAGCAAAAATAAAAGCCCTAGGCCTTTGAAGAATGTGAGGTGGTGGCACAGTAATAAGTAAAAATGTATATCTTCTGCCCTCTGAGAGGGACTGCAGTCTTTGGATTCCGCCTGTCTTGCGTTCTCAATTGATGTGTACAAGGCATAAAATTACCCAAGTTCAACTCCTTTATTTAATCTAAAAGAAATTTTGGTTGATTCTATGCAATTATAGATTATCAAATCAACGCAAAGGGTGAAAAATTAATATGTGGGTAACAATATGAAATTTTGTGACCCTGGAGCGGGCAAAATTCTTTTTTGGAGACTACAAATTTTAATTTGACCTTCTGACCTTTAAATAAGAATAAATTCAAGATAGATCCATGAATTCCATAATAACAAAGTTTGTTAATAAGTTTTAGAAAAATCAAATTGTACCTCATCGTCACAAATTTTTAGGTACAGAGGCTTATATTCCTCTTCGATAAACTCCAAAGAAGGAACACAACGAGGTGGCTCCATGTTATCAAATGATTTATTAGAAAATTAAAGCAAATTGTCGTTTATGGTTTTATGTGGTAGATGTTTAAACATGACAACAAAAAAACCACAGGAGCATGACAACAGCGAAGAGGTTCTACTGTCGGCAGTGTCGACGTATTCACCAGGAAAATAAAAATAACAAAAATTCGACAAAACAATTAATTTATTTTAATCGCTTATAAAAATAGTTATTTAAATAATTTGAAACGTTTTAAAAATGGGTTTTTGCAGGATTGAGAAACAATTGCTAAAAGTTTGAAGGAATTTGATCATCTGCGTTTAAAGAAGGCATGTGAAGGGTCATGAACAGTCTTCTTCCGACTGGGCGAACCGTCCTCCATTCCTTTTCTCGTCTCGCTAGTTGATAGATCGGATCAAGCCCAATCTCGTAAATCTCTAAGTTTTTCTTCGGTTAACTCAAACCGAAATGAGAGCCAAGGTAAATACAAACTAAAATATTTAATTTTGAAATTTGTATTTTGAATTTTTTCGTTTTAACGAGTTTTGAATTTTTCAGTGGAGGAAGAAGAGAATGCGCAGGTTGAAGAGGAAAAGGAGGAAGATGAGGGCGAGGTCCAAGTAGACGTCTTTAAAGTAAGAATAATATATTTAAAAAATATATAAATAACCATTTTCTCCTTATAAATTGATATTCTGCCTGGCTTGTAAACGTGTAATGACTCCACATGGATGCCCTTTTGGCTGACCTCAATGCCTTACAATAAGCGCAAAGTCTATTTCAATCCATAAAAACCAATTTTGTTTAACGTAAATTACAATTTGTGGTCAATTTTTTGTTTTTGGACACATTTAAAATGACGCGTCTAAATTTATAGGTTACGCCAGCCATGTGGATAAACTTTGTAGAGCCATGTTGGAAAGTTAAATATAAATAGTAACATTATTAGTATATAAAATATATTCAATATTTTGATTATGTGTATTGCTTTATAATTTAAAATCTGACGGTTTTTTCTGAAATGTACAACCTTTGTTTTTAAATTGGCTTAAAAAAAATTCTTGGGTTAATCGGCCGTTGGGATTATCAATTTACTGTTTTGACCTAGTTCAATTTACGGTGTTTTTTTTTTTCCTTTTTGACTGGCTAACAGTTATTCTGCATTTCACATTTTAATACTTTTTTTTATACGTCTTTGTTCATAGCTTAGTAGACACATGGGCTCTCTCCATAGACATCTCGCACATGGCGAAGTGTCCAAATTCAAACATTATTATACCAACAGCACAAGTGATAAATAAAAAGCTATTCTATTCCTAACCTAACTAGGTTGACAAGTCTGCGGGTACTGTGCATTCTGCCACAGACCAGTCCATCCACACTTAGACTTCTTTCGGATGAGGGGACTAGTACGGAAGGAGTGAACGTGGTAGCAAAATGTTTGGGAATCACCCAAACCCAGTCAACTCATACACCCAGGCACAAGTGCCGCTCATGTCCTCATCCTTGACGATTGACTATTGACTCAACTCAAGACACTGCTCAGCATTTGCCTTCACACCAGTTGCTTAGTTGAGTCAACTGAGTTCAATATGGGGTAGTTCATTGAAGATATTCATATTAGTCCCATGATATGGGACTTGAGGTGTGAGGAGTATAATGATAAAATTAAAAGAATCCAAGGTTGGAGGGAAGTAGCACAACAGTACTTGAGAGAAAGCGTCTGTTTCCCAATTTTATAACGGATAAACCAACACTTTTCAATACTGGGTTTCCTCCTTTTTTTGCTTCTCTTTTTGCAGAAGAGCAAGCACAAGAAGTGTCCTCGGGTTGTAACATTATACTGACCTCCTGTTGGGAAGAGATGTTGATTCGACAAGTTGCCTGGTGTGAAACCAGCAGAGTTCACACGGCAGTAAACTAGTTGAAAGTAAACTGGGCAACTTAGTTGAATCGACCACAAACCGCCTCATCTGAAACAGGCCTTAACTACTCATGCAAATAGATATTCTCACATATAGAGCCTTTTAAACCATTTGTACATCTCCAAATTGGGGAAGCACCAGGGTATCCCTCCAATCCCACTGCATACATTCACTATATAGGTCTGTGGGGGGACTCCATGTTGTGTCACAGACCGGTCCATTATACTTATCAACATCTAACCTAGGTCATTTCAGCCTCCAGCGCAATCCGTTTCTAAATCCAAGCCCATTCACACTCTCACTCACTCTTAACGCTTGTACTGCTACCGCCATAGCAGAGTGTATCAAAATAAACAGAATTTTTTCAATTTTTCAAAGTGAACTGCTGACGAGTTTGCATTATCATGAAATTCGAATTAACAAAGGCCTTACTACATTCTTTGTTATTTATATAGCTTCACTTAGGGTTGTAGAGTACTTGATATTCTTCAAACACTCGCCACACATATGTAACTATTCTAATTGAAGGGTACTCGGTATTCTGCCATTAGCCCTCTCACTACACATTTACGTCAATAAATATGTTAGCCTCGACAACTAAGGATACAAAATACATATGTCAGTACCATATATGATAAACTGCCTCGATTTCCTCCCAAAATTATAATATGGGACAGAGGTACTCATTTACTGTGTTAAACCACAATTCTCATCAGGTGACATTATTATGCAATCTACGGAGCCAAGGAACGACACAGTTAAATTAAGTGGAACAAGTCAAACCTTATTTCTCTGCATACTGGACATTAATTAATCTTATTAATTTTCATTTTCTTCAATTGTTAATAAAGGATTCACACAGTTTGGTCATTCCCAATTTACTTTGTCAGATCTCAGCATTTTGCAATTTCCTCTGGGCAACACGTTTACTTGAGTTAACTAAAAACACTCCCTTAACATGAAAAATTAACTAACAACTGACTAACGAAAAATATATACTTTCATCAAAAACCCTTACAGAACTCGACTGCAAGATGATAAGTGAAACACATCTAGCAGAGAAAATCAATGAAGACAGGATGATCAATGCAACTGCAGAGTTTGTAGTTCGGTTGTTTCTGATAGTCGTGGTAACCTTTCCTTAATGATTTGGTCAATCTGCCATCTGTGGTTACTCTGCCCACAAATAAAATTCAGGAAGTTCTACCAAAACTAAACTAGGGATATTCTTTGTTAGGCTTAACACACTATCCCACAGTTTTAAATATTATTTTTAATAATTTGTGAAAGGAAGTCTTGTTAAATTTAAATATGATGGTTTATATAAGATATTTTTTATTTGTAATTTATTGTTTCTGTTTGGTCTAATCTGTTTTTGTTTTTTAGGTTGGAATGATTTTGCAACACTTTTATTTTCAAGTTATTTGATCAGCAGCTCCTCAACAGACATGAAGCATACATTTTTTGTAAATTTCTAATTTACTGACGATTAAAAATTGTTCCATACTTCAAAATAGTAAATGTCTTTTTATTTTCCTGAAAAATCCTTTTGCAGTTACCAGTTTTTTCTCCCAATTTTTTAATGCAAGAAGAAAAACAGTTTCCTTGCCCCTAGCACAACGGCGATGGCTTGTGACCCATGAATTGGGGCCAGTGTATAAAGAGCGAGCGCTTGTAAACTCCTCCCGAACCAGTATCCCAGGATCTAATCTCACCAGCCCCCTATATAATTAGAATCACTATCATAGCATATACAAGTTGGGCACTAATGACAAGGGTGGGGTCATAATCCTCCAAAGCGCTGTGATGGCTGATGGGTTACTCAATATTCCGGTTCTCGCTCCTTCACACAATGCACAACTGTATACAAACAAGTGTGACACTGAGTGACCTTTGACAAGGTACATCTGTTTGCCACAAATGTAGATGGCCGTATGTCAATCTGATGTAACCCATCCTAAATGGGTGAGCATAATACAGTTTTCTTGCATTTCAGACTACTGTAGAGCGTTGTTCAATCATGCAAACTTGCAAGAGCTTTTAGGACAATCCAGCATACTGATGCTGCTAACATTCTTTTATTGCATTATTTATTACTTATACAGCATCACCGAGCCAGGGTCCCAGTGGTTAGAAGTGCTTGTTGAATCCAAGAGGGTATATAATTTTTATATCTATTCAATGTAATGCACCTGCACTGAAGAGGGCTCAAGTAAGAGTCGAAAATGTTATGGAAATAAAATTAGTTCAAAACCTGTAACATATTGTTAAAGAACCTATAATTCGAAGAATATATTTAAAAAAAAAGCAAATAATAAAATTATGTAAAAATGTATAATTTGTAATTAACCTGAGGTCGGTCCCTCGCCAGTATTAATTATTGGAATTATACTGTATATATGAAACTGCATATTACAACAATCAGTAATTTTAAACAATTATAAAAGGAAATATGAATAAAATACATTAAAAAAATTTAAATGCTCGAAAGAAACTTCAAGATTAGAGTAAACAATGATCACGAAAAACCTTGTGATTTGATGAGGAAGGGATGGCACTAAAGAAAAGCTATTTACCAATAACAAAGTTTATTTACTAACATAAATATAAATATAGTCTTTTATTTTTAATCTCCCTTATCAGTATTTAAATAGAAGGCATACAACAAATCTGAACTTTAAACAGATTAACTAGAGAGATTAATTGTAATAAAGAGGATTAACCCTAAACCAAAACATTTCTTGAAAAAATAATATTTTCTTTCATAAAAAATATACAATAATGTGGTCCACAAATGTTTAATCGAACATTTATTTACAACAATGATTAAAACAGGTAACGGTCATTTTCTTTTAAACTTATATATATTCAAATGACTAGTTTAGCTTTATTTTAGGATATATTATATAAATATATATATTTTATCGGTTAAACGAGAAGCATATGTTTTTATTTCCATACTTTGATAACGCCGTCTCTAGCAGCAGTGACCATAAAGCACTGTGAAGACCCCTGGCACATTGTAATGTCCGTTATAGTGTTATGATGGCCGGTTGCCGGCTGGTCAGGGCCGGCTCTGGGCGATTCCTCAACACTTGGACCTTTTTGCTTACACTTTGTTTGTACCTCATGAACTACATTTGTACCATCAATTAAGCGACATCTGTAAGCAAAAAATAAATTAATTGAATTAAGAAGTGCATTTATTATGTTTAAGTAATTCTGGGTTAAATCCTTACCACTTGTACCAATCATTTTTACACTGTTACAATTCAATGCAATGAATATTGATTAGCCACATATTTGCTATTAATGTGATTAATTAATAAGCTGCATATATCATTTGAAAGTACGAAAACAACAAAAGTGCATCTTTTGATTAGCAAGACACAATTTTACTTTTAAAATTATGCAAAAATATTTTTTACAATGTTATTGAATTTTAGCATAAGCAGTTTTAGCGTGGAATAAAAAAGTATCATATTAAGCCATTTTAATTGCTGGGCTCATTTTGGGCTGTAAATGAGCCCCGGTGTTGCAAATTGCCTAGGCTGTGAGAACTGTAAATACAAACAAATGACCTCATTGGATAAAAAAATCCTACCACTATGCATATCTGTGAAGGCTTTGGCTGCATACTGCCCGAGCGATATCTTTCCAACTTAGGCTAATGGGGAAGCCCATAAGACTAAGGGAGACAACCTAACAGAAAACTACTCCAAGCTAAAGTGTTGAGTAATGTGCTAAGGGTTAAATGTCACATGGTAAGTTGCGGTCCTTAAGATTCTTTTTCAAACAAGACAATTAGTTAATTCAACTTAGTTATACGGGTAGGTGTAAAGAGTGTAGCAGGATAGCAAACTCTATGAAACCACCCGAACCCCTTTAAATCATCTACTTAGGTAAGCTAGTACGCACAAGTACTGCTAACATCTCATCCCCACTGGTTGATTCAACTCAAAAGACATTAGTTGCAATTTGGCATTTGCGATTTATACCTTCACCTTCAAATTGGAAAGTTTTTCATGAACCTAAATAATGTTAAGGGCACATGGCATTAACTAATTAAGAGCCAATCATGCATCTCAATTGAATCAATTAAAACTGCCTTGTGTGAAACTAGCCTTACAATTCCTCTGGAGGCAACAGGTGCTACCTTCTTGTATACTAGTCACCTTATCCTGGAGCTCTGAGATGGACCTTTAGATCCCTAGCTTCTCGTGGACCTAAGAGAACTAAAAAAAAAAAAAAAAAAACTACTAATATAAAACTCTGTGCGGGGTAGTGCCCTAAGTGAAGGCAGGAGGGTCCATCAACTAGAGCCATAAAGGCTAACTCCCTTGGGGGTTAATCTCTTGGTAGAAGAAGTGTTTTGTGCTCGACTGTCAGGAAACGCAAGGAAAAAGTGCAAGCCCTACTCAAAAGTTGAGTAAGTTGAGGCCAAAAGGTCTGTGATTCAGGAAAACTTCATTAGGACAGCTTTCCAACCAATGCAGTTGCCGCCTAAAAGGCCTCGGTCTGAAGGTAGCATGCCCAGCAAAAAGACCTCAAGCCGAGACTTATGTACAAAGGACCAATCAATCCTTTAGGGCCCTGGCTGCAATGAAGGTCACTACGGTTACTTTCTGCTAGACACCCTGAGGTCAAAATAGGTTGCATAAACTGGATATTCTTGGAGGCAGAAGTGACAAACAAGCCTGTGCAGATGCCAAGAAGAAGAGACAGCAGAGCATGTCCTCTGCTGGTGCAAAGGCTTATGAAGGGTTACTCCTGGAGAGGAAAAGACCGGGATGAAAAGGATACACACGGGAGTCCTTAAAAAAGATTTAGGAACTGGTAAAAAGCCTTAAGCTTAATAATGAGCTCTAGTCAATGATGGAGATGCACAATAGACCAATACTGGTTGTGGTGCGCAGGTCGTAAGAGGCAGGCTCCTACTATAATCCAAGTCAATTTTGGCTCATCTTATTTCCCAGTATTATTTCTATTGTGATCACTATATTTTAATTTTTTAAACTTTTTTTATTATGCAGGGCTATTTTTGAAACTTTTAAACAACATAAAGAGAATAATGAATGAAAAATTTGGAATACTTTGTCCAGACCTAATTAATTTGTCAAAATAGATATAACTGTGATTTAACTCTAAATTTTTGGCACAGGCGAGTACTTACTTGTAGGAATAGTTTATTTGTCCAGATATATCACCTCCGGCTGGAATAGCAAGGTATGAATTTGCCAAATTGTCGAGATCCCAGTACCTTATCCTGTGGTCTGTGCCTCCAGTCAGTAAAAAAGGTACTTTATCGACTATGCTTGAATACATGCCGCATATTGAATGCGTGTTGTTCTACAAAATTATAATGTTAGAAAATGAAATTCAAGTTGATATTTTACATGTGTATTACTTGAGTATTAGAAAGCGGTGGTGCACCACTGCCCCATAGAACCGCCTGTCTTGAACCGCTTTCAATGCACCAAAGTGAAACTTCGTTGTTGCCTTCGACGGCAGAGATGAGCCAAGAAGGTTGGCTTGGATGACCACATAGCCTTCTTATCCTAGCCCCTACAATAAACATTATAGATCTTAGTTCCTTCCAAGAAAGGAAAAACAAGAATTGAGAAGATACAAAATAATATCTGTTTAAAAATATATCTTTTAATTTAGTATATGTAATATTACAAAATAAATAAATATTGGGTAAAATATGTACTTCTTTGATAATGACTAAAAGCTTTCAATTGAGTCTGGCATCTGGGGGGCTCTGGAAACTCAAGGGCATCCTAATATCTATTCACTTCCTCATCGTTAAATTGTACCTAGCCAACAGGGTTGGATCCTCACTCTTTGTTCAGTGTGGACCCGGGAGACTCTCAGGGTAGTGTCCTCAACCTGCTACTGTACTCCGTATATACTTCTGATATGCCTTTCCAATTTCAACAACACTATCCTAACACACACTAATGACACTCCGATCCCATTATAGTTCACCTAACCCTCCAAACACACCTATATTCTATTGAACTATGGTTAAAAAAATGGCGAATCAAACCACAGTCCCTAAAAATAACCTTGATCCTCCGACGCATCACTCTACTTCCAATTTATTATAAGCTCACTGAAAACATCATCCGCTTCCTAGAGTTGTAATTCGACAACTGAATTTACGGCATAGAACTACGGGGTTCAACCAAACCGTCCAACCTCCAAAAAATCCATAATCTTTAGACATATCGTTAATGCCCTGTTCTATGTTTCTAACTCAACCAACCATAACTATCTTAACGTCCTGTTTTTAAATTGTAAAATCCAGCTACAAAAAATTCCATAATAACCTCCAATCCCGTTCTAATCCCCAGGTATAACAACATTCTTCCCGATCTCTTCCCATCAATCCTCTGTGATTAAAAATACAGTAGCCCCAAGACCTGCTCCGAGAAAGTGCGAGTGATTAAGTATATCTGATTTAGGAGTGCTATCACTAGATAGCTTTTCCACTCGATGCCTTTTTGCATTTTTTCTTTAGTATTCTCCCTCTATATAAGTTATAAATGTTGCTCAGTTACTCAATGAAAAAAAATAAATAAATAAATATATGTTTAGACGGTTTGTTGAGTCCTTATCACATTTAATCAGGACAAACAATCTGAACAATTTGTATTTGTGGTTTGGCCATTTCTGATCATTTTGGGCAACTCAACCAAGATTTATCATGCTGCAGACACCAAGAGGGAATCTCACAACTTTTTGGTTTTTGTTAAAAAAAAATAAAAACAATTCCATGTAGTTTGGGGAAAATTTGAAAGTTTTGGGAAATTACACCTATCATCAGCATTTTATATAACCTTTGTAATACTTATGTCTTTTAAAAATGAAAATGCTGATGATGGGAGTAATTTCCCAGAAGGTACAAATAAATGTTTAAACAAGTAATAAATTTACTTTAAAGAAACGCATGGATTTGTTTTGTTTTTTTAAAGGAAACCAAAAAATTAAAAAAAGTAAAATTAATCTTAAAAAAACCTACAATATTTTTTATTTTGGGCTGCTTCTTTCTAAATAAATATAACAGATATTTCTGTTTTTACCTGTTGGGTGTGTAATGGTTGCAATAGGTAAATGAAATCTCAGGTCCCAACTGGTTATGTAGCCACTGTTTGTCCCCACCGAGAGACAGCATTGATTAGAATCCATATGCATTGCAGTTACGACTCCTGAAATTTTTTTCTTATTATTTAAAAAACTATTACACAACAATACTAAATAAATAAAATACCGTGTTTAATATCATTGTCCAGTTTCCATGCCACTCCCGGGGCTCTTAAATCCCAGCCGATCAAACAGCCAAATATGGTCGAGTATACGAGAACGGATTGCGACCCTGTTAACATTTATACCAGTCATACGATGCTATCACTTAAAGAATTATTTTATAAATACCAGAATCGAAGTATGCAATGTCTACTGGAACGCCTTCCTCATCGAGGTCTAGCTGGCGAGTATCGAAGACTGATTTCTTATTCGCTTCAATCCTTTAAAATGAGTAGTTGTTACGATTTGTAACAAATAGTGAAAAAAGTTGTGTTATTTACTTAAGAACTATTATCGCTCCTGTTTGACTGGCTATGCCCAATGATGTTTTTGCGTTACACAATGCCATGCCGACCAAAGGTCCGCTATGAGAGTTGTACACCTGCCTAGCTCGATTTGCGATGTTTTTCCCTTCCATTTTTCCACAATCCCATATTCGTACACATCCGTCATAACTACAACTGGCCATTATTGCGTCTGGAAGGGGAACCAATCTAAAATTTGTCATAGTAGCTTAAATTATTTAACTTGTTCATTTAAAAAAAAAAATAAAAAAAAATAAAACATTATCTACAAACTTTGTCACAGGTCCAGAGTGTCCGTGCAGATGGGAAACAAGTGCAGGTCTTAATCTCCAGCCGGGTGGGGAAAAAGTGGGCCTCCAGCCACCTTCTCTCCATTCCCTGCCTTTCAACAATGCTCTATAAAGCATTTCCCTGTGTTTAATCAGTTCCCTCAATTCCAATCGACACGGTGCACATCGGTCTGAAAATTAAATTTTTAATATAGAGAAAAGAGAAAAGAAAAATACACCTGGTATACTTTAAACACTTCTGTCTTAAACTTAGTAAAACATAAATTTCACTAAGATTCTTTCCCCTCTCAAAATTAATAATGGTAAAAAATTACATTGGATAAATGATCGTTCTTGAAGGCTATAATCGATATCCAATGATTGCTGAGTTGAAGCGTGCTGGCCTGACTGGGATTTTTCCTGTCTTCCCGTACAGTTGTCGGCATTGCCGAACATGTGCTTCCATTCTTCATTCATTGTATTACTTGATTCCTCTGTCGGTCTCCTAAAAGAAATAATAATAATAAACAAATCATGAACAAATAATTTAACAACTGACCTATTAACTGGGAATGATGAAACATCCGGCTTTGTATCAACCTTTCCCAGATTGGCCGAATGACAAGGAACGACAATTTTCAATTTGCTGAGCTCAAGCTACAAATTTATGTAATTAAGACCATGATGACCTCATAATTGTTAAATTTACTTGTACCTTTCCATCTGACAGCCTTTTAGAGTCTTGAGAATGATAGCGATTAATCTTAATCAAAGTATTTGACATAAGTATAATTAAATCTTCTACATTTTCTGTCATACCATCAGAGCTCAGTCTTCTAAATATCTACAATGATTCATGGTTTAAAAAAAATAAATTAAGATTAACCTCAGATTAATACATTTTTGAGAATGTTGCTTTGCTGAGGAGAAGCAGGAAGGGCTGAAGGTAATGAAACGTGTGTCGTTGGTCCTCCTCGTGCACTATGCCGTTCTGCAAGAGTCTGCAGAAGGAGGTTTAACTCTGAGCATTTGATCAAAGAATCAAATACCGTACGTGGTATGCAGGGTTTTAACGCATTTAACACTATAACTTCATTTTGTAATTGGATAACCTTATGTTTTAAATAAGGTTCAACTTCCGACATAACTTTACATTGAACATCCACCATGTTTAATGTTTGAGCTAAGGCACATATAAAACCGACAACAGCCTAAAACAAAAAGTATCATCAAAGGTGTGCTATAAATTTATATGTAAAAAAAAAAATTATTAGACAAACCTGTCTAATCCATAAATTGGGGTGAACTAAAAATGGGGCGGTTTCTTCTAACAAAAGATATAAGGCATTTTTGTGAAGTAAACTAAGTTCTGTTAAGACTGTAGTTGCATTTATCGCTTTTCTCACGACAAATTCCTCTGAATCTGTTAGGCCCTAAAATAAGAAAAAAAAGTAATTCGGCTTTTTCATTTGTAGCAGTAGACAGTACTTACTTGCTGAAGCAGAGGGGCAAGAATTGGAGAGCTATGCACTCCGATATATGCAGCTACGCCAACTATACAATCAAAAAATGAACCACGGAGGTGCTTGTCATCTTTATCATTCAAAAATGTTATCATGTGAGATAACAGAACATCGTTTGCTGAAAGAAAAATGGTTTTGATAAAAAGAAAAACGAGTTAACAAACTATTAAAGATCCATGTCTACCTTTTTGTTTTCCAAAAAACACACATAGTTTAGTTATTCCATTTTCAATAAGCATTTGCTTCACAATATTCTCTGGATCAGCGAGCAAAGCAGAGACCATTTGCTGAACCATTTGGTGCAATGTCGCAAGTTCACTTTCATAACTGTGGCTAGGGGGATCATTATGATTTACTTGCCAATGTTCCAAAAGCCTAAAAAAAGAAGAACTATAAACTTATTTCCAGAATAAGTTGTAATTTAAATATTTAATAGTTTAGAGTTTATATATTTAATTGTAAAATCAAATTCTAAGGTTTATCTTGCACCTCAACGCTATTTCAGCTAATTCAGCAATATTTTCAGCAAAAGCCGTTCGTACTATCACAGCTTCATCATGAGCAACCTAAAATAAATCGTGTAGAATAATGTGTCTTGTTTATCCTCTTGAGATTTTAAAAAATACCTGAGATAATCCAGGGAGTATGTACTCGGGAAAGACATTAGTATCACTAGGAGGAACGATTTTAACGTATGAGAGAGCTTTTGTTAGCGTATGAATTGCATAAACTCTGACACGGGGGAATGGGTCCTGGATTAAATACATCTGTAAAATAAATATTAATCATTAAATGATGAACTGTAACTTTGCAGAGAAAAATATTACAATATAAGGTAAAATTCTATCAAGAACAGTTTCAGCGGATGTATGAGCCGATAGTTCTGCTAGTATCTCCAAGCATTGAAGTTTGGATGTTGAAAAATGCAATCCACGGATACAGGAGGTGATTAGAGATGTTATCAAGACGAGAGCTTCATACGAATTTCCACTCTTTTTCTCACTCTCAGCCTGCTTTTCTTCCTCGCTTTTAAGCAAATTGATAATATTATGAATATCTTTCTTCAGCCTAGAAATAATAACACAAATAAATTCTCAATTTGTCTCTACAAAAATATATTTATTGTTCACCGTTCAATTTTTTCATCAGGTGATAGAATCGTTGCAGTATGACAGTAAATTAGCATATAAGAATGCAAAAATGAGTAAAAATATTCAGGAAATAGTTTCCCCCTTTCTTGATCTAAGTACACTTCGGCTGAAAGTCGGGCAGATGGGTCTTTTTGAATCATGGATTCAATAAGGGCTCTGACTTGCACATCTTCAAGTTTACACAGATATTTATCAAGGGTATATTCCCCAGTCCTGTAAGCTAGTAGCTGTGAAAAATCAAAAGGTGGGTGCCCATCAGAAAACAACTCAGCCAGAGCACATCTAAAATTCAATAATGTAATAAATAAAATGACTAAATCTTCTATTTATACAATGGATCTACCCTGCTGAAAATATATCCATAGAGGGAGTCAGATCTTCCTTTTTCTCTTCTGTAAGCAAAAGTTGGCTCCCACTGTCAGATCCTAAAGTTTTGACAAACCTAACAAAAAATAATATAAAAGAAAAGAAAAAGAAAAAAAGGGGACATTACTGTGATTAAAACAATAGTCTATTTTTTTAAACTACCTTTCAGGCGCTATATAGCATGTTCTTCTTCTAGATGTGTCAAAAAAATATGAAAAATCAGCAGGATTGTCTTCAGGTAAATGTGTCGGTTTGAAAGAAGCAAAATCTGTCAGAAGAACCCAATGCCATGAAGTTATAACAATATTTTCTAATTTTATATCTCCATGGCATACCTAAATAGATATGTAATAATTTTGAATCAATAAATAATAATAATAAAGACCAATGTGAAAAAAATTCAACCCACCCCTACTTTGTGACATTGGTATAAGGCGTACAGTATTTGAAATGCTATCCATTTTTTCTCAATTTGCGATAGAAATGGTCTTGTTGAAATTCTATCATATAAGCTGTACTTGACATATTCTCTCATCAAAAATCCAGCTTTATCGCTTAGCTAGAAATAATGACAATGGCATTAAAACACAATTAATAAATCTTGATATAAATATAGAAAAGGATAAAGTAAGTATCAAATTCAAAATACTATGGGAAAAAGATTCGCAATAATCCAAAGAGAATTGGAGAAAGGGATTGTTTGGATTATCTATAGCGTTTTATAGTACAACAATTATGGATTGCATATTTTATTGATACAATATTATAATTATTATGTACATACAAACAACGAATTATAACTTCGTTTTAATTATTTATATAATTTGTTGAAGTCATGAGGAGCAGTTGAGAATGAGGCAGTTTTAAAAAAACACCTTTTTCATTTTTTACCAATGTTTTGACCTTTATTTGGGTCATATTCAAGGTCATACTCAAGTATAAAGTGTGGTGCTATTCTTACGTTGTCATATTGGTTTTGTGTGAAAGTAATGTGGCTTATTTATATAGTTGTAAAAATTCAGTAATTTTCTTTTGAATTTAGTTTCCAAGTACTGATGGAAATTTTCTCATGCAACTCAGCAATTTGATTCCCTTACTGCTCTTTAGGTTGTTCTTGGCCCATCTATTGGTTGTATTAAGCGCTTTAACAGCTTCAGCAGCATATGTTGTTGGATGGGGAAATTTTTTCTCTGTTGCTTCTTCATTAGCAGCAGAAAGCATAATTTCTTCATCAGTTAAAATTTCTTAATTTGCTATTTCTTCATCACATCCACCCGATGCCCATTTTTGACCCACGGATTCAGTTATGGTCGTGTTATCTTGGGTCAACTGAACGACAAGTAGTCACAGGATGTCATTTTCATTAAATGAAGGGGGTATCGTAACAGCAACCAAGTTCAGACCATTTCAGACTACCTATTTACTAAAGATTTTTCCAAGACATTTGAATCAAACACAGTGAGACGGATGACCGTCAATTTTTTAAGTTGAAATCAACATCTTTCAGATTCATTTTCTTTAAAGCTGCCATCAGATCAACTCCACTCTGTTCGCCTGCAAGAATGTTCAAGAGTAAAATTTTTCGATAGTGCAATTTCATGTTCTGGATTACATTTTGGTCCATGGGTTGAATCACAGTGTTGGCCCTATAAGTTGGTGAGGGACACAACCAAGCGAACCTGTTCAGATTACTGTTCCTTTGGATTATTGTGACCCTGATGAATACATACACAGAATTACGTGGAATTACGAGTTGTTGTGCAAAGGGTTATATGGCCTAACAGTTTTTAATTTTCCTTTCCTCCTCCACCATTATTGGGAAACCAATATAAAAGGGGATGATGTGAAAGCAAAGTCAGCCAACTGGATGGCCAGATGGAGGGTGAGTATAATGGGGGAGGGGGGGTATAAACCCGGCCAAGACACAACGTTGTTCAGGGCTGACGGGCTGAATCAAGTAGACTGTCGAAGAGCAGCCCAGTGTAAAAGTAAGTGTCTGCAAGACAACCTCATATGGGATATACAGTGAAGACAATCTCTCTCTCTTATGAACCTCTAGGGCCATCTATTGACAGGGATATGCTCTTGTTACATAAAGGCTTCTCTACCGATCCAGCCTATCAACAGTGCCACATTCTTTTAATCATGTACTTTATTACATTTATAATGTCATAAGGCTGGATGGCGGTGGCCATGCCTGGAGGTTGAAATGTTCCAGCCTTAGTAGGTGAAAACCTGTCATGCACAACAGTAACTGTGCTGAGGGTGCAGACTAGGTATGCAGAGCCACCATAGTATCGAATCAAACGCAATTGCGCTACATTGTGGCAGAAGTGAATAAGGCATACCCTTGTAATACACAGCGTATGCCACAAACCCTTGCCGGTCTTAATCCTGTCTGTGCAGACAAGGCAAAAACCAGTGTTTTATATAGAAGAAAAATCTTAAAAATATATTTTTATTTCCTTACAATTGCTTTCTGGAAGGTTAGACAGTTGACAGCTGATGAAAGGTCATTACGGATTTGCTCGACCCGAGTCTTGTGGGACGAGAGCGGTAGGCTTGGGTCGTGGATCGCAAAGACTTTAACGACGATAAGTCCCTCTTGAGACTTGGCCCTGGCCACTTTAAAAAATCTCGTGCTCCCGAGGCTGAAAATAAAACGCCATTAAATAAAAGCCACGTCAAAATTTGACATATTTAACTCACCTGACATCGAACTGAAGGTCTGAATGTTCTGTCAAGTAATGTTCAACTGGGAAAATTTGTGATGGAGCAATGCCAACCAATTGATTTCCCATTGCTGGTGTTCACCTAATGTTTTCATTAACATCACCACTAGATCCAGGGCTTAGCGATAGCATAAGTTTAATCACAAATATTAATCCCTTGTTTCTCATAAGTCATCCAGCTATTTTTTTTTTCACGATATAGAACGAAGTAAGTTGTCGCAAGCAAATCACTTTCAAATAAACTCCTTTCGCCTTATTTTATTAACGATTAATCGGGTCGTCCTGTTGTTCCACTCCGATAAAACAGTCAACTTTCTATTATTATGATAACTGTATAACCACCAATCCCGTAAGTCGAGGAACTCAATGGAGTTGGGCTTTGACGCAGGCGACATCATGATCGCCTGTGGACCCTTGATAAATGTCGTCATGATGAGCCAATGGTGAAATTGTGGGCACCTGCATTTATTTTTTGCATATACAGACTTAATACACAACATACTTAAACTACAGAGTGTCCTTCTTAGATGGCCCGGCTGAATTTCTCTTGAACCAACGACGCTATAAAAAAAACCCTTATACTAATTACTACCAGGAATGTCGAATACACTGGAGTTGTGAAAGTGTAATTTATTAGAGTGAATTGAGAAGCTTATCCTAAATTACTCCGAGAAATATCGAAACTATGGGGTAGTGTAAATGTAATTTATTAGTTTTCCAATTAATTAAGGTTTTTAGTTGAGGTAAAAAAGTCAGTGTCACGAGTGGGATTCGAACCCACGATCTTCGGCTAGATACGCCGCAACTCCATCCCCTTGAGCTATCGTGACCTCGATCCACTCGGACACTAGCTTCCCATCTCAACCCTACCTTTTGTATTTTCCCTTCTTTTTGCCATTATTCAATTTTAATTTATTAGCGTGAATGGAAAGGTTTATCCCAAATTACTCCGAGAAATATCGAATACCATGGGTAGTGGGAATGTAATTTATTAGAGTGAATTGAGAGGCTTATCCCAAATTACTCCGAGAAATATCGAATACTATGGGGTAGTGTAAATGTTATTTATTAGCGTGAATGGAGAGGCTTAGCCCAAATTACTCCGAGAAATAACGAATACTATGGGGTGGTATGAATGAAGTCTAGTGGGTAAATGTAATTTATTAGCGTAAATGGAAAAGGCTTATCCCCAAATTACTCCGAGAAATATCGAGGATTCTGGGGTAGTATGATTGAAGTCTAGTGTCTGAATATATTATATTAGCGTGAATGGAGACGCTTATCCCAAATTTTCCTGAGAAATATCGAGGACTCTGGGGTAGTATGAATGAAGTCTAGTGGGTGAATGTAATTTATTAGCGTGAATGGAGAGGTTTACCACAAACTACTCCGAGAAATATCGAGGATTCTGGGGTAGTATGAATGAAATCTAGTATCTGAAAATATTATATTAGTGTGAATGGAGACGCTTATCCCAAATTTCCCTGAGAAATATCGAGGACTCTGGGGTAGTATGAATGAAGTCTAGTGGTTGAATGTATTTTATTAGTGTGAACGGAGAGGTTTACTCCAAATTACCCTGAAATGTTTTGGTAGCGTCATTGGTTCAAGAGAAAGTCAGCCGGGCCATCTATATGAAAATGAACCACCTGTATGAAAATATGCATAAAATAATTAAGTGGAAATATATATATATATATATATATATACACGCATAATATTAACAAAGACTATGGAGAAATTCAAAAATACAAATATACGCTGATAAACAAAATTAACACACCACTCTAAATTTTACCGTATTTAGGTTTATTCATATTTTGCATACCAAAAATAGGTAAAAATAAGACATTTAAAAACAAAATCGATATTTCTCGGAGTAATTTGGGATAAGCCTCTCAATTCACTCTAATAAATTACATTCCCACTACCCCAGAGCATTCGATATTTCTCGGAGTAATTTGAGATAAACCTCTCTATTCACGCTAATAATTTACATTTATACTACCCAAGGGTATTCGATATTTCTCGGGGGAATCTGGGATAAGCGTCTCCATTCACGCTAATAAATTACATTCAGACACTAGACTTCATTCATACTACCCCAGAGTCCTCGATATTTCTCGGAGTAATTAGAGATAAGCCTCTCCATTCACGCTAATAAATTACATTCACCCATCACAATTCGTTCATACTACCCCCAGAGTACTCAACATTCCTCGAAGTAATTGGGGATAAGTCCTACATTCACGCGAATAAATACATTCGTTCCAGAAAATAACACATCACATGAAGGTTTACAATTAAAAATATTTATGGCCCTGAGATATTGATTCAGCGATCTGTCCTCAAGGCCTATAATAATTGTAAATATAATTATGTATAGTATAATAATTAATTAATTACACTTTTATTGTATAGTAATTATATTATTATAATAACAAAATTTGTTTGTTTTATACTAGGTCAAATTATTTCATTAATCAAAAAGTGTTAGAAAACACTATAAAAATGATAAAAAATATTATTTTGTTTTATTAATTTCTAAGAATTCCGCCATTCTTTCTAGAATTCTGTATTTTGCAATTATAGTAAACGTGTTATTTTCTTCTAATGGAAACGTTTCTTAAAATTAAAAGACCGAATTGTACCGACGCGCCCAGTGCTTGTTTCTTATTTGTTGCATACGGCTTGATCGATTGTATGATCCATAAGGCGGGGGAGTCAAAGACCGCCTGGGCACCACCCATACTCAGTCGAAACCATTTAGGTATCGATGATGTCCACTCGTAAAACCAATCGATACGAAAACTAACAATATAATTGAATTGCGATCATATCTGCGTGTGCTGACAGCCTAACAAAAAACGCAGACCAACCACTGAAAATGCCGAAACTTACATTATAAATTTTCAACTATATTTATTTAACTTGAATTACATTGATCCTTTATTAATTAGTAAAAATGCACAAATATTGTTAAACTAGATTTTTAACAGTTTTAAAATAAATAAAATAAAATAGTCTCGATGATTTATAGTCACTTAAACAAATTTGCGCCCCTTAGTTAGTTGTCATATACTATTCAGAATTTTTCCCCTATAATTTCCTAAAAATATAGTAGAAATTTTTTTACACTCTTTAAAAGCTCAACACTGATCTCTTTGAGCTAAGAATCAGATTTATTAACAGGATTTTTACTGACTTTATTACTTGTGCAGTTAATGAATAATAGTTGTAATTATTTATTAATACTGTTACTAACTCCAAAAAAATCTTGCGGTTTTCAAAAATTTGTCTTTCGATTCATTGAAATTAGAAACAACGCAATCGCTAGTGTTCTTGTCTGTATGACTTGCGATACCTTAATCGTTAATAAATTGGAAAAATAAAATAATTGAACATTAATAATTTTTTTTAAATCAATATTTCTGACTAGTATCGAGTCTAGATTTTATAGTTGTATTGTATAGGCTCGTATTATCGATAGGGCTCGTCTTTCTGGCAGCGATAAATCGTTGGGAAGAGTCGGAGGTCCCCCTCTTCCATTCCGATCCACTCTGAGTTCTGACCCTCGCCCTAATAAAGGGTTTGTCTTGGTTTTTACCCCCTTTTATCATGATATCCCGAAAGGAAGGGTTTCGCCTTTTTTCGAGCCGAATTCCGTGCGAAACGCCCTTAACGAAGGGCCGAACGGGCTGAACGGCACTTTCCGAACAGGAGACATGCTAAGTGTCAGAATTGCGTACGCGTACTATTGTAAACACAAGACGATGTTTTGATATTCGTTAGCTGAAAATGTATCTTTTGGATTAACATCAAAGGTAATACTAAGAACATTTTTTCTCCTTATTATTAATATAAACAAAAATTTGATTTTTAAATAAATAATATGCGACATTCTAATTAAGGCTCATATGTACTAATCCTGCAATACCGTCCGGTCGTGTGGTTTAGTATTTCAAGCGCCGTGAAACGTTTTTTTACAAGTCAGTCGGAAAATTTTCTTTCGTCAATAAATAATTAATAGCCAATTAATAATAGAAAATTTATCTAAATGAGGTAGTTACTGTAAATACTTTTTTCCTTCTTTTTCAGTTTTGTTCTTGAAATATCAATTTTTATTTGGTAGGTATTAAAGTTTGACAAATGTTTTGTAGATATGAGGTCATTGTGTACAACTACTTATAATTTTAATTACTCATTTCCTCGTCAAAAATAAAAATTCCTTTCAGTCCAGTGTCTAGTTATCCAAAATTACTTTACTTTTATTGTTACCAATAATTTGTGCAACACTTTTTGTGTTTCATAATAAAATAAACTAGTGCAGAAAGTATTTTTTGCCCTTGGTAGAGCAAATACCACATTCACACACTTTTAAATAAGCAGATTTTTTAATTACTAATAAAATAATTTATGGCTTTAGTTTTTAAAAGTTTGAAAATATTGTTTATTATATTTATTAATGATTTATATAAGCTCAAATCTGTACATGAATGTACATAGTTGATCATATCACTTTTCACAGTCCACCAGCAATTCTAGCTTTTGTAATTTACAATAAATTACTGGCAGGCACCACCCTGGGTGTCGATAGTAAGAGCTTAATTTTATCCATCCAGAATCCGAGGTCGAGCTCCAGAGGCTATCAACAGCTTTATGTCATTTCAGCCTGCAACCCAAACAGTTCCTAAATCTATACCCATTCATACACTCTTAAATATATTATTTACATACAATTCACTCAGTAAAGGTGGTGGAGTACTCAATATTCTACCATTGTTGCTTTCACACTACACATTCACACCAATAAATACACAAATATATCATATATCAACACTAGGTACAATAAAACAACCCTGCATTCTCTAAAACTCAGATCAGGGGACACAAATACTCACTGCCATGCTCAAGCACAATTCTCCTATCAGTGGCATTCCTTCACGCACCCTTTAACTAGGTGGGACATGTTCAGCAACCTTTCTCTACATGCTGGACACATATGTAGGCTTTAGCCCAAGTATTAATGTCCGTGTGTCAACCTAGTATGGCCTATTCTTAATCGGGTGAGGATGACCCTTCTTCTATAAGTCAGGTCCTCTGAGGTCTGCCTATCAACAGTGCTCTTGATATGCAAGAGCTTCTCTGCCAATCCGACCACCGACACTGCTACTTTTTTTTAATCATGTTTTTTATTGCAATTTTAGCATCAGGAGCTGGATTGCAGAGTTGGCCTTAGCTGCCTATTGTAATTATTCGTGTTTAATGCTGTGGAAAATTTTTCTGATTTCAGTGACATGTCCGGCGGGGAAAGAAAAAAGCGTATTGCCCGTGGTACTGGTTGGGAAGAGGCTGGAGGAGAATTTTACCAAGAGAGCTATCCGGGTGGTGAAATTGACTTAGAGGCACTTCCAAGGGACCCCCATTACTTTGCTACCCTTCTTCCGAGCAAACAGAACCGAGCAGGTACATTTTAAAATACGCCCGTACATTTATGCCTAGATGATTGTTTTACATGTTATTTACAGCAACGACGAGGAAGCCACAGAAAGCAGACCCAAAGGCTACTTTCAAGAGAAGAACTTCGACTAGGTCTCGTTATTATAACACCATGGGCCAGAACACAATCCCTAATGATATCCATGTCGCTATGATGCCTGATCTGTCAGGTATGACTTGATCTTTTTCTTCTTCTTTAGTATGATTTTTGTATAATTTCAATTTTGTTTTGTTTTCAGAAAATCTGGCGAACGAGGAGACAACTTGGGAAGAAATGATGTTAATTAAAGCAATGCCAATATCAATGGCTCAAAAAAAGGAAATAAAAGCAAAACTTCTGGTATGTACTGATGTCCTTCAACTTTATTAGTTAATTTTTATTATTTTTGTCTTATTATAATTGCATAAACATTAATCATTGTACATTATAATGAAATAAATATATAAAACTTAATGTTGTTAATAATTGTAAATTTAATTTAATTGTAAATATAGTCAAAATTTGTCTTTTCAGAGTGCTGACACATTTAGACTTCAAGGTTTGAAGCATTTTAAGTGGCGGAGGAGGAAGTTTTGGGAGTATATGAAAATAAAGAAGAAAGAATATTATAAAACCATTCAGTTGTGGAGGAAATGTCTAAGGGCAATTGAGGGCAACTTCGGTACTGGTGTTGTTGCGTTTTTCTTTTTTATAAAATGGCTAATGTTTTTAAATTTAACAATTACTGTTTTAATTGTCTGTTTTATAATTGTGCCCACATTGTTAATGAAAGAAACTGAAAACGACCCTTGTATGCCAAGCAATGGCACTATTTCGGTGGCATGTTGTTCACAGTTGTACTCAAACAACCTGTCTGATTTTGTATTTGACCCTTATGACTTTGCTCAAGGTACTGGTTGGGTAGAGAGGTCGTACATGTTTTACGGTGTTTATTCCAGTTCAATATTGGAGGACACACTTTTAAATTACAATTTGCCAGTCGCTTATATAGCGACAGCTCTCGGTTATTTCCTTTTGAGCCTTTTCGCCATCTTGAAAGCCGCTGCCAACGGTTTCAAAGAGAGACTGGTAGAAAGTGACGGTCAATACTACAGATACTGCAATATGATTTTCTCAGGCTGGGACTTTTGTATATATAACGAGAAATCTGCGAGTATTAAGCACAAGGGGCTGTTTTACGAATTGAAAGACAGTCTCGAATATGAGAGAAGAGAAGATGACAAAAAGAACAGAAGTAGAGATGAGTATTGTCGATTGATCTCCATTCGTATATTTATTAACATGATCGTTATTATTATTTTAATAGCTTCTGGGTCTTTGATATTTTTCACTTTTCAGTTTTCATTGAAAGAACTTGAATTGCACAGAGACAATCAAACAGAATACTACAGGCTATTGCTAGAGTTCATTCCTTCATTATGCATCGTGGGTTTGAATCTCATCATACCGAATATTCTAAACTATTTGGTCTCACTGGAAAATTATTCTCCTATCTTTGTTGTTAGGATAACACTCTTCCGTACTATTTTGCTAAGACTTTCCTCTTTAGGAGTATTGTTGGCTTCTTTTTATTCGTTGGTGAAATGTAGAGTTGGAACAGAAGAGGCCTGTGCTAGTACTTACTGCAGGACTCCCTTGTGTTGGGAAACTTACGTTGGGCAACAACTGTACAAGTTGATAATTTTAGATATTGTATCTAACGCCATAGTCACATTTTTAATCAACTTCCCTAGAATGTTGATTGCTAAACACATAAAATGCAAATTAGCACGGATCTTAGGAGCACAAGAATTTGAACTTCCGAAACATGTTTTAGACGTTGTTTACAGTCAGACGTTAGTATGGTTTGGGAGTTTCTATGCTCCTTTACTCCCAGCTTTGGCGACAGTATTGTTTTTTCTTGTATTTTACATTAAAAAGTTTGCTTGTCTTGTCAACTCTTCACCGTCGACTACTATTTATCGAGCTTCTAGATCTAACTCGATGTTCATGTCAGTGCTCCTAGTATCTTTCTCAGTTGCCGTTATACCATGGGCGTACACCATGTCGGAAATAGAACCATCTCGATCTTGCGGTCCGTTCAGAGGGAGGCCATCAGTTTGGTCTCTTGTAGAAGAGACTTATCAAGAATTCCCTTGCTGGTTGAAGAACACCTTCTCCAGTGTGACATCAGCGTATTTCCTTATACCGGCATTTTCTCTGCTAAGCTTTTCACTTTACTATTACTACATTATTGCAAAAGAAAATAAACAGATGGTGACTGTCCTTAAAAAGCAACTTGTATTAGAAGGTCATGACAAACAGTTTCTATTGGATCGTTTGAGTGCTTTCATTAAACAACATCAAGAAAGACACAAAGCAGCAAGATCCATCGATCCACCCATTATTCCGCATAATTCAGTTAATGGTGCTCATGGAAATGTTTGATTTGAAGAGTAAAAGCTGATTTGAAAACATGTATAACTTCAAACCGACCTTTTTCTATTTCTAAATGAAACAAAAATATTAGGCAAAAGCGAAAGTGATTTGATTTACTATTAAAATTGTAAACATACTGTACAAGCAGGTAAAAAAGTATCATTAACTCTGCAGCAGGCGCTTATATAAAAATTTGAGAAGTGGGTGAGTGGAGTACTCAGTTCCACATATCATTTTTTGCTTTTTTGTGTGTGTGGAAAATAATGACATGTCTAATAATATGAAATAATGACCATAGTAACAATTAGAATGAAAACTACTAGCATAAATATTTATAATATAAAAGACTTGTAATTAGGATGACTTAAATACTTATTTAAAAAAATGACATTTTTCTCAATTAGCATTGATTTATCATGAAAATGTATTGATCTCGTCAGAATCAAAAATTTTTTATGGCCAAAAACATCTAAAATTTGCAGACTGGAACAATCATCTAAAACAGCCATTATCTCATTTTTTTGTAGGTTTTGCATCTCTTTATTTTCTACAGTCTTTTGCTTTATTGGCATCGATGTAGTTTTTAGTGAAAAGTCTGTCATCAATTGCCTCCGTTGTGTTTGACAATTTCGCCAAAATATATTGAAAATTAAATTAAAAATATATTAATCTCGGTATGTAAATCCCATGTAACTCTGTTGGTACCTGGTAAAGTTTTTATATTTTTGCTCGAGTTTTATGAGGTAAGGTAGTAGGATTGCTCATCCATATTATATCATCTTTTCTAATGAAAAATGTATAATCAGTGTCCACATTTTCTACATACATGTCTTCATCTATTTCATCTTTACTGGCAGATTTCTCCAGTTCGCCGAAATGAATGTCTTGCATTATTTAATTCATTATCACTATCAACTGTACAATCTATGAAATAATAGGATTCATCCGAGAGTTGTTGGAGGGCCTCCAACATTTTTTCTTATTTGTTATACAAATTTTCAGACCTAACGGGTAAAAAAACAACAAATTACAAAAATTGAATAAAACTAAAATCATAGCTATAATCCAAGTAATATTAATATATACATATAAACATAAAAAATACCTATTATGTAAGTAGGTACATATTACAAAGTAATATAAATACATATTACAAAACAATAAAGATTATTATATTTATATGCAATTCCGAAAAAAACAGGAGTTTTATTCTTTAATGAATCCTTAGCAACTGAGATAAAGAAAAGTAAAAAATTACACTTGTCATTAAAATGTAGAGAATGAATACTAACCACTTTAAATCAAAATTGAAAATAAAAATACAATAAAAAAGAATAGTATCACTATGCGCCTGCTGCAAGTTAAATTATACTCTATACGTAAAGTCATATAAAAATCTGTGGATATTATTGTCAAACAGTTCATAGTTATATATTTGCTGACTACAAAAACAATTTCATTGTTTCCTTGAATTTTATCAAATACTGTAGAAAATCTCTCTCTTTCTGATTGTTCTTTTGAAGTTGAATATACCAACTTATGTAGTATTGTATATTATTTTATTTATATGTTTAACGTGTAAAAAAGTCCAAATCATTTGCTGCTTTATCTTCATGAAATATTGTATTACATAAATTTAAAAAAATATCTTTTTAAATATGAATAGTTTCACATCGAAAATTGCATAATGGACGATGAAAAGAAGGCACACCTAATACAATTGTACATATTCTTATCATTTGTTAATTCAAAAAAGAAGTCAAGAAAAATTGTCATTTATAAATCTGCTGCCACCACAAGTCGTTTATTTTTTAATTGTAAAATTGTAACGATTATTACTTCTTATCTCTTTAAACACTCAAATATAGGAAAATAAGCCTTAAGAACAGTTAACTATTAGTTTAGATTAAGAAAAAAAAAATTGTCTTTTTAAATTTTGATTTGTCTTTCAAAAATATACTAGAGAAGGAAGAGACAAGGAATTATGTATATAATGTAAAAAGATTATGGAAAATAATTGTTGTGATATTGTCTAGTCATTCTAAGTGTAAACATTATTGCTTAGAAAAATTTTCATTAGCATGAGATGATAATTTATATAAATATTTTATGAGGTTGTGAATTTAAAACAAACGTAAATTTAATGTGTGTCAAACATGCATGTGTCTCAATTAATACAATATGCTTTGAGTATTAATTGCTTTATGAATAAGATAAATAATTTGTACTAAACTGTATACCTGCCATTTTTTACATACTGAGAAGGGTAAGTTTAGAATAATGGGAAAAAAGGGAAGTAAATTGCACAAGTGGTAGTATATTTTTTATATGGTGACTTTTATAAACATAAGTTCGGTATACAAAAAAATAAATAAAAAAACTAAAGACATTTAGAGATCTAAAACTTCATTTGTATTTCTTTCTAATTATTACATTTATTTACAAAATCTATAAAGCCTTGATTTGAGAGTATATGACATACTTGTATCATTTTTATACAATTCATTGAATATTATGAGACTAAATTGCAAATTTGTGCCAATTTTTCGAGCTAGGAAATATGAATTTTTTTTATATATCCTTTGAATGTAAATATTTATGTTTACTGAATTTAAATTTATAAAAATTGGTAAAATATAACTTCAACTAGCAAAATGATTTAATCAAAAAATAGCTTGTATGTACATAGGACATATCTTCATGATTACAATAAATTAGATTATTTGTTATTAATGTAAGATTATACTAAGTGTATTGTTTGTATTTGAGATGTATTAATACTTAATTGTCTAGCAAAGTGACTTCTTAAACCATTAGATTTTCAAACGAGGTAATTTAATTTTTTAATGTATTTTTATTTATTATTGAAATTTTTTTGACTCCCCTTCCATAAAAATTGTAAAAATATGACATTTCAAATATAAACAAACAAAATAATGTCAAGCCGGATTTGTTTATACGTCTTCGATATCTATGGGGTCATGTATCTGTAAATTAAAAAAAAAATTAAATGATGGTACAATATGATTAATGACATTACTCACAGCTCCTGAAAGTGTTAGCCAATCCATGGTAGCGATAACTGGGTCATTTTTTGAAGGTGGTTTATCCCAATTCCAATAGGTGAAATTTTTAAACTGACCGACACAAGAATAACTTGATGGTTTTGGGTCTTTGCTGTCATTAAAAATAAATCCCTTGTACCCCTCCGAAAGCTCAAGTCTAGTACCGCTTAATGGGTATCCACGGAAAGAAGCTGTCAATTCTATTTAAAAAAAAAGGAAAAAAATGAACAGAAAACTTACAAAGAAAACATGTCATTTACAAAATATCAAATAAATTTCAAAATTTGTAAAAAAAAAGTATGGATACTATTGAACAAAACATTTTCATATATTCATGTCAATTATGGATCAACTGTTCTCTCTAATGCTAGGGGAGGGCATTGATATAAATAGTTGATGTTGAGTGTTGATTTGCGAGTTGGTGAACTCATGCTGAAGCTGAACTGGCATTGAAACGTCTTCTCTCAAGTTTGTCGAACTACACAAAAGCATTTCTATTGAGCGCCTCACTTAAGATGGCAAAATGATGTGTTGAGTAGTTCACAAACCTCCAAGTGAAGAACCCAATATGTGACCCAATGCCGGTGCAGAATTGATGTAAATAAGTTGGTGCAAAATCATTAATTATTTCTAAAACTGTGCCCCAGGGCAGCTAACGATTTTTGAATAATTGGCATTTCTAGTTGAGAAAACAAGAAAATCAATGCTGTACCCTAAGGATACTAAAAAACAAAAAAACTCATTTTAGCCCGAGGGTAAGGTATGCAGGGGTCCCATCGTAGGTATTAAAGCATGGTAACCAGCCTCAGCTGCAACTCCGAAATCAACCTAATTTTCAGGGGAAAAAAACAATTGGAAACAACCTATGCAGTCTGTATCAAAACCAAAAGTAGCAAATTAGATTAAAAGTAAATTATTCTTTAATCATCATCAGAGTATGGCTATTGACAAAAGTATCGTCAATAATAATAATGAGACAGTGTAAATTAGTCATTAACCATCACTTTGGCCTCTCCTTACTGGGTTGTTTGACAGATAACCCATCAGGATTACATTAGAGGATTCAGCCCCTTTACAACCTGCGCACCATGACCAGCATTGTTTTGGTCTATTAGGCATCTTTGAAGTTGTCGAGAGAGAGCTCCTTGTTAAGCTTAAAGCTTTTTACCCAAATACCAAACTTTTTCAAGGATTCTTTGTGTATCCTTCAAGGGCTTTTCCTCTCTCAGGAATAGGAATCTCAGCGTACAAAGCCTTCACACCAACAGAGAACATGTTCCACTGTTTCTTCTTCTTCCCGGCAATATCTGAGTCTATACATATGTCTATAGAATCTGGAGTGTCCCGTTAACGGTCCAGCAGTTGTCCTTTGATGAACTTTTTTGCATGCCTCTGTCCTGAGTTACATTACTATTGAGGACTTATTTGTAATCCATTTGCTGATGGATTACCTAGCAAGGACAGGCAGACAAAACCAATAGGTAAATTCCAATTTAAAGGTTACAGGTAGCCAAGTGGATATATATATATTACACAGGGCGGGCGACCAGGACCCGAGGGGTTAAAAGCCTGAGTAGGCCCGTACCCCATCCCTAGAAGGTCCGGGACCTGGTCGGCTCACGAGTCCTGTATAAACCTATTGGACCTATTCACAAACCCCAGGATTGTGGACCATTTTATCCTGGGGAGTGTTTTGGTTATGTCCTCTCCTTCGAAAGTATTAAATCTTTCCCTAGCATACCTATCGCATTCTGCGAGGTAGTGTCGGGCCGTTTCTTCTTTTGTTTCGCAGAAGCGGCAGAAGGGGTCTGGTAGAGTACCCATTATGAAGAGGTGTCTTCTCAAGGGGCAATGGCCCGTTAGGACACCTATCAGCCTCCTTATTCCCCTCCTAGAGTTAGAGAATAGCCATTTCGATTCTTTAGGTTTGATTTCCTTCAGAAACTCCTTCGATTGTCTGCATCCTGGGGACATATTCCATTCCTTAAGGAATTGTTTCATGCCCCAGCTACCTATACTCTCTTTTGCTGTGCTTAAAGAGTGGGGTAATACCGGTTGTGGTCCGACGAACTCAGTATTTGAACCTTCCTTGGCCAGGCTGTCCGCCTCCTCATTGCCATAGTGCCCCTTATGAGCAGGTATCCATACGAGGGTTACCCTATTCTCATACCTGGTGATAGTCCTATTAATGAGTTCAACGGTTTCCTCTACCAGTCTAGATGTTGATAGTTCTTTTTGTAATGATTTTAGACTGGCCTGACTGTCGGAAAAAATTTTAATATCTTTTCCCTTAATCTTGTTATCCATCAGTGTTCTACAGCAGACATTAATGGCCCAGACCTCTGCCTGAAAGACTGAGGTGTTATTACCAAGAGGATAGGAGATGCTGATCCCTAATTTAGGTATGTGTATTCCAGCACCACTTCCCTTATCCTTAAGCCAAGTGGATAGTGTGTTAGACTCTCAATTGCAAGTCCAATTCACACCATCATTTCTGTAATTTTCTTTCACATTCTTCTTCCCCCGAAAATATGTACTCAAATCAATCAGCATCCCTGGTTAATATGGAAAATTTGGATAAATCTCTAAAAGAAATTGGGACTTAAATGCAAATATTAGGAAAAGGCTTTTTTTTAAATCTTTGAAAAATCAAAATTGTTCATCAAATTAAGTGACAATTTACATATTCCACAATTACTGAGAACAGATTAAAAAATTATAAAGTGAAATATTTTGGGGGTCTGTAAAATGATAAGCCTTGAGTATTCACCTTCATTCGCCTTTTCTCACTGGTTATGTTAATCTGACACAGCCAGTCTTTTCTTCAGTGGGCACAATTGACAGAATAACACATAGACCAACCAATGATGAAATGAAATAAAAAATACACCAGAAAACACCTAGCAAATGGCAAAAATATATAGACCATGAGATAAAAAAAATAGTTGTTTAGAGGGTCTTGATACACCGATGGAAAAAATTAATACACCCCCCTTAAATTTTAATGTATTTAGGTGTATTCATATTTTGCATACCAAAAATAGGTTTGATTGTAAAAAAATAAGACATTTAATAAGCAAATGTTTATTATCTAATTCTAAAAAAACAATTATTTAGTGAAAAAAATTAAAAGAAAAACCTTTTGTCCCCTTTTAATATCAAGTTTTCTACCTCTGGCACAAATCACCTCAGTTAAAGGTTTGCATTTGCATTCCCTGGAAAAGATTTCTGATAAAATCCTGAAGAATTCATTTCCATTAATCAAAAACAGCCGTTTCCAACTCTTCTAGGGTGTTAGGACCTGGGACTGGATGCTTAAGTTGGCCCCAAACGTGTTCAATCAAGTTCAAAACTGAACTTCGAGCCGGCTACATCCAGCAATCTATTTCAACCTCATTTAGGTAGTAATCAACAATACATGCTGTATGGGGTCTAGCATTATCCTGCATTACCAAGAATCTCTCACAGATGTGCGGCACTATGTGTTCTTCAGTTGCCCTGTTAGCACCTCTGTGAAGTCTCGCACAACAACCAATTCGGTGTGTGAGAACAAGGAAGCCACCCCAGAATGTCAATGTAATGCCATCTGAGGAACCATACAGGATGGGGCATACCTCTCTCCTGTGTGTCTATATATGAATTTATGCCCATCTGAAGATTGAGGCAAAATCTCACCTCATCTATAAAGAGAATTCATCCCCAATATTTCAATGTTCAATTCATTAGTGAACTGAATGGCCATTTTCTGAGATGTGATAAGAAGAGGCCAACAAGCCAGGTGCCGGGCCCTGAGGTTATTTTCACTGCGCCTTCTTCTTACAGTCCTGGAGGATATCAAAACATTTCGGACTTATCTTATTAGATTTCTTATATCATGTCACTTAATGCTGTGGTTTTTTAGAGCCTGATGTTGGATCAATCTATCGTCTCTCTCGTTTGTAGACCTAAGTCAACCCTGTCCTGGCTTTCTAGTGTAAAGCCCTGTATTTCTCAAGTGCGGAAGAAACCTTCCTATGGTAGAATGATTTACAACCCCTGGTGATTTGCGCTGGCTGTATCCTTCCCCTAATAATGTTATGCCCCTGACACTGTCAAATACCTGACTGGAGCATGAAAAAGGTTTAAGAATAAGAGTAATATCAAATTAATTCAACGAAAGAAATAGGTTAATTGAGAGCAATCTTTAGGCATAGCAGAATATAAGGGCATAATGCTACTTTTTTGTGCAAATGGGATTAATTAGTATAAAAGTAAACAAAGCATTATTAACTGTTTATTTTGAGTAAAATAGCTCCTAATAACCTGTGGCTCATGTTGAAAGTATTGGATCTAATTTTAAACAAATAAATTGAGGGGTGCATTAAATTTTTCATCAGTGTAGTTTGTTAATCAAATTTATCGTTTCATCAAAGAAAACAAGTTGGCCCTGGAAAGGATGAAATTGAACTGATTTTCTTTATTTTTAATGTAGAGTATAAAAGGATTAGTAACACTGTAGAGTAAGCAACGAGTTATCAATGTTGTGTTTACAGTACCTAGTTATTTTGGAAAAATAAGCAAATAAATGCAAGTGTCAGGCTTTTTATCTTTTGAGTGTATTTTAGTGCTTTTGAACCTTTTGGTTTATTAAATCCATTACAGTTCGTGGCTCGATTGACCAATTAACTTTTTCAATTAATTAATCTTTTTGTTTATAATTATGTTGTATAAAACAAGGCCCAATTTAACAAATTTCCGTTCGGATTCACACCTTTGTCTGACACTTGAACAGGCTTGAAGAACGAGTCGACGTCGCTTTCCATATCCGCATGTATTTTACACGGCAAACTGTGCACGACGGCTTCTTTTGCCTCTTTCACGTTCTTCAACTTTATTGACATTTGGACAGATTTGTCGTTTAAAAATCTATTGGTTAAAAACTATAACTACGATACCGATACTTAAAGTTTTATTAGTTAATACTTAAGTCGTGCGTAGGGACGTACCGACACGAACAGGCAACAGGTACTTAAGTTTGAAAATTTGAAGGTTGAATAAAGGTTTATAGGTTCGTGTGAAGAGCGCGCGTAAATTCTTTGCTTATCACAGGTGGGTTCATCCAACGTCACTGAAAACGTCACTGACTGAAATCTGTCATGACTAAAAATCACCACTAAAATTCCTGTGCTTGCTCACAACAGAACGAGAATTTTAGATTAATTAATTAATCTTCCGTAGTAACAGGGGTGATGAGTAACCTTACTCGATTATACATTGACGGGCAAAAAATTCCACCCAATTGATTTTTTTTTCGATAAAACAAAATTCTGCCCTTAATTTGTTTTTTACCAATAAATATTTGTTTATGCTATATTTTAAATTGGGAATATCAATCAGAGGTAAACACACAATCCTTAATCCAAAACATGGACAAAGGATTTTTCTGCCTTCTTTTTACGGAATTTAAAATATTTGTTCAGTTCAGAATTCTGAAGCAATAAACTGTTTAGTTTTCATCTTTGTTTTCTTAATTTCAATTTTCAAACTTAAAAATGCCATGTTGTGCGTTGTGTGGCACTTTTAGATGATGGATGTACCATCAGATTTGCGGCTATTGCCATCGGAGTTCCTTACGAAACTCTGCGAGACGTTTTTGAGACACTGAATCTTACCATAGGAGGTCTGGTTCTAGACGCCCTAGGGTAACAGAACCACAGGATTTTAACGTTTTTTGACTTTGAGAATTTTGCAAAACCGGCACCTTACTGTTGTTCGAGCGATTCATCAGCTCTAGGAAGTTCGAGGTGACCAAATGTCTGAACTTACTGCTCGAAGAAGATTAAATAAGTATGTACATGTGGCTTTTTGCCCCGTAAAAGGACCAGAATTGACCAGAAAACATAGAGTTTCACGGCTGGCATTTGATCGAGAACACAGCTGTTGGTCTTTAGACAATTGGTCTGCTGTACTTTTTACAGATCAGTGTAGATTTGCTCTACGATCTCCAGATGTGTGGAGAAGGCGAAATGAAAGGTACGAAGCCTGCATTTTTCCCCAGAGCTAACCTTTTCAACATAGCTAACTGATGATGTGGGTGGGAATTTCAATGGAGAGTCGCACAGAGTTAGTTGTTGTTCGTGGAGGGTCTTTGACGACCACTCGCTATGTGGATGGAGTTTTGGAACATCACGCGTTGCCTATCCTCGATTAAATCACCGACAATCCTATCCAAATAAACGATGATACCCGTTCACATGTCGCTCGCTTAGTACAAACGCACCTTCAATAGCACAACATTATGGTCTTAGCCTAGCCAGCCCGTTCTCCAGACTTGAACCTTATCGAACATTTATGGGATTACTCAAAAGACGAATAACAGAACGTCCGTCACATCCTGATACACGCCACAATCTTGAAAGGACGCTTCGTGAAGAATGGGCTATAACCTCTAGCAACGAGACATTTCCAGACTCGTAGAAAGTATGCCGAAGCGTCTTCTAGTTGTAATTAATGCTTGATGAAGCTGGTAAAATGCATTGGTATTGCACAAGATAGCTAACCGTAAGAAAAACAACAAAAGGAAAACTTTGAGAAACGTGGCTCATCGGCTTTTCAACATGGAACGTCAGCTCAGCACAAATTCAAGGTCATTCAGGGTAATTTACTCCTGAAGATGACCCGAATACACGTCGAAACGTTGTTAAAAAGAATGAAAAAGGGTTTTTCTAAACTATCATATTCTTGACCGCTCTTCACGTCTTCAACAAATTATTGGTAAAAGTTTTAAATATACAAGACCATACTACTAAAATGTATTACTGACTATCATTTAAATAAAATGGTAATGAAAAAATAAAAATTGGCACTACTAAATGCATACTTAAGCTGTGAATTATGTATTATTTTGGTGCTACAATAGTGTGTAAGTAGATACTCGAAGCATGACGAGCAATCATTTCTCTGGGCTTCAAAGTTTACAAACTTCCGTTATTTATTGACACAACGATTGTATGTATTCACTTTTGACGAAGTGATCCGGCTGTAAGTCAACCGGAGTTACGACTTTTGAAGCAATTAAGTGACGTGTTTCGGGGAGCGAGCCAACGTCAAATATAGTGCAGACTGTAGGCTTACTGCCTTACTGCCTTCTTTCCCGTTCGCCCTCAGTCTCGGCCAGAGTAGCATGCAGAAAGGATGGCTTTCAATTATTTCTACAACCAAGTATCAGATGCTTTAGGCAACAGGGGCGGAGGCGGAGGTGGAGGAGGAGGCGGCTTTTATTCAAATTTCCCTAATTTCCCCAATCTGCCGAATTTGCCAAACATACCTGGTATAGGAAATTTGTCCAATTTCGGGTGAGTGATTCTATTAAATTCAAATTTCAATTATATTTAGTTTTTAAAAAAGGTCGAATTTGATTTTACATTTAAAGTCTTTTTTGCAAAGAAAAAAAAATCAGTTATAACTAAGTAACTAGTTTCTTCTTCCTCATAACCAACTGGGGTCACCACCATTCAATACATGTTGTGTAGATGTTTTTTCAGTTCTTTCACTTCTCTAACTGTAGCAGTGAGTTTGCCAATCTTTGTGAAGGTTGTTTTAGCATAAGCTTACTGTGTCTCGCACCTCGAAAGTTGATCTACTTATCCTTTTTTTAATCTTTTTGTTGTTTGTGTATGTTTTTGTTATCGCAAGAATAGACTCAACGCCTTTTTATATGGTCTTGCAGATCCTGCTCTAGGCAGTCTGTCTGCCATTTCGTTATCCAAAATTTGTGTCATGGTACCCAAGATATCATCAGGTTGTTGTGTACCGCCATATTTATTTATTTTTATTTACCACCAGACAGCAAAGGTTTTGGGTTAATTACTTCTCTTCAAAATGTCTCGCCTGGCATGGAGACAGGATGAGCATTTAATAGGCTGATCAAAATCAAGTAACGGTCGCAGTTAGCCTTCAAGTCGATATATTTCGGTCAGCGATGTGTCTTCTTCAGTTGTTATTCACTTTCAGATTTGCCATCTCTGGTTCGAATAGAAAAACAGAGCATATCTTGAAGGAAAAAAACGATCACATCGTTCGAAATCCTTGATAATTGAAACAGAAGGAGTGATTCAACATAACAATTTGAAGAGAGCCATGTAATTCATTAAAAGTTGCCTTTAGCGTAGACTTAGAAACGTGTTACTTAGAAAAGAAAAGCCGAAAAAACCTGCGCCACGTTGTCATAGTGCACAGATTTGGACCACTTTCGTTTTCCAAAAATGATGAAGTATTTTAACCGATAAATTGAAGAACACGAAGTTTAACACCGTTTAGAGAAAACAAATAAGCCTCAGGTGCAATAAAAACAGATAATGCAGATTAACAGAGTGATTGTAAATTGTAATTATTATTTAAAAAATAAACATGCAAAATATGGCTTGTGTAGTCATAAAATCTAAATGGAAACCTCATTTGTTTGTAATTATTGAACATAATGAAAGATCTATTGACTACATAAATAAATTCGAAGACAACAGGTCAATGTAAAAAAAACTTGATAAAACTAGTTTTATATTTTGAATTTGGGAATTGTACATAACGCAAAATGGGGTTGAGATAGGAAGTTGATGTCCGAGGGGATCGAGGTCACGATAGCTCAAGTGGTAGAGCAGCGGCGTATCTAGCCGAAGATCGTGGGTTCGAATCCCGCTCGTGCCATTAGCTTTTTTTCATCTCAACTAAAAACCTTAATTAATTGTCAAGTATTAATTGGCCAAGCGGACCATGAAAGTAGTGAAATAACGCAAAATATTAAATTTTGCAGAGGTAACAATTGAAAATAACTTAAGCAGTCAAAGAAAATATAGATATTTAAAAAATTTAAATAAAAAATCGACAATTTGTGAAAATTTTGAAAATAATAGTTAATGGAACGCCATTAACCTTTAAAATCGACTAATATAGTAAACAAAACCAAGTTAACATTTGTTTCATTCGTACATAACATAGTTACATGTTCATGAACCTAATGCCTATTAAAATTATCACTCTGGTGATTAGCTAATTTACGTCGCGTGGCAATAAAAACGACCATTGGCCAGTTATTATTCTGATTCTGTTTACTATAACGAGCTTGACACATTTCTCTTTAGAAACCACCAATTAAACAGTCAATGAGAGTTTGGTTTTCAGGAAAATTCACACGTGCCAAAAGAAATGTGTGCCTGAATTAGAGTTGGGTTTGCCCTGATTTCCTACACTTCACGAAATACATAGGAGTCGAATTTAGGCCATATCTTTATTGGCCCTCGCCCTATTTGTTATTAGGTTCGATTTTACCAATATATACCTATAAATACGATTTATCATCAATATATATTTATATATTCGTATATATGTATTTATTTAATATTTAAATTACTTCAAAATGAGGGCTGTTTTTTAAAAAATATTGAAAACTCATGGATTACTCCAATTGCAGATCAAGACCCCTGTATATAGATACTTCAAAGTTTGAATTCATAAAGTTGTTTAGTTTATGTTGTTTGTGATAAAATAATGTTATAATAAAAATTGTCATTTGTGTACACCTGAAATAATTTTGGATAATATAAGCTCAAATCTAATATATACACATGTTCAAAGTTGAGCCTATCACTTCTCGCAGTCCGCAGGCGATTCCAATTTTTGTAGTTCACTATAGATTACCGTCACCCCTCGAGAATCACCCAGCTGAGATCACCCAGAACCGTCCAGCCCTCCGAGGTTGGGTTCTGGGTGCTATCAACAGCTAGGTCAAATTCATGCAATACCTAGGTCCGAATTCACTTACACTCTCATTCTTTCTTAAATACATTCTTTCCTATTTAAATACCGGTCATTCAGAGTAGTCGAGTAGCTGATATTCCACCATCACCCTTTACACCTATTATACAAATAAACTTGAGGGTGGATGTTTCAATATTCCTGCTACACATTCACGCTAATAAATACACTTAACCTCAGCACACACTGGGGACACAAATCTATATGCAATAAAACAACACTGTTTCCTACATATTCGATACCGTGCTCTAGCACAATTCTCACATCGTTTGGCATTCCTACGCGCTCTCTATATGGACCCATTGCACCCCTCAACTAGGTGGGACACATCGAGCACCTTTCAGTCCATGCTGGAGACATACGCGGGCTTTGGCCTAAAAGTTTGTGCCGGTGTGTCAAGCTCGCACGGCGTATGCTTAATCGGGTGAGGATGACATTTTTGAAAATCGTTCTTGTTTCGTTAACAAAATTTTATACATTGGAGCTTCCTGTTTTAACGAATCACTATTAACGTTAATAATGGTTGAATTGCACTATCAAAATTCTGAAATAATAAAAAACTCAAGGGTAGTGCGAAGAGGCTGAAATGTCAAAGAATTTTGGGACCTGGAACTAGTCAAAAGAGGGATTTTTCAGATTAAAAAAAAAATCCTAGTAAATTTCAATAATATAAATAAATAATAGGGAAAACTGATATCGTCATAAAAAAAGAACAGAAATAGTACTTACTAGCTAGCAATATTGTGGGTTCCAAACCACAGTTTTTCAACTTTTAAATAATTATAAATAATTTTTTTTAATGCAAATAAATTATCGTAAAGGATGCGAATGTTTGCCTTTGTTCAGACCTCAAGTGCTTTAATTTATTTCCTTTCAATGCTTCTCAAGATAGGAAACCTTACTTTATTCGATGATTATTCGGAAATCGTGAGATGTGGTCCGGTGTGGTGTAGGTTTCAGAAAAACAGTTTTAAACACAAACACTTTGAGTGAGTAGAATACTTTATACTTTGATTGAATATAAAAAACTATTTTTTGCATTGTATAAATTCACTTTTTTCCACATCCTACATGTACTTGTTAAATTTAAACAATGTTTGTAAATCCCAGGCCCTGAAGATGGTCTCAATAAAGATCGAAACGTTGGCACGACAAAGAAAATGTTTTTCTGAAACCTACATCACACCAGACCGAATCTCACGATTTCTGAACAATCATCGACTAATCACCACACATTACTTTATTCGATTCATTTTAACCAAATTTCCGTTTCAGGTATGTTTAAACTTAGAATACAAATCCATAAAGTGAATCAATGCTAATCATTTAGGGTAAAAAGCTTTGTTGCTAACAATCATTGATAATTATTACTAGTCGACTAAATGAGATATGGATTTTTATACGGTCATAAATTTATAATTTGCGACTAAGACAAAAAATTGAGGGAATTAACTTCATTAAAGCATGGCCCTTCGAAGGTCCCGCAAGGAAAGGATCGCTTGCCCGTTTGAAGTTAGGCCATACCCGACTGACACCTGCGTTTTTTGCTACGTAAGTGTCCCGCTTGCAGAGAAAGGTTGTGTGTCACACTTGGTCGAGGTGTGCCGGGCCTTGGCCCCTTAGAGGGAGCGAGTAGGCATGGCACCCGACATAAAGGCACGAGATTGAGTTGTTGCGCCCCCTGTTTCGATTGTTAAGTAAAACGGGGGTGTTTCCTCATTTTAAATATTGTAAATATTATATATAATTATTGTGCATCTGTATAGTGTATATGTAAGCATATAGTTGTTCAGTTTCATAAAGGAAAGGACTAGATTTCAGGATATTTAAGAATCAAGTGTGTTTTATTTCATGTATGCATAGTTTCTTTCAAATTTATTTCTATTAAACTGACATCTCTATTTTCAGGAGACAGGCTGACGGTTTTCCACATTTCCCAAGACCAAATTTACGCGGTTCTTACAAATTCTCGAATCGAGTCCTTAAAGGAAACCAAAATACCTTCGATCCTTCACGATCCACCTTCCGTGTGAGTAGCCCTATTTTATTTGAAATAATTGAAATTCAAATCGAAAGAGACGATCTTATTTTATACAGAAATTCAATTAAGTAAATTGTCAACGTGAGTCACGACTGGGCGTGCCCTTTGTTTTGGCTTTACGTGTCTCAAAACAAATGGAAACAGAACTTTCCCAACATAAATAATGTGATGAATTTGATAACAGAAAAATTATCATGTTATAATACTATAATTGTAATTATATTAACATAAAATATGTATATATGTAAATACATATGTATATATTTTTTGACAAATAAGGACAAGGAAATAAAAACTGACTGATTTTTATTTAAGCTTTTGACGTACTCTGCCGATAAGAAATTGAAAATATTTCATTCACATTTTTCCACTTCAAAAGAAAGTTAACCGTTTAAAAGCGATTATTATTCTAAGGTTATTTAAAAACGCCCCATTACTAAGCATAGTGGGACTATATTTAGTATACACTTTTGACTGAATTTCTTAGTTTGCCTTTTGCTTACACATCAAATGTATCCCGTTTTGGGATTGTTTGATTTTAGCCGTTATGAAGCACAAAAACTGTTTTTTTATTATTACATATCATTAAACCATTACCATCTTTTTATTGGTACAATACCCTGTACGACCATCCTTTCAAACTTTTAACAAGAAATTAATTCAGTATTCTGTGAAAGCATTAACAACTATGGTATGAGTTCGTCATATTGAGAAAGGTTGATCAATGTGCCCCGCCTAATTGTAGGGTGCAATTTCTTTGTTCCATATAGAGAGCGTGCAGGAATGCCTCCCGATATGAAAATCGTGCTAGGAGCAGCGAGTATCTGGGTCCCCTGTTCCGATTCTTGGAGGATACAGGGTTGTTTTATTAAATATAATAATGATACCTAGCAGGTGTAGAGTGAATGTATTTATTAGCGTAAATGTGCGGATTGAGATAACTATCTATAAACAAAAATAAACAATAAATGCCATTAAGTTATCTTCCTAGAATCAAAAATTCACAAAACCAATATAAAATTAACTTGAAGAACGAGCATTAGCCGATGATTAAATTCGGAAGTCCAACTTCCGGGACCTGACCACTGTGATCCGGCCCTCTGACGGTAAAAAAGCAATTTTAAAAAATTATAAAAGGAAATGGCAGCGTCGGTGAATGGGATCGGAGGAGTAGCGCAGAATCGTAAAAGAGAGAACATTCTCACCGGATTAAGAAAGGCCATGAGAGGTTGACGCACGGCACTTACTTTTGAAGAAGATAAGAAAGATTGCTCAATGTGTGCCAATTAATTAAATATTAATTGAATAGTATCATTCTTTGGCTCCATATAGAGAGCGTGTAGGAATGCCACCCGATATGAGATTATCGTTGGTAGCAAATATTCGGTCCCCTGTTCCGACTTTCTGAGGAAACGAGACTGTTTTATTGTATTTATTTTATCTCATTTTTTGTTTATATGTCGGGTACTGAGATTGAGTGTATTTATTGGCGTGAGTGTAGTGACAGATGACGATGGTAGAGTATTAAGCACCTCATTGACCCTCAATTAGATTAATTATATAATATGTGTAAAGGGAGGAATATCGAATACTCCACCAACCTAACTGAATGAACTGTATGTACATGAGAGCTGCGACTATCAGGGACCCCCGATTATTGAAGGAAACAGGGTTGGGTAAGACAAAATATAGTAATTATACCTTATAGCTTGTGAGGAGTGAATGCATTTATTAGCGTAAATGATTAGTGTGAGACGGTCAATGGCGTAATTTGAGTACACCATTGACCCTCAATTAGGTTAGTCATATAATATGTGTAAAGGGTGATGGAGCAATATCGAGAACTCTGCCGTCCAAATTGAGTGAATGGCATGTATTTACAATGAATGGAGGGTGACTAGGTTTGTATACATTATTTGTATGTAACTGCATGCGTAGGGTGCTGACTAGACCTGGCTGTTGTCACTGTTTACTGTAAACAGAAAAAGCTCGAATTGCCGGTGGACTACTAGAAGCGAATAGGCTCAACTCGATACATGTAGATGTAATTTCAGGGTATAGTATACTGCGCCCTTTAAGAGCTGTTGTATCCCTAAATACAATGTAAGCCTAAAGCACATCGGTGAGTCCTATTTCATCAGGAAACTTGATTAATAGGCCCGGTTTCAGTGGTTGAAGCTCTTCTATGGTCACATTATACATCCCAAAACATTTCCTCCTGCGGGCTAGTGTAGCTCCGCAGTTTTTTAGTAAATGTGTTGGTGTCTCTTCTGCCTCCTTGCAGAATTTTTTAATTTTTTTAACTGGGGCTTCCGACATCTAGGTCATTTCAGCCCCCAACTATGTCTATATTCTATTTACCCTTTCAAACACTACATTCATACAAATAAATACATCCATACAATACACTCATTCCGTTTGGTCGGTGGAGTAATTGATATTCCTCCACCGACCCTATATTCAAACTAATCTAGATTGGGGTCGATGGAGTACTTTTATAAATATTCCGCTATCGACCCCAAACACACACTCTTACGCTCTCATCGTTCGAGGGGTGATGATGACGTTATATTTCACCCTCACCCCTCGCCATTCACGCTAATAAATACATGCACTCAGACAAAACATATAGACACACAACACATAAGACATACTATATACAATAAAAAAAAAACAATTTCCCCTAAAAAGCGGAACAGGGGACTGAATCTCGCTACCGTGTTCGAAAACTCTTCTTAAGTCCGGCGGCATGCCTACACGCTCTCTGTATGGAGCCAAGGGATGACACGCCTCTATTATGTGGGACACATCGAGCAACCTTTCTCTGCATAAGGGGCACCTGCGCGGGCTTTGGGCCAAAAGTAGGTGCCCATGTGTCAACCGCGTATGGCCAATCCTCAGTCGGGTGAGGACGATCCCTCGTCTCCTGCTCAGATTCTCTGAGGGCCATCTACCGGTCGTGCTCTTGACTCGCAATTATTCCTTATTATGACTGTATATATGTACAAGTGCGGATTTGAGTCTATACAAATCCAAATCTAAGATTTTCAATATTATTTTATAAATTAAAAAAAAAAGTTTAACGAGTTTATAGAACAAAATTTGATTCTTTAATACTAACCGTAACAAGTTTCTAGACTCAACATGTTACAAAAAATTTCATATATTTTTATAAATTTAATAAAATATATCATATTTTATGTTTAATAGGAAGGATAGAGAGGTTCTTTTAAAAAATATTAATAGACAAGCATCAGTCCCGAGACACGTGTGCCCCACATGTAGAAACAACTAACTATTTTCGGATGTCCTTTTAAAAAAACCTAACAAAATCACAAGATTTATTAACATTAATTTTTAAATAAAAGTAAACTGTTCGTTAAATTACTTGATTTTTAACGCTGGGTGTTATGTGAAAAGAATGGATTATATGCAAGATTTATGTTTATTTAACGCATTTTGGAACACACCTTTATTCCTCATCCTGATATAATTCACCTAATGAACCTGGTAATCCTATCTACCAAACCCCTAAAATGTTTTATGTTTAATGTATATTTTAAGATACGTAAAATGCTTCTTATATTTAATGCCGACTTGGTGAAAAAGTGAAACGTGTCAGTCCAAAGTACATCTATGTACGATATACCTAGTTTATGAATGGAAGTATTTATAGGGGTTTAAAAGTAAGAATCACTATTTGTAGGTTGTTATTTGTCTCGGATCATGTTGCATGACATCGCCAAACAGTGTTAAGATTTATTACTTAACAACTGTAATCAATTCATCAATGCCAAATATACGTTTATTAAGACCTCGATTTATTCAATTTCTGATAATTCCGGCAATAAAGGAATAAAATTGTCGATGAAGGATAGATCGTTATCGTTATGATTAAAACAAAAGGCACTATTAAGTTTATTTTTTCTTTCTTAATTGCATTTCGACCAAGGTTCACGGGATGCGTAGAGGTCTGATCGGTACACATAAACACAAGGATGGCTTGTTTTTACCTACGGGTGATTAACATTCGAACATTCGTAATTATTCAACTTTTTCGTCAGTAAAAGGTCGATAATAAGTAGAAGGTATATATAATTTTAAAAAATGTTATTATATATATATATATATATAAATTATANTGAAGATGATCTCAATAAAGATCGAAACGTTGGCACGATAAAGAAAATGTTTTTCTGAAACCTACATCACACCAGACCGCATCTCACGATTTCTAAATGAACATTAATTATGTATATTTTTCTTAATAAATAGGCCCTGATGATGGCAACATAATGTTGCCGAAAGCTTGGTGATCCCAACACTTTTGCATTTCTTTCACCTAGTAAAGACCTTAAAGAAGATTTGAACTCTACATTATATATAATCGGTTAGGTATTTCAAAGGGGGGAAAAAAAGCGTCCAAGGTCTGGAAGTCGTTAGGTCTTTATCACCCGGTTCTCACAAATTAAGTGTCGACTTTGATCGTCTTTTATCGACAGCCGTGTCCATTTTGATCTTTTAAATTCTATTTTGACTTCGACCTATCCTAAAAATTAAAGAGCGTAAACATTTCAATTCAAATACATATGTATTTTTATACATAACACATATGTATGTTTTACTTATGGAGCCAACTGTCATTTTTCAGAAGATCTCTGATAATCCTGGGCCGGCTATGCCTGTCGGTTGATCGGAGTTTAATTTAATTTTTTTAACTGTTTAAACGTACTAGATCAGAATGTTTTATTCCGTTATACGAACAAAAGGAATCTAAATATCTGACTTAAATCACATACATAGGCAATTTAGATTTAATGAAATACAATCAAAGACAAAACACGTTTATTTATTTTTCATAATAACTAGGTATAAAAATTAATAGTTGCCTTAAAACGTAAACAAAACGTTAATAACTTGTTGTTTACGTTTATAGTGTTACTAATACTTTTACACTCTTTATATTAAAAATAAAGAAAATCAGGCCAATTTCATCCTTTCCAGGGCCAACTTTCTTTAACGAAACAATAAAGAATAAAAAGTTATATTTTTCCTTTTATGTTGAAAAAATCTTCCCCGGACAGAAGCTTTGGCCAACGACGGACTTACCGTTCGTTACTAGCCCATGTCTTGGTGTGCCGCACTCTTCCATCCACGATGATCTACAACACTTTAAGGCCACCGGTCTCGATGGAAGAGAATGTAGTGATCGATCAGGTTGTACGACCGCTAGAGAATATCGTTTTATTGCTCTTACCGCACTACGCCATTTCCTTGATCGGTAGTCAACTCCAAACGGTCCGTATTGTAAGGATGAGCTCAGAAGGTTTCGTGATAATACCTAGTTTCTAGACGCACCGAATCAGGTTCTCGACTACTGAAGATGTATCGAGTAGAAAAGTGGCAAATCAGTATCACTCTTGAGCCTTGAACCCCATTGGTTTTCTTCACGGATGAGTGGCGGTTTGGTTTGTGGTAATCAGATGAAATTGATCTGTGTAGAGAACCCTTTACTTCGTGTACCATGTATGTCACAGCATTTTCAAAGATAGTTATTGGTATGGGGGGAGGAACGTTCATGCTCGTACTGAACTGATTAACATACAGAATGGACTTTGACTGCACTGAGGTACAACTGAGGAAGTTCTTCTGAAAGATGTGATCCCATTCGCTCCATTTATTGGGGACAACTTCGTGTCTATCCATGATAATGCTCGGTAGCTCGAACTGGCACCCATTACTTGGAAAATGTTGGGGTTACCACAATTAATTGGCCAGTACGTTCAGCATGAATCCCATGGGATATGATGAAGAAGGGTTAGTCATCGTTCGCCGCCTACAACAAGCGTTGAGCAGCTTCAAACAGCTCTTGAAGAATGGGATTCTGTCTCACAAGACGAAATCCGATCACTAGATAGCACTAGATGCCTATTTTTGGTGAATTTTTTTTTTCAAACCATCATAATTAAATAATTTTATTAATATTCATGAATTTCTGATCTCGATTGGTTTATATTAATATAAGAATTTCGATCAAAAATATTCGGTTTTTTGAATTAGTAATTTGGTCGTTACCGGTTATGTTGATCTGCGTGGTTTCCTTGTAGTGAAGTTTATTTTATAAGGTCTTGCAGGTACCCAGATCCAACAGCGTTTGACAAGCCAAACCAGCCAGCACAGGAGACCAACTTCACCAGTAAGACCAGATTAGAGGTGCATTATCCAGCCCACAACAAGAAATTTCACAATTTAGTAAAATTGTTTTTTTGAAGCTTACGAACTGATCATAGTTATTATTCATATTTCCGTTATTATTTTTAGGCTTGTCGTTAGGAAAGCCTGTTCGCAGGTCGTTCTACTCCACTTGAGCAGTTTCCTCCTTTCACTTAAGAAGGAAGGAGAAACTGCTAGATCAAAACGTCGAGGATAATTTTTGTGGTGAGATATTTCGTTTAGCCCTGGGAGGCGATTATCCTGTGGCTCGATTATCTCCGATCGACTTGGTCTGCCCATTCGAGAACCAGCGAGCTGGGTTTGTCTAAGGACATGATAGGCAAAATAACGCGCAGACCAACCAAAGAAGATGGAAAAATGTCAAAAACGGGTAAGTTCGAGAAACAGATTCCTCATAAAGCTTCAATAAAATATATTATAAGAGAAAAATTATTGTAATGCCAAGTTAAAGAGATCGAGGATGTCAAATTTTATTTTATTTTTTCAATTAAAATCTGTGAGTAATTCATGGAAAAAACGTTGACTGACTCGTTTCTGAACATTGAAAATTAAAATAAAAAATATTAAAAACAAAGAAAAAGAAAGAAAAAGATATATATATATATATAAAGAAAGACTCAAAATTCCATTCAGAGGGTATAAAGTTGCCAGCACGTTGGGAGAAATCTATTGACAACGGTGGGAGTATTTTAATTGATAAAAAATCATTTATTTAATTGTTGAATGCCCCCCAAAAATAAAGTGATAAATAAAAGTTAATAAATAAAATTCAATTAAAATTTAAATTAAATTAATTAATATTGAATGAATGAAAGTTTACATCTCTACATTACTAGAGTTGTAGTGTGATTTTTCATTGAGATTTCCTTACTAATAACTTACTACTACTTACTATTTACGTTTACTATTTTCTTTTATTAGTAAAGTAGTCTTAGATGAAAAAATCGGTTTTGGATGTTTATCGACCTGCAGCAAGTTATGTTTGGGTGATAAGATCTTCTTTAGAGGTCATATCGAGCCAAAACAACTTTTTAGGCTATGCCGAACTTTTCGGTGGTTTATTCAACCATCATCATAGCCTGTTTATTGAAAAACCAATTAACACAAATACACATTACACTAAAATCTGTTTGTTTTTAAATTGAAAAAATACAAAAAACCACAAATTGAAAGCAATAACAAAGTTTTTCGATTTGTGGAAGGTGAACTACACGAAATAATATATATTTCAAAATATTTTACATTTTGCTACACTTATTTACATTGACGAACTAATTGCACAAGTTTGAAGATTTCTTTACATTCTCTCTTTATGAATGAATTTATTGAGTTGTACAATTTAATCTATCCAACCAAAAGCCTAGATGCATTATAGGTGATATCCTTACTAATCCATTAGTTAGGGGATGGTTAGATTTCGTGGTCCGATTGACCTTCTTTCAATTAATTAATCTTTATGTAAGGTATTGGTTGAGATAAAAAAGCCAGTGTAACGAGCGGAATTCGAACCCGCGATCTTCGGCTAAATACGCCGCTGCTCTACCACTTGAGCTATCGTGACTTCTTGAGACTTGAGTAGTCACGATAGCTGAAGTGGTAGAGCAGCGTCGTGTTTAGCCGAAGATCGTAGGTTCGAATTCCGCTCGCGTCACTGGCGTTTTTATCTCAACCAATACCATACGTAAAGATCAATCCTTACTAATGATTACTATTTTCCTTTTATTAATAAAGTGGTCTTAGATATTAAAATCGGTTTCGTATGTTTATCGACCTGCAGCAAGTTAATTTTGGGTGATAAGATCTTTAGAGGTCATATGGAGAAAAAACAACAACTTATTCAATATTTTGATTGAATATATAAAATATATTTTGCATTGTGTAATTTCACTTTTCCACATCCAAAATGTAATTGTAATATGTAAACAATGTTTGTAAATCCCAGGCCCTGAAGATGATCTCAATAAAGATCGAAACGTTGGCACGATAACGAAAATGTTTTTCTGAAACCATCACACCAGACCGCATCTCACGATTTCTAAATAAATTAATAAAGGTTTTCGATTTGTGGAAGGCGAACTACATGAAATGTTATATATTTCGTAGTATTTTATATTTCTCTACACTTATTAATATTGAATTTATTTATAAGGGCTTAAAGGGCTTATTTTGAACTTAATGCACAGGCTTGAAGATTTTTTTACATTCTCTCTTTTTAAATGAATTTATTGAGATGTACAATTTAATCTATCCAAACAAAAGTCTAGCTACCTCAGAGATGAACTCTATGTTATTATTTGATTAGCATCACACCTAAACTGTTCACTACTTGCACTCTAATTTGATATAAAGAGTGATATAAAACGACAGAAAAGCTAAATTTAGGTTCGTTAGTCTAGATAAAAAGGCTTATATAAATTTGAAAAATGTATAATAGAAATATTTTTTCTGCGTTTAAATAATAATGACGAAGTAATTAAAAACGTTGTTAAAAAGAACAAAAACGTTATTTTTTTTGATGAGTTCATTGTCGCAACACGACGAGATAAGGCGGACGTTTTATCCGTTCGAATCTGTCCCAGTGTGTCGTTCGACCCTCCTCCAGCTTTTAGAGGCCTCCATCGCAATCAACCGACCAACGCCAGTATCACTGTCGCTTCCAATGAGGCAACTGCCTCGGCCGGTTCCAGCCCAGTTCTTCCAGCTAGGTACACCGCTGATGAAGTGACATGTACGGCGACAGGTCGACCAACGGGTGGTCGCACATCGCTAACGAGGACCCTCACCGACTGTCACTCGCTTCGGTATTGGAGGTCTGTTCAATTTAAATCGGATTACCCCACAACGTTATCAAACTTGAGATTGTCTAGGACAAATGATACTCGAAATTTCAATGGGACTTATTGACCTCACAAGGACCACTACACGACGCGGACTTTTTAATCAAAGTTAGTCAATATTATTCGCTTCACAAATAGATTTACATCGAATATAAATTTAGATTTTTTTCTTATTTGTCAAAATTATGAATTCAATATTTACACAACATCAAAAATCGATTTGTTAGTTAACTAATAATAACTAGAACTGACTAATAACTAGAAAGTTTTTACAAAAAACTTATTCTTCTTTTAAATCAGTAAACCAAGCAATCCATAGCCCTTTAATTACTAAATCGTTAAGTATAAGGGGTGGCAGTTCTACCCAAGAAAATGTCAGTCCTGTTTTTGTTCAATAAAAACTCGTAGAACAAGGAATAGTTTCATTATTCATTATATTTATGGAGTAACGCTTTTATAATTAAAATAGTTAATCCTTGATATCTTAAAAAAAACTACAATCGTAAATTTACTACTCAAACAATGTTTGTAGAAATATAAGTCTAGAGAATTAGATTAATAGGCTTTGAATACGTTCAGACGTAACATCAATAAAGATGACCTTCTCACATAGCTATTACACTTAACCGCAATAAGTAAAATAACTTTATTAGCATACTAATTTTAAAATTATTGAACTATTTGGAAAAATGTAAGTTATATATGTAGATAGACATACCTTTATTGATAAATGTATGTACATAATAACAAAAATTTTAAAAAAATTAACAGAAGTAATAAGACACGGATAGAGAATCTGTTTGCCGGAGGTTGTTGCCAAAATAAATTACTCGTCCTTAAAAAAAATAATAATAAATAAAATAAAAACAATATAGTAAAACGGCTTGCACGCAGACTAAAATCCAGGGTAAACTTAAGTAAACATAAGAAACCTGGTTATATGCAATCCCGTCCACTTTTCTTTGTTAACACCTAAATAGAGAATAGCCAAAATATTTGTTTTTATGAGAGTTTTCACCTCTGCCGGGATTAAGATCGACGTAATCCAATTCTGACGTTTATAACAGGTCCAGCTAACGTAAAACAGACCACCATTGTTGAAAGGACGTGATTAATTTTAAACGGTCGTTACTAGTTTCAGGTTTGGTGTTGACGGGAAGTCGGGCCCTAATAAAACGCAAAAATGTTAAAAATAATCTTTAAAAGTAACCACAGCTCGTTATCACGTACTGATAACAGAGTAGTTTCTGAAATGAAATTGCTTTAGGGCAACCCCTATACATCAGTTTATTAAAGCAAGCTTAAAGCTAATTTAAATGATTTTTTTTTTCAGTAAACCCTCGTTATCAGCAGTTATAAACTTGCAGGAAAGGAATTCTATAGAATTGTAATTAATTACAATATTAGAAAAATTATCTTACTTTTAGACAAAAAATTGCTATACTAACAGTTAAAGTATGTTTTGTTTTACCCTCGAATGATGAAAGATAACAGAGATAGTCAGATTTGTAAAGCGATGATAAATTATCCATTCATTACAGCGCCAGTCTATTTTCAATTAGTCAGAGAACAGCATGAAAGTTACTCTTAAATTGTCCTGTTTGTTTAGGCTCACAATTAGAACAAACTAGACCTATTTGTATTGAATATCTGCAAATGATTACCCTACTTTCGCTTTAACTGTTACAGGTATTTTTCCATTTGTAAAAATGGAATAATGTAGACTGTAAAAGTGAAAATATATACATAAATTAGTGCGTGTGTGTGTGTGTGTGTGTGTGTGTGTGTGTGTGTGTGTGTGTGTGTGTGTGAGTGAGTGAGTGTNAGAGAGAGAGAGAGACAGAGAGACAGACAGACAGAGAGAAGAAAAATAAAGAGGGCTGAAGAAAAAAAGAGTGTGGGAGTGAGAGAGAGAAAGCGAGAAAAGAGAAAGAAAAAGAGCTTGAGAAAAAAAAGAGTGTGGAAGTGAGAAATAGAAAGTGAGAGAAGAGAAAGAAGAGAGAATGCTGGAGAAAAAAGAGTGTGAGAGTGAGAGAGTGAGAGAAATAGATAGAGAGCGATTGATTTGGTTAATTTTTTCACGGAAAGTTAGGTCTCTTGGTACTTTCTGTCGCCTAATGTGAACAATACATGAGAGAAAGATATTTATACTGCTTTATTAAAAGAAAAACAGATTCATTACAGAACCCAATAGGACGAAATGATCTTCGACGACTTCGCCCAAGTTGTACACTAAAACTTGTCCAATCTAATTTTCACATAGAATTAAAAAATTATCAATAAATATTTACAAAATCAAATATTTTTTAACATATTATAAAACAAACAAACTTTAATAATTGAAGTAGAAAAAATTCTGGACTGAAAAATATGGGATTTGACAACGTTTCAGGTCTCTCAAAGATCCTAATTTTTCTAGAAGGATACGTTAGCCGCATTTAATTTGATATTTCAAGCGACACTAAAATCCCCGAATATCTTGAGATCGGTTAAGATGAGGGTGATACTTTTGAAGTTATTTTTCTGCTCGATCTAGATAAACAGAAAATGGGGTCGAGGGGCAATTCTTGAATGTCTTTTGAAGCTCAAATTCTATTCACATCAGATCGTTTAAGGCTTGAAAGAAATTATTATTAACAATGTTACATCAAGGCCGATCAGTTGAACAATTTCATATCCGTTAGTATAAAAAATATGACTTTTATATGACATATAAGCATTTAATGTACAATGAATGGTAATATATTTCTTTTTTTCCCTTTTTTCAACGGTTAAATGATTGATTCGTTCTTGTGTTTTGGTGATAACTGACGTATCTTGAGGTAGTTAAGTACAGTAATTATTGTATTATGACATAATCTCTTACATAGAACCACAAAAGTCGTTCTTGAGAAATATTACAACTTTATTTTTACCTATGTGATATTTCTGACCTATGTTTCTAAATAGGCCAAACATAGACACTCCTATGCCGGAGTAGATTAGCATTATCAGAAATTTGTAATAGCGATTATGATTGAAAAAATGTACGTCGTTTGTTAAAACTAGACTGACTTTTCGTTTGTGTGCACTGAATCACTTTTTTTCAGATAAAATATTTATTATTTGTATATTTTGTCATTTTGAAAATGAATCCCAATCTGTGCATATTTATCTATGTTACAGTAAAATGTGGGTTAAGTTGAAGATCGAAACACTTAAAAAATCGCGTTAAATTTTTTTCCAAAATTGAGTCGCAACATAAGTGTAGCTGCCATAAGTGTTTTTTTAAAAATATTTTCACGTACATTATTTAACTAATTTTTTACTAAAACTACCAGTAAGTATAGTTTCATGTTATTTAATTTTTAATTCGTTGGTTTTTAATAAGAAAAGCAGAGAAAGATCGCTCGATGTCCCTGCTGATTGAATGATGTCACGCCTTGGTTCTATATAGAGAGCGAGTCGCAAGTTACCCGATATGAGGACGGTTTTTGCGTAATATTAATTCTATACTTGAGATATTTCCCTGTGGGTTTTGAGGGTTGATGAACCTCTACATTCATCGTTACCAATCATTTTGGTCTGCCTGTCCTCACTGATTTCTACGACCTAGAAAAGTGTTTCTAGTATTTTATTTGGGGCCTGCCCTTTATCTTCTCGTGATGCCAATGTACCATCAAGCCCATATTATTTTAAATACTTAGATATCTGGGGAACGAAGTGGCCGAGTGGTTAGGATGTCCGACACCAAGTTTGGGTTGAGGTATGATCTTAACTGAAATTTTTTATTTTTTATTTTTTTTTATGGCCTTATGATCTTGCATATTTAGCCATGGTACGAATTCTTGTGTGATCAAATTGGGGGTTAGCGGGAAAAAAGGGCCAGAGGCGACGGTGGGAATCGAACCCACGACCGCGGCGTGAGAGTCTCTCATGCTAACCACTCGGCTACCGCGGTTAAAGTTTTTATATTAACTATATGTAATTACATAATTGTAGATTGTTAGTGGGATACTTAATACAATATCTAGCCATCTGTAACCGAGATATTTTGTTGAAATCTTCACAATTACTGTTAAGCTTGTCGTTCAAAATCTTGAAAAAGAACCGAGTCTTCTATTGTGTGCTAGAACAGTTTTAACTAGTTCGTGTAATGCATTTTAAGGTAATTTCGGCCCGTGAAAGTGGTGATAATTTGTAACAAGGGATTTTTCCAATGCTTGGAAGTTGTGCAAACGTTTGTTCGAAGCGAAAAAAAATTTCTTGTTCTTTCCAATTCGAACCAAGGTGATAAATGTTTCCAAAGTGTAAAACGATATGTTCTCTCGTTTTCAACGAGTTTAGTAACCATAAATGTCTTATTTCGCCCTATTTCCCCTATTACTTTTTACTGACGAGTTTATATAATAAGTGAATGACGAATTTAAATTGGCAAAGTTTTTGCAACATCAAAGTCATGTTGATTGACCACTGGTTAGACAAAGTTCGATCGGTGCTTCTATACACAAAGAAGTTCGTATGATTGGTACCGTACCTTTCGCAGATATTAAACGGTTCCCGTCATAAATCTACTCTTCAAATATTCATTTTTAGGGAAATAAAAAAAGTATTAAGTTAAATTTCCTTCACAAGACAAAAAAAATGTGGGGTTAATATAGAAATTAATTTTTTGTCCTGGGCAAAATTTATTTCTCAACTTTTACCTAATAAAAAAGCACAAAAAAAAACAACCCCATAAAAAAAACAATAAACATTGTGAACAACCAAAGCAAAAAAAAAAAAAAAATTACGATGGTTTTTCTGTGCTTTTTTATTATGGGAAAATTGGGTTTTAAAAGTTCTGCATTTTTTTTAACTTTGTTTATGGGTGATATTTTGTTCAATTTTCGAGCTGTGGTTTTTTCGTTATTTTTAATGTGTTTTGTTTCATTTTTCTTTATTTTCGTGCTTTTTATTATCGTTGAGTTTTAAAACTTCTGTATTGTTGTTCTTTTTTTATTTCGTCTTTGTTAAGTGAAAATATTTTCTTCAATTTTTCTGCTTTGGCTTTTCGCTATTTTTAATGTGTTTTGTTTCATTTTTCATTATTTTCGTGTTTTTTTTATTATCGTTGAGTTCTAAAACTTCTGTATTGATGTTCGTTCTTTTTGTTTCGTCTTTGTTTAGTGTAAATATTGTGTACAATTTTTTTGCTTTGGCTATTCGCTATTTTTGATGTGTTTTGTTTCATTTTTCTTTATTTTCGTGCTAATTTATTATGGTTAAGTTGAGTTTTAAAAGTCTGTATTTTTAAATGTGTTTATTGTTGATATTTTGTTCAATTTTTCTGCTTTGGTTTTTCGTTATTTTTGATGTATTTTGTTTCATTTTTCTTTATTTTCGTGCTTTTCTATTGTGGTTAAATTGGGTTTTAAAACTTCTGTATTGTTCTTTTTTTTTGTTTCAACTTTGTTTAGTGTAAATATTTTGTTCAATTTTTCTGCTTTGGTTTTTGCTATGTTTAATGCCTTTTTGTACGTGTTTTGTTTCATTTTTCTTCATTTTTGTGGTTTTTTATTATGGTTATGATGGTTATGTTGGGTTTTAAAACTTCTGTATTTTTTTTCGATTGTGTTTAGTGTAGACATTTTGTTCAGTTTTTCTGCTTTGGTTTTGTGCTATGTTTAATGCCTTTTTGTACGTATTTGGTTCAATATTTCTGCTTTGGTTTTTCTCTATATTTAATATCTCTTTTTTTTTGGGGGGGGGGCTTTTTTATTATGTTAAAGTTGGGAAATAAATTTTGCGCAGGACAAAAAGTTCACTTACTCCACTCCCCCTTTTTCACACAGCCACCGCTTTTTTCCATTTGGTATAAAATTTCTTCATTTTGGTGCAATTTAGTCAAAGAGAAAGGCATACCGCTAGAAAGCTTACTAAACGGTGAAGTTGTTATTAAATTTGCCAACCTTCCCCGTGAATTTTTCCAACGAGGTTGCAAATTTAGTTTTTTACTCATTTTAAATTTAGCATTTTTTGAAAGATTAGTATTTGTTTTTGTATTGAATAATTGAATTGAAAGTCCTACAAGCTTGCCATTTTCTTTTTTGTGGGATTCCCAAAAAATGAATAGGTCAAGAGCTACGAGTAGATTTATGACGAAAACCTTCATAAGAACTTTTTGTTTGTTGCGGAGTATAGAAACTACTTGACGGACTTTGTCGTACGAGTCAATCACCTTGCATAAAAAGCAAGTTCGCTATTTAACAAAATGGCGGCTCGTTATCCGCCCTTTAGCGATCAAAGACGTTATGATGTTTGTTGATCGACCTGCAGATAATCTATGTAGGGTTCCAATCTTCGTAGAGGTCATTAGACAGGTGAAAAAACGAACCCAAAACGCTTTTACAATTGTTTTCCATATTAATCGTTTTTCTTCATTCTTGGGAAAGTATGTATTTTATTACATTAATTTTTAATTGTGTTACTTCGTATTTATTTTAATTTGTAATAAAATAGGCCCTGATGATTGCACTATAAGGTGCCGCAAGCTCAGCGAATCCCGCAATTAGTCTTCTTTTTTCACCTGTCTAATGACCTCTACGAGATTGGAACCCTACATTGATCAGAGATGTGTTTATAAGGAAATATAAAAGAGCATAAAGGGGGTGGCAATGCCTAAAGAACCTATCATTGCAAACAAAAAAACATATGTTGTTCAAAAGCAACTATAGGACTGTAAAGAATAGGATGGGTTTTAGTGTCAGTTGATTGCTGTTCAATTTAAATTATAGCTCAAAAATTGTAGAAAAATCTAAAAGCAATACGTTTCAATTAATTTTTAATAATTCTTCAAATTATTGTTTTTCTATTTTGTATTTGGAATGGAAAGAACTATGCCAAATACCGAGTACGTGGTGGACGAGTCTAGTTAAAGACGTGGAAGAGAGATAGCGACTGCGTCCTTCATCCTTCGTTGTTTACCATTGCCGATGAAGAAGTGGGAGGCACGGGTTCTGCCGAGTCTCCCGTCGGCCAGCATAGTTCAGACATCAGTGACAGATAGTCCTTCTATCTGGGTATAGTTCTAACATTGTCACAGTGATGGATGGTGATTTCGGTGCGTCGATCGTCAACGGGATCGGGGAGGCGTTGAAGGACCTGGCAGCAGGGAATCTTTCAGCAGACACCTTCATAAGGGCGGCTTCCAAGTTTAAAAAAACTCTTCCGCCCAGGCACACCGCTGTCAAAGTGGTTAGTGAGACATATCAATCATTCCAGCTTATTTGATAATTTTAGAACAAAGTTTTATGTGTACTTCGGTCCTTTGGCCGTTAACTACCAGTTAAGTACCATTTGTTAAATAGTACTCGTCATACAAAACCTGTTTTTTTTTACAGTAAACTAATACTACAAAAATAAATCTGAACTATGATTCTAGTTCGTTTTTACACTTGACAGAAGTGTTGTTTAATTACAATCTTATAAACAATCGTTTCAGAAGCATCTAGGCCAGTAATGTTTAGTCAGGCAAATGGAAGTAAGGCGAACACGTGTACGGGAAATAATACTGAATTGCGTCCCGCTTGCATTGTTTATGTATTTCGTGCTTATGTGCTTCGTTGAAATCACTGACCTTGTGGCAAAAATACCTGTTCTACCTAGAAGATATTCGCTATCGCCAAAACCAGAATTTTCATTGGGATTGTATTAACTGTTAGTTCTTTTTAACTTTTCCCCCTTTTTTTAAAATATAAACATTTGAGGGTGAAATCGAATCGAAAAAGAAAATGTTTTACCTCTCTTACCAAAATTAATATGACGAGATACATTTTAATCTTAATTTCAGAATTGGACGAATATCTCCATAAAATAAAGGTAGACGATTTGATAGAAAATAAAATGTATGCTTTGGATAACATTGTTAAAAAATTCTGCGAAATACAACCCGAAGACTGAAACTACTCCTAGACTGGCATGGTTTGATAGGGAATTTGATGAAGGACGTAAATAATCTATCTCATTGCTTAAGAAATTTAAGTAAACCAATAGTACAATATTGGTTTGATGTATTCGACCATTTCAACTCGATCTCAGATACCTATTGCTTCAAAAATTGTACCAATTATTTTTTAAAAAAATCCGAAACTACTGAAACACCTAAAGTACCAAAAAACTTCCCAAAAGTGGATGTTTTAACCGGTTTTTAAATTTTCAACCACTGGTTGAGGTGTGAGTACGAATCATGATGTATTCTACTATTTCAACTAGATCTCAGATACCTATCGCTCCAAAAATTGTACCAAATACGTAAAAAAACTTTCGGAAACTACTGAAAAATCTAAAGTACCAAAAAACTTCCAAAAAGTAGATGTTTTAACCGGTTTTTAGATTTTCACCTACGGTTGAGGTTTGAGTACGAATCTTGATGTATTCTACTATTTCAACTAGATCTCAGATACCTATCTCTCCAAAAATTGTACCAAATGCGTAAAAAAACTTTCGGAAACTACTGAAACATCTAGAATACCAAAAACTTCCAAAAAGTAGATGTTTTAACCGGTTTTTAAATTTTCAACTACTGGTTCAGGTTTGAGTTTCGAGTTTTAATGTATTCTACTATTTCAACTGGATCTTAGGTACCTATCTCTCTAAAAGTTGTACCAAATGCGTAAAAAAACTTTCAGAAACTACTGAAACATCTAAAGTACCAAAAGCTCCCCAAAAGTAGATGTTTTAACCTATTTTTAAATTTTCAACTACTGGTTGAGGTGTTAACGAGTTAGGGTTTTGATGTATTCGACTATTTCAACTAAATCAAATTGTACCAAATACGTAAAACAACTTTCGGAAACTACTGAAACATCTAAAGTACCAAAAAACTCACCAAAAGTAGATGTTTTAACCGATTTTTAAATTTTCAACTACTGGTTGAGGTGTTAACGAGTTAGGGTTTTGATGTATTCGACTATTTCAACTAAATCAAATTGTACCAAATACGTAAAACAACTTTCGGAAACTACTGAAACATCTAAAATACCAAAAAACTTCCAAAAAGTACATGTTTTAACAGGTTTTTAGATTTTCACCTACCGGTTGAGGTGTGAGTTGCCATGTATCATTTAAATTTAAAAAATTTTTTTAAAAAGAAATATATACAGAAAAAAGAAAGCAGCACTTCAAGAACATTGTCGGCAAAATTAATATCTCTAAAAAGTACAAGGAGTTTTGAAAAGAGATTAAGGTGGCCAAAAAATCAAATAAATCAGTTCCAGATAAAATATCAGCGGAAGAATGGACGGAATGTTTTTAAAAGTTATACGAACCTGGGGTATAAGTTATCAAGATACAGTATGCCGCACCTTAAATAGCTAATGAAGAACTAAAAGACTAGGATAAACACTGTGACATGGTTGAATTAAATGTAAACAAAAGCAAAAATCGCAAAATTTTTCTTGAAGTTTTCTTTGGCCTATTTAATGAAATATTTGAAAACAGTTTGGTACCAACAATGTTTAAGGATGGAATAATATTCCCACTTTATAAGAAAGGTAATAGGAACCGGATAGAAAATTACCGGGGCGTCTCGTTTAATAATGTTGATGACAAGCTATTTGAAAGACTGGAGTACGAGACATCGTCTAAACGGGCAAACAGAGGTATCCTCAAGGAATGGCAAGCTGGATTCAGACTGGATGCCCTTGCACTGACGAATATGGTTAAAAATCCTTCTTTTTGGATTTCTATGGGGCGATGGACCCAGCTGATCGCCACTCTTTATTTTGGGAGTAGAAACTCGTGTAATTCAGTATTTAAGCCTCGTTCTGAGAAACTGACATAATTGCAAATATTTACCCGTTTACGTTTTCGTGGTCAATTGACCAAGTTACTTCTTTCAATTAATTACCTTTCTATGTAAGGACTTGGTTGAGGCAATGGCAAAAAGAGGGAAAATTGGAATGGTTGTAGGTTGAGATGGAGAGTTGGTGTCCAAGAGGATCGAAGTCACGATAGCTCAAGTGGTAGAGCAGCGGCGTATTTAACCGAAGGTCATGGGTTCGAATCCCGCTCGTGACACTTAACTTTTTTATCTCAACCAAGACCTTACATAGAAAGAATAATTAAGTAAATATTTACGTCTAGCCGGAAATGATCTAATTATGTTTATTTATTTGTTTTAATAATCCGAGATAATATGCAAATATTACAGTTTAAACTAGTTTTTAAAAACCTAAATGACATTGATTGATTACAAAAGATCCTTCCTTTGAAAAAAAATTCATTTTAACACGACTACGCAATTGAATCTGTACAGCCACTTATACGATTTCGTTATTTCCCTTGATTCTAGTTAATTAAAACTATTGCATAAGTGCGACTGATATTCAGATCAGCAACCACTATTGGCTGTCAGCTTCTATTCAGCGTTTGTACGGGTTTTGTTTGTTTTGTTAGTAGGCCGCTGTACAAACCTCTTTTCACATAAAATTTATCATTGTTTAAAAGTTTTACGATAGTTTAATTTCTACGGTATATTCCTCATTGTTTGTCTTGTTGGTTTATTTACAAGGAAGTGAGCGTGCCGGCAATAATACGCATGTAAAGACATTAAATTTTTCCAAATACTATTTATGTATAGGTTTAAGTTCCGTTTTGTAATTACTAATTTTTTGAACATGAAATTTGAGATAAAATAAGGCAATGACACGGATGGGATTCGAACTCACGATTCCGAAGACCGTGGGTTCGAATCCCATCCATGACATTGATCTTTTTAATCTCAAATCTCGTGTTCAAAAAATTGGCATTAATTTTTCCCGAAGTCCTGAATGGTTATGTTATAAACTAAGTTTTTTATTATAAAGCCACAAATGGTAATAATTTAGAGACTTAGCCTTAAACCAGTAGACAACCTAAAAACAAGTAAAATATTAATATAATAAAACTGTCCAAATAAGGAAATGGAGAAATATTAACATAATAAAATTGTGTGATACCGATCCAGTTTTACCTACCGAATTGACTCTTTTCGTGCAGTGCGAGCCAGGAAGAGAACCAGTTGACCCTGAAGATCCTTTCGTTTTTTTATTAACCTGTTATATAATGATTTTACGAACAGGTTCGTGTCAAACGACGGTTTTCTTTGTTAAATTTGTTTATTTTTTTGTTTGTTTATATATATACATGTATATATATATATATATGTGTGTGTGTGTGTGTGTGTGTGTGTGTGTGTGTGTGTGTGTGTGTGTGTGTGTGTGTGTGTGTGTGTGTGTGTGTGTGTGTGTGTGTGCGTGTGNGTGTCTGTGAGTGAGTGAGAGAGAGAGAGAGAGAGAGAGAGAGAGAGAGAGAGAGAGAGAGAGAGAGATGGGAAAGTAAGTGTGAGCGAAAGAAAAAAAAGTGATATAGAGAGAAAAGTGAGAAAGCGAGAGAGAAAGATGAAAGAATAAGGACGATAGTAAGAAACAGAGAGAGAGAGAGGGAGAAAGAGGGACTTCACCTCTTTGAATTTACATTACGTGTACATTTTTGTCCTTTCTTATATAACAAACACAGTGTTACATTGCATTTAACTATACAGGGTGTATCAACATCTACAGTCTACCCATTTAATTAACTTTACCAAAAAATGGTCTTATACAAACCCAAGTTAATTTTGGCTAGGAATCGCATTGTGGTAACAGATTTGACATAACTTTCCCATCTAGTTCGGAAATGACAAAAATTTTGTTATTTTAAATTAAAAATCCCATATTTTTATTGTACAATTTTATTCTGGAGCTTTTTATGCAATTTTTACTGAAGGGTAAAATTTGATAGGATAGTCAATTTCTGAGTCATGACCGACGGAAGAATCGTGATGGGGAATGCTTTTTGTAACAAGATGGTCCTCCCCGTTTATTTCGAAATCGATTAGCATTAACCTGTTAATTTAGGATAGGACTCGTCTCAGAATAGGATAGGGATCATGGTGAGTTGCTTTTATGTTTAGAATAAACTAATTTTTGAGAAAAAAAGAATTTTTTTTTATAAATAAGGATTTTTTCATCGAGTCCATTCTATTTTTAAAATGACTTATAACTTATGTTTATAATAAAACCAAAAGGCACAACATAAAATCTCTGCATTTTAATTCTAAACCGAGGAGGGTCATCTTGTTACAAAAAGCCTCTTCACGCGTCTTCCAACGGGCATAACTCAGAAATGGTCGATCCTAACAAAATTTTCCTTTCAGTAAGAGAGGCAGAAAATAAGATCTAAAATTACAATAAAAATATGGGTTTATCATTTAAAGTAACGAAGTTAGTCTCATTTCCCAGCTAAATGAGGAAGTTACGTTATTCCCACGATGACAAGCGGACACCTAGTTTCTTCTTTAAATAACCCCCAGTGTTTAAATTTAGTAAAGTTTGCGAAGGAAGCCTGGTCCTACAGGAAGGAAATAGTTTTTTATTTCAATTATTAAATGTTTATTACATATATGAGACACCCTGGACTTTTTTCATGCATATACATGTTATATATATTTTTAGGTGTATACGTATATGTACGTTTAGGTAAGTGTATATATGTGTGGTGATTAGTGACCGTTAGTCGATAATTAGTAAGATATCGTGAGATGCGGTCTGGTGTGATGCAGGTTTCAGAAAAACATTTTCTTTATCGTGCCAACGTTTCGATCTTTATTGAGATCATATTCAGGGCTCGAAGTGTTTTCTGCGTAAGTGTGTCATTCTTGCGTGTCGTGTTGAGAGGGCACTCTAACAAACACTTTGAGCCCTGAAGATGATCTCAATAAAGATCGAAACGTTGGCACGATAAAGAAAATGTTTTTCTGAAACCTACATCACACCAGAACGCATCTCACGATATCTGAATAAATTGTATTTTTTTCTTTTACTTATTTTTTAATAACAAATTTTATTAAATTCACTAATTTCGTGGTCCGCTTGACCAATTAATGCATTACAATTAATTAAGGTTTTTAGTTGAGATGAAAAAAAGTTAATGGCACGAGAGGGATTGAAAAATGGCAAAAAGGAGGGAAAACTCATAAGGTGGGGTTGAGATAGGAAGTTGATGTCTGAGTAGATCGAGGTCACGACAGCTCAAGTGATAGAGCAGCGGCGTATCTAGCGTTCGAATCCTGCTCGTGCCATTGACTTTTTTTCATCTCAACTAAAAACCTTAATTAATTGTAACAAATTTTATGTTATGTTAGCTTTTAAAACTTATAATCCGACCTCCAACCGACGGTTGTAATTCACTGCCGTAATGTGCTTTGTATTATAGTCATGTTGTAAAAGATAATTTTCATTGGTTTACTTAATACAGTACTTTTTTCATTCATTCAAGTTATGTAAAATCTGTTACCACCACTCGATTCCTAGCCAAAATTAACTTGAGGTTTGTATAAAACCATTTATGATAATCTTAATCGTTTCCGAATTAAATGGGTGGATGCTTGCTATTGAGTTTTCGTATTGAATATTTAAATTGTTGAAATTGAGTGTTGTCTCAAGTATAAGTGATTTATTGAATACTGATGTTTTATGTTTAGGTACACTTATTTTATTAACTACACCTCTAGAGAGAGAGAGAGAGAGAGAGCGAGAGAGAAAATGGAGAATGAAACAGTAAGAAAGATATTTAACAGGAACATATGAAAGAAATAAAGAGCAAGAGGAAAAAGAGGCTAAGGCAGATTGAGATAGACAGGCATTGATAAATGGGTAGGTAGAATAAATGAATGAATATCGCTTTATTTGAAAAATCTCGCAAACTTAGACCGCGGACGACCTGACTTACAAATAAGGAGATCGATTGATTGAAAATAAATCTTGTTTTTACACCACGCAGATCTAAGTCACGTGGACCTTTATTCTACTTTGTGTGTGTGTGTGTCTGTGCGTGTGTGTGCGTGTGCGCGCGTGTGTGTGTGTGTGTTTATGTGAGAGAGAGAGAGAGAGAGAGAGAGAAAGAGAGAGAGAGAGAGAGAGCTCACGCGCGCGCACACACACTCCATATAATATCGATNGGAGTGGGAGAGGGAGAGGGAGAGGGAGAGAGAGAGAGAGAGAGAGAGTGTGAGAGAACAAATGGCGCAGTTTAATGTGAGTAAACAGCAACACAGATAAAGAATAAAACTACTATAAAGTAGTAGATTCCATTTCAAAAGCTACGAATTTAACGTTTAATTAGTACTGTCCCTAAAAAAGAATCAAATAAAACCACCCAATTGTTTACCAATTGAGATAACATTGATATCCCGATTAAAACAACTGATATTGGGGAGAGAAAAAAAACAATACTGGACAATTTGGCACATTGTGAACTTCTTAGCTTATTATTATTATTAATTATTAATTTAATTATTCATAGCACAATACCGTACGCAGGGGGCGAAAGTGCGGCTGTTGCTTAAGGTCAAAGTTCTCTGAACCTATTTCATCGAAGACAACCACTTATTTTTAACTTCAATTATATTAAACCATTTACCCCCAATCAAACTGTTCTTCTAATTTATATTTCTGTTCTTCACTTATTTATTACGATCATAATTATTTTATTTACTCTAGGGATTGAAATGAATAGAATAAAAGAGATGCGAGTAAATGTTTATTTGTTACACATCCTTTTCGTTGAGCTATCTGGTAATATAATACGAGTTTGTGATTCAAACAGACACAAAATGGATTATTGTTGATAACATCTTTTTATGTCGAACAATTCCATGAAATTCCGTAAAGATATGACAAGGTGCTTCTCAGATTTCAGTAAAATTCAGCCTTCTTCTTTATAATATTGTAAATTTTGTTCAACGGTTTAAATAGCGGATTAAATATGTAAACAGAGCGAGCGTAATTTAATCACCGCCAATGACCCATTTCTATTTCATAATATAGATTATCCGTTTAATCAGAATATTTTTTAAAAAGATAATGATAAAACAAATATTCTTGCAATATTTAAATTTTTCGAAGAAATAATTCTAACCTTTATTGTTTCGGTCACTTATATTTTCTCATAATGTGAATTTGGTAACTCTAGAAATAAGTAAATGCAAAAAATAAAATAATGATCAAACAAGCATGTTAAAAAGTGTTTGAATAAAACGTACTTACATGAAGTTTGAACAACCCGAAGACTGTCATTTCTAATAAAATCTGTGGTTGATTTCAAATTTATAGAATTTTTGTCAATAAAGGACTATTTATTTTACAATGAGCCTAACTAGTCAACAATACTAGTTCTAAAACTGATCTATAATCCGAGCCAACAGATCGGCTAAAAACAGCGAGAAAGAGCGGACCAAAGAACGAACTACCTAGTACTGGCAATAAAAAAATATTTATACCCCTTTTTATAGCAAACTACTATAGGACTTAAATTAAATGCTACACTATTATTTATATTCCTCGGATAATATTAGAATGATGCGTTGATTTATAAAGGCTCAACTCTACTTATGACTTCACCCATTTCGGATTTTGGCAATCTTACGTCAGACCTTATCTTATCCGACCTGACGCCGAAGTTAGGTTTCAAGGGGCTTTGATAGGTCATTTTTTAAACTGCACTCTCACTCATTCTTAAATACGTTCTTTCCTATTCTAATTAAGGGTCGATGGGGTGCTCAATGCTGTACACTCACGCTAATAAATATACTCTCAAAAGATGAAAAAGGAGACATATAACCATGCTTCAATCGGAACAGGGGACCAAAACGATTGCTGCCGTGAGCAAGCACAATATTCTCATATCGGGTGGCAGAAGTTCGACACGCTCTCTATACGGATCCAAGGAATGACATTCAATTAATATGCAATTAATTGGTAAACATTGAGCAATCTTTCTCATCTTCGAAAGTAAGTGTCCGTGCGTCAACCTCTCATGGCATCATTCTTAATCCGGTGAAGATGATCTCTCTTCTACGATTCTGCGCTACTCTTCCGATCCGATTCACCGATGCTGCCATTTCCTTTTATCATTTTTTATTGCATTTTTGCCGTCAGAGGCCGGATGGGCGTTCCGGACTTAAGCCGCCTCAGAATCATCGGCTAATGCTCGTTCTTAAAATTAATTTTATATTGGTTTTGTAAATATTATTTGATTATAGGAGGCTAGCTTAATGTCATTTATTGTTTATTTTTGTTTATAGATAGTTATCTCTTGTTTTTTTATGGCTTCTAGTTTTTTTCTTGTGTTATATTATTCAGTTATTATTAAGAGGGGAGGAACTTTATTCATCTTGTATTATTTCATTTAATTTGATAACAATTTATAAAAGCTAAAAGGTCGTTTATACATTTATTTATTATGCTTATTTTTATGTTAATCTTTCTACTTCCAAACAATGATTCAGGCCACAACAAATCTCAAATACTTGGCGTATGTTGTATTTTTCATGGAAATATCAAAACATGATTAGTATAAATTATTCTTATCAACTGCTATGAAATCATTAACATGGAAGATGTTAATCAGTAATTATTATTGTTCAGTTAAACAATATGCTTATGTTTGCTGTAAATGTGGTTTCTTTGAAGAAAAAAATTCCTGTTGGTTTAACAAAATTTTTTTATAGATTACTTATCTATTGTTATTTATTAGTTATCTACTTTGTGTTTGTAGCTTATTTTTTATTGTCTATGAGAGCTCAGTTGAATGTAAAAGTAGGAGGGGACGCTTGAGTTGTCAATGAATTATTACAGGCAGATGAAACTTTTGGTGTGATGGACTAACAAAGAACTTAATATTTAAATTTTTTTAAATCCTAAAGACGTCTAGATATCCTGACATAATAATCATCATCCTTACACTCTTATTAAGGCGCTGATGTTTTCCGAAATGTTTTTGCAGTATTATGACTATGTTAATGAATACAAATGCGACTTGGATATCAAAACGATACACTTGAAGAAAAAAAATTAGAAGCAATTATGAATTATGCATGAAAGAGGGGAATATGTTTGCATCGTGACGTTTTCGCCTCAGTAGCTCCAAAAAACAACCAATGTCTGAGGGTCAAAATCTTGGAATGCTTCCATATGTTTAGTATATTTTGTAAACAAAAATGAACCATTGTGGATCCAACACGGAAATTATCTCTACCCGTTAAAATTTGGATCAATTAGTTCCCATTGTTCCGTTTCACATGTTGTTCAACCTTTTTAACGTTCAATATTGAATGTCGTCTTTCCTCATCCAAGTCCTAGATCCCCTGTTGTTACATTAAGAAGCATTTTATAGCAAACATTTCCAAAGTTTTTTTACGTTTTGACGAGTGTCGAATTCAAAAGCACCAAAACCAGTTTTCGAAGCTTCCTTACTACACTCAATTCTATTCAAACCTGACTCAATGTTCCGTAAAAGGGACCCCCAAGGCCGAAGTTGAAACCTTGACATCTAGCAACTTCAAAACCGGCGTTCAAATTGAACCTGGAACAATAAAAAAAGTTGCACTGTTTTCACTATAAAAACAACGATTTCTAATTTTATTGAAAATGGTTTATTAAACCTGTTGATGTATTCGAACGCCCATTCCTATATTATAGAGGAAAACAAGAACTTTTATATTGGGAATTGAAAAGAGCAGAAAATTTATCCTGCTTACTTATTTCACGAAGCATGTAGATGTAGATGTACATGTAATGTTCGAGGCAATATACTGCGCCCTTTCATAGTTATCAAGAAATTTAATTACTAGGCCCGTTTTAGTGATTGAATTTCTTCTATAGTTGAACCAATGAGTATTATATATATATACGTTGCACAACCCAAAACACTTCTTTCTTGAAGTTTCTTGAAGTTGGGCAAGTGAAGTTTGTTGTAGCTGTACTTCTTTCCAGAATCTGCATGTGCCGTGTTGGGCTATATCAATCTACTTCAGATGCCCATTCAGTCTGCGGTGTCCTTTCAAGAATTCTGTCAGGATTCGATGCTTTTCCTGCTTCCTATGATGCATTCGGTTATTTCTTTCTTTCCAAAATTTGTGGAATTGTTTAGTGAATATTGAATTAGAATGAGTGAATGCCATTTTCCTCATTTTCATTTCTACCTTTTGGTTAAGATACTCATTGATAGTGTGAATCCCTAGGACACGGAAGGGCTCAGGAACTATCAACAGTATAGCAGCCCCAATATTATTGTTTTTGAACCCTTTGTTCGAGTAGTCGAACCGGGTACATCTCTCAATTGCATGGAATTAATCCGGTAAGATCTCGTTGATTCCATGAGTTCTGAGTGTTTGGTTCCAGGACGGAATACTTCTGCACCCGTGCCTTTCTGCTTTCCAGATCCGTCAGTGTCCCAGCATATGGTGCCGTTCTCAACGGAAGGTTTTTCCTCTTTCTCATTCTTTTTTGTACTTAAATTTGTCGTATCTTGGGGCAATGTGTACCGGATGTTCCTTCCTTAGGCTGTTACTATCTCTCCATTTTAGGTTTAGCGTTGTTGGAGGTTTTTCTTTGATAATGTCATTAATAGTTAATAAGCATACGAGTTTCTAAATTTTCATGAGTAATCTCTTTTGTTATCTGCTATACTTTATTGGCCCAGGCTATTGCGCCATGTGTGAGGATAGGTCATGGTGTACATCCGGATTGATGAAGCATTCATAAAGATGATTTTTAAAATGAGATTTTCGATAAAAATACATGAGGATAAACTCAGGATTTCTCGATTTAACCCCTGGTGTGATAATGTTTTCTATTCACGTCATCATCTTTGTTATTCTAGACAGTCGGCCGAGTGGCAGCCGTAGTTTAAAAATATTATGCAGATCAACTGAGGGCCAATTCAATCCAACATCCATCGGATACTCTTGAAGCCATAAATAAAAATGATCTTCTGACAGAGAATAAACGTAAATAGCAGAAAGCTGCTGAAATGGAGGGCCATTTGTGAAACTTTATTCAAGAAATTCTGCATAATTAGTTGGACAACTGGTTTTAAAACGAAAATTACACAAGCTTGTGTTTTTTGAGCTTATTGTTTAATTCTGAACTCATTTAATGAATTAAATGTCCCTCAAAGGGAAAATCGATGCTTAAATTCTTAGCGAAGGCATGGTATCGAGAAGAATGGTGCCAATATTTTTCTTGGAGGATACGACTTTGGAAGATAACGATTATATAGATAATAATCAAATATAAACATTTTAATCAAATCACTTATGTATTTTAGAGATTATGGTAAATAACAATGTTGAGTATTTATATTTTTGAGATAGAATGGAGAGGGAAAGAACCAAGGATCTAATCGAAATTTCACAATGGTCACATTTTATAGATTAATCTGATTACAAATATTTATAGTTTCATCTTAATTACTTTTTTTATTAAATGTTTTATTTAAAAAAAATTGTTTCCGCTTAAATATAACAAGGTGGAGAGATTTTTGAGCACACTTTGATAAAAATAAAGTCGATAGTGACATTCTTGACTAATGAAATCATAAAACTTGACAAATGTATAGTTTATTTTTATAAAATGTTTTGATATTAAACAAAAAGACTTTTTGGAATGTATTTTTCCACTTGTTTTAAATCAGGCAACTAAATGTATTCGTTAAAAAATAGGTCAGTAATAAACGTAGAAATGATGGCCCAAGTCTTAATTATATCATGCCATAATCATTTTGTACGTCACACGACTTCTAATAATAAGGCAATTATAAAGGAATTTAAATGAAAATTTAATCATTTATCGTTCAAAGTTAGATTATATCATCTTTGTCTGCCTATCCTCGCTGATTATTGTTATCTTCAGGATACTCTGGATCGAGGTGTGGTCCTGAAGAAGAACGTAAATTTAGTTGTTCATCATATTTTTAGCTTTCGACCTATTTTAAAGTCATCATCAGAGCTAAACAGTCTTAAATATTTCTACACATTGGCTTAACTTTAATTAAGTTGTTTAAAGGCGATCACAATTTTTTTGGAAGACCGACTCAGTCCCAAAATTGCCAAGGGCTCTGTTCATATTATATATATAATGTGNCATTGACATAATTAAGTTGTTTAAAGGCGATCACAATTTTTTTGGAAGACCGACTCAGTCCCAAAATTGCCAAGGGCTCTGTTCTTATTATATATATAATGTGTAACATATATAAAATATGTAAAAACATATAAAAATGAAAAAGATCTTACAAGATCTTCAGGATAGGCAGACCACGATTATAGGTAACTATTAAACTATATTAAATCAATTATATTTAGTGATCTTATTTACTAAATTACTTCTTTCAATTAATTAATTTTTCTAAGTAAGGTCTTGGTTGATATGAAAAAGTTAGCGACACCAGCGGGATTCGAACCCACGACCTTCGGCTGGTTAGGTTGTGGGTTCGAATCTCGCTCGTGGCGCTAACTTTTTCATTTCAACCAAGACCTTACTTAGAAAAATTAATTAATTGAAAGAATTAAGCAATATGTCACATCACAGACTTAAGAATTCACTAAAATATTGTTATAGGTTTTTTAAATAATGTAAATTTTTAAGGCTTTATCTTGTTTAATTATTTGTTTTTTGTTAAAAAAAACAAAAAAAAAAACAATTCTATGGTGGGTTTTTAAGGAAAATTCAGTGCTTATTTAAACTTTATTTAGTCGTTTCGGGAATGAACATCCATCATCATCATAATCATATATTTTTTAAATTATAATATTTTTCATTATATACAGTTTTTTAAATGGTATATGAATTTATAGCAAGATTTCCTGCATTGTGAGTTGTTTGATGTGTACCTTTCCTGGGTAGTACTTTTTCCAAGTACATTATATCATTTTTGGATTAATTTTTTCTTATAGATTTTTTAATAATTTGGAAATTTTGAAGTCTAAAAGGTGAATGAGAAAAAGCAATAACTTTTAAAAAAGATACTGATGATGTATGTAAATTCCCGAAACGTAAAAAAAATGTAAATAGGATATAGAAACGAAAAAGGAGACAGGGGAGCGAAACATTTGTTGATGTGCACGAGAATGACAACTTTCAATTAAGTGAAACAAGCTGAGCAATATTTTGCTACATTCCGTACACATATATGGGCTTTAACCCACAAGGCTGCTAGAGGTCAGCTAGGCCATTTTGTAAACTTAGACTCTCTCACTCATTCTTACATACGTTCTTTCATATTTATGTACCATTCAGGGTGGTGTAAGACTCGATATTCTATTATAAATTAAACAAATAATAAATTTACTTAAAAAACCCCCACATGGAATTGTTTTTTTTAAACAAAAACCGAGAATAATGTTGTAACATTGTTTTATGGTGGGTGTCTTTTGATCTCCGAAACTGATTGATGTCAAGATCAAGTTTTTGAATTAATATTAACTTAAAATAATTTGAAAATCTTCAGATTTGTTCTTTTCATATGCTGTATCGACCTGTCTAGTATGAAACAAAGTGGAACGGAATGTAATTTTAAAAGGGTGTGATCATGAGTCATCTAAAAGAGGGTTCAGAGGTGGGAGGTTGTGATCAGTCAGATCGTTATATCGTCATAATCTTATATTATTACGCATAGGCCGGAGAATGTAAGTTTGTTTGGGTTTTGCTAGGTTTAAAACGTAGAGAACATTAGCCTGTTGTGGATTTGTGGGAGAAGGATTCGTCCTTGATGGCAAACTCAGTCGGAATGTAAAGCTGACTGGGGCCCAACCTTGAAAAGAGGCTCGGAATCTTTAGTAAAAACCGTTTGAACAAATTACCTTCAACAATGAAAATAAACCTATCAAACATTTCCTAAATATTCTCAAAAATTTAAGTTTTACGCACTCAGAGACTCATAAATTAAAAATATGCAATATCCTTTAAATTTGGAGGAGTGTACACAAGAGGAAAAGCAATAGCCTTATTTACTAACGATAAAAAGAAACTAAGAAAGTAGAGTAAATCATGACGAGGAAAACAATAACAAAATTTCCACTTCTACTTATTGGTAATTAAATGTGTTAAAATTTGAGATTTTTTGAGCATTTTCTTAGTGCCAGAAAGAATATTGTTAGTATCGTTTAATCCACTTATACAGGAGGACTTAAAGTCCCCGTTGAGTGGACAAGGGGTCAAAACCACTTTACATTACAGTTTTCATACTATTACCAATTAAGAAGCAAAGGTTCTGCCGGGATTCGAACCCTGAACCGCTAGCTTGGCAAATACTCGTCGCTCTAAACACTCGGCCACAGTTGTCCCCTGTTTAACATATTAATGAGACAAAGTTAACAACATAATTTGCAATACTCCTCTTAAAGCAATTAATACACATAAAATCACTCATTCTCACCAATTGGGCTTCCGTCCTCACCATACCACAATCCAACAAGGTTTCAGAGTTGTCAACATCTCCTCTACTCTAGAAAGTAAAGAATATTGCTTGGGTGAGTTTCTAGATATAGCCCAAGCTTTTGGCTTATATAAAACTTAAAACCTTCCTACCCATTTTCTATTGTCTTATCCTGAAATTCTACGTAACCGACCTCTGCTTCTGAGCGAGGTGCGGCGAGTTCTCGGAAGTCAGAGAGATACAAGCCGGCGTCCCACAAGGTCCCATCTTTTATATCATTTATATTGTTGACTTACCTGTACACCTTAATACCATCATCACCACTTACCCGAACAATACCGTAATTTTGTCCTTTAACTCATATCCTATCCGAGCGCTACGTCAAACATCCAAAAATACCTTGAGCTTATCGATGACTGGTGCAACAAAAAGTGGAGGATAAGGCTCAATGGGAAAAATATACTCGGTGTAAGCTCTCACATTGAAGAAACAAACAGGCCCTCCATTGTCCATCTTCAAGAAAGAAGAACCGACTTCCATTCAAGTCAGATACGTAGGATTATAACTAGACAGCAGACTGACGTGGAATCTTCACACAAGACGTAAAAGACAACAACTTAACAGAAGATTTGGACAGGTACGAAGACTACTAGAACCAAAATCTGCCTTCACTGTCAACACTAAATTAACCTTATACAAGTCTTCACTGCGGCCACTTTGGACATACGGAGTGGAACTGAGGGGTTCTGCCAAGCCATCTAACATCCAGTTATCCAATCAAAAGTCCTCCTCAATCGACTTCAATATTTCTTTTGGCAACTGGTTCTTTGCCGATTCAAAAAGTTTCACTCGATCATTTCGATCTGTCCTAGTCCTACTGGTGAAGCCCTCTCAACACCCATGTTACAGCGGTGCAGTGCTTGCATTATGTGTTAGTGTTGTGACCGTGTGAAAAAAAAGTTTTATCAATCAAATTTGAAATATCTCTAGGTGTGTATAATATGTATAGAATACAAATAAAATAATATAAAAGAAAATTATAAACGTAGATATTATTACCAATTTTTATGGAAATTTGCAATAGTTAGGTTTTGCTTGTCCCTTCTTTTAACGAATTTATAAATTCTTCTTCACTTCTTTTCTCACAATTCTACTGGAACTGAACACACCTTCTCATGATTTGCAGTTCACATAGAGCGATTTCTTTGCTTTCTTTTTATGGCTAATAGTCTAAGTTCAATTAGCCTCAATTAATTTTATAATCCACCAAGCATCTTTTAACGACATCTTCGCTAAATTGTTCAAAGAAATTAAAGAACTATTTCTTCAGAATATGGGACCCATTTTATTAAATATTTATAATTCAGTTGTAAAGTGAACTTGAACAGGGATTTATCTTGGTTTCTTAGTTGTAGGAATGTTCTACATTGAGATTAATGTTCATTTTCTTTTATAAATTTGTCACAAACAGTGTGCTGGACAGTTTTCTGACCTTACAGAGACCTTACAATTTTCATAATTTCTCTGGAATTCCGAAAAGGCCAGATCTTTATTTCCCATTAGTTTTTTCCATGTGAATTTAAACTCTTTTTATTTATATAAGCAGAATATAAACAGATGTGGCAGGACATTGATCCGATCGTTAGGCGGGATAGTTAGAAGTAAACGTTCGTGAATTTTGGAGAACGTGTAGGCTTAATCATGGGGCGTTGGCAATTGCATAGGACAAGAGAGATGCGAAACCTATGACTGGGAAAGATCAACGACCTATTTCAAAATCTTCGCCAGCCGGGTCGGTCCCTTCTTTCAAGGGTCCGCTGACCTTTCGGCAAATAAAGGAACCGTTAATGAGACAGCCCTAAATTAACAAGGGTGATTTTTATATGGATTTGACCGTCATTGAAGATGGGCTCCGTTCCCCAGGCCATTCCATGTAATTTTCTGAAGGGATTTATAATGTTCACGTTTAGATAATAAAAATCGTAGTAATGACATATAGTTAGCCTCTCAGTGGAACATTAACTAGCAAAATAACAATCTTATTTCAACCATTCTCGCCGAATGCGTCGGCATTTCGCCCTGTTCGATGGTTGGATCTGTCTTTTATTTCTCACATTGGTCTTTTTTTAAGTCATTGTGGGACTTCTCCTTGAGGGCGTACAGTTTGATCCTGTCTACCATCACTGATTTGGTCCGTCAAGCACGTCTTACAGAAAAAAAATCAGGGTGAATAAGCAAATCAGGATGATCGGAATTAGCCAATGAAATACGATAAGCAGTAGCTCAGATCAACCAAAATTTTGCATCCATATGTTTTTTTTACTACAAGCCCTCTTCTCGTCACACAATCGATGACAAGTATTGCGCTTATTTTTTCTAGAATTGCATTAACTTATTTTTCTTTGATAACATATCAGTTAGTATACTTTTAGGGTGTTTACACCTTTGCGATAATAGGGAAGATATCATTGAGTCACAACAAAATAGTGCGGGTGTTTTATTTTGGATCTTGATTCCACATTTGGTTTTCCTTTTATTTTTAGTATTATTTTTAGTATCCTTCTCCCAGACCATCAGTTTGGCTTCCGACCTCAGAACTCCTCTACCCAGCAAGTGTTTCGCGTTGCGGAACGAACAACCTCATCCTTCGAACGCAAAGAATACTGTGTAGGGGCCTTTCTTGATGTTTCACAAGCGTTTCACCGTGCCCGTGGCATGAAGGCCTCCTGTTCAAACTAAAGTGCGTCCTACCAAACAGTCCCTACCTAATCCTTCCTTCCTACCTAACTGAACATTCTTCAGTCGGCCAAGGATCAGCCTACTCCGAATAGTGTCTTCTGGGATCGGGAGTACCTCAGGGTAATGTACTTGGACCGTACTCCTTTACCTCCTCTATACCGCAGATATCCCAACTTGACCCTCCACCATCCTTGCTTCATTTGCTGCACAGCTTTGCTGACCTCTCATACCACAACTGCTTCGGAGGAGCTCCAGGCACATCTGTTAAAAATAGACGAATGAAGCAAACACTGGTATATAGAGCTTAATGAGAGAAAAAGCACACACATGTATAATGATATTCACTCTCCGAAGGAAAACCCCTCATACAATATTCCCATCCCAAAAACAGGCTCCTTACTACGTACTCTTCACATCAAAATCCCTTCGTGCAAAAAATAATTTCCAAGACGTTTTCCACTAAACTTTCATCTCATCCCAACCGAGCTGCCCAATATTAGATAAGGATCCAATAGAAATCACTAAAGAGGTGATGACCTCGGACCTACTGAACGAGGATGCCTTGCGTATAGCTGGGAGAACAACAACCTAAAGACACATGATCCATGCGTGATAGATAAATATATATTTTTTAAATTAGTTACTTGCATATATTATAGACAATTGTTGTGTGCTATAAAAATACGTTTTGCCTAAACATAGGTCGCATAGTCCTGTTGTACTTCTCACGGCTTCGTTTTTCCAAGGCACAGCACTCCCTCCAAAAGCCGTGATATTTCTGTTTAAGTTTTGGTCTTCAGATTGTCTTTTTCTAAATGTTTACAATTCGTAGCTTTTTCTCGTTTATTTTTAATATTCTTTATTACTGTTGGGCCAAAATCCACTTGACATTTGCATAAATCGAGTTTCGTTTACTTCCCGGACGTCAGGGTTTCAACCGGTCCATTTCTATTGTGCTTTGTTCGACGCTTAATCTACTGAGGACTTGTTTGGTCAGGTTCCATATTTGAAAAATGTAAGCAAGGTTATTTTATTTATAGAGACTTTAAACTCCACTGCTTTGATTTCCTTCTTTGTTCGATCGTCAAAACAAAGAAATCGTCCAAGGCAGATATTTTCTAGGCATCGTCACTTTCTAAGTTTCTACTTGGATCTCTTTCGCTGTTTGACAATGAGATCGTTTTCCCCCAACTTTCTTTTCCGTAACGAATCTTGCATCTAACCGAATAAACCTGCATTTTTTCTGAGAACTGTAGCAAGAGCTTGTAAAGAAATGCTTTACGTCTTGTCCTTTTGCCCAATAGGAATGCTATACTTTACTGTTGAAAATTTCCATACGTTGTCTTTTGTCAGGTGCATCGACAAATGAATGCACATTCTTACCCCTTAATTTACCCTTCTATTTCTATGTTTGTGAAATTTTGTTAGCACTAGACTTAATATCCTTCTTAATTCGCCTTCTCCTCTCGAAAATTGGCTCTTTTCCTTGTTGGTTCACAGCACTGAAAACCAGAATTCAAACCACCGCCTCAGACTCTTCAGGCAAGAGTCTGCCTCCTTCCAATGAAATGCTTTCCCAGTATTGTGCCCTCAATCATATTGTTTAATGAATCAATTTGCACATAAAGCAATAAAAAGTTAATGCTCCCAGGCTTAACTTGTGGTTTTCTACCTGAATACTTAAAAATTCAAGGATTACGGTTTTGCGGAATTTGTGGTATGCAAGTCATGTACTAAGTAGGTACTTATATATTATTATATTACTGCTACTTATATATTATTATACAGGGTACATTTCTTAGGTTCATTGTTTCGAATTACTTGTTCATTCGCTGATAGAAATCAAAATTTCATGATATGCAAACATTCTGTTTCCAAAATATTAACCTTTATCTTCTAATTCTGGTTTTCTTTTTATTCGTTAAGGTTAAGTTGTCCGTATTGATTATACATACATGATTTTCCAAGTATGTATGAGGTTCGCCCTGCAAGGAAGTCCCCAGGTTTTGTGTACCTTTTCCATAAAACAGAGATAATAATTATCTAATTTCTTTACAATATTAAATGTCTATATTGTGTAAACACTTAAGAAGGAAAAGTTATGAAATAATTTGTCATGTTTTTTGTGTGCCTGTGTTATGTGCCGCGTACAAAACCGCATTCGGCACATTTGCTTTAAAACCCGAATGTCAGGGGATTTTAAAATTTTAAAATTGCGTTTAATTTAAAGTAAGCAATTTGGAATAATCAGTGGGTTTTTTGCCTAAAACACGAAACGTTTAGCAGTTCAAACGAGCTAGCGCTTATCGGCTGCCTACGCGATGAACTTTCTTAACAATGGACACTTCGGAAAAATTCATTCCTTCAATTCTAGCCTTGCTAACACACAACTTGACGCGAACTAAAATTAAGCCACTTGTGAAAGAAAAAAAAAGAAGTTATTAATTGCTTTATGGTTGTCAGCTTATCAGCAACTGTTCAATTGACGTTTTATTTCTATGTATTTACTGCAGTGCTGGCATTTAATTTTCAGTTTATAGTAGCGAGCTACGTTTTATTAAAAAAATATCGCCAGTTTCTTCTCTGTTTCGAAATTTCGGATTGTACAATTTTAAACGACTAAGGCAGGAAATTAGGCGGTCAACCTTCATCTCGAAAATCTGCGTCTAAAACGTTACATTTATATTCGAAAGTTGGGGGAGTGAATGTGACCAGACTTCTATGTTTTTATCGAGTGTTGGGTTTGTGTTAATTTATTGTAATGAATGTACTTTATTGGCGTGAAAGGAAGGGGGTTGCTTATAACCCCGCCCCGAGGAATATCGAGTACTCTGGGGTGAGTGTATGAAGTCTGGAGAGTAAATGTTATTTATTAGCGTGAAAGGAAGGGGGTTGCTTATAACCCCGCCCGAGGAATATCGAGTACTCTGGGATGAGTGTATGACGTCTGGAGAGTAAATGTTATTTATTAGCGTGAAAGTAAGGGGTTACTTATAACCCCGTCCCGAGGAATATCGAGTACTCTGGGGTAGTTAATGTGACCAGACATCTATGTTTGTGGTGATGTATATATATTAGCCCATGTTTTTGTACTATTCTGTATTTGACAACCTTAGGTATAAACGAGAGTCTAGCATTCTATGATATCAACGTAGTATATATTTGAAATCAGAGAGTCAGTAACCAGATCGAGACGCTCAAATGGCTGCAGATTAAAACAAACTTCGCGTGAAAGAAGAGAAAAAGAAGGAAACCACGCAGAGGGCCGGCGATGACCTCAGCTGTTTGTCGGCCTATAAACTTCCCACTTAATTATTTATTATTTTCGAAAGAAACTATTTTTATAATAAAAACAGACTGGCTTAAATACTCTAAAAGCATAACAGATGAAATATAAATTTTATGTTAGTTGATAAAAGTTCCCTCTTGATTGAAAGTCGTGGATCAGACGAAAGACCTTGGAGATGATTAAAGGTCTACGGTTGCCCGGAGGGATCATTTGGTTTTATGATTATCTCTGAAAATCGCATTTGTCTTTTTTCTTCGTCTTGTAAAACCTTTTCTTTTTGTCTATAATATCTCGGTAAATTGCTTGATATTTTTATGCCGTTAAATTCAATCATTGTGTTGGTAGAAAAAATAGAATATCCCTGTTTTTGGAATACATTCAAGTCCTGTCAGTACGTTCAAATATTTTTGAACTTCGACTGGACAAATTCCTCGTACAATTGGCTTAGGGTCAAGCCAAATTTAATCAAATAGAAAGTGCGATTTTCAGGAAATCTTCCAAATTATCTTGTGAACTTTGTGTTCCGTTCTCATTAGTGGAATGATTTTCGTCTTTCCCACGACACCTGTCGAACTATCTGTTAAATCAAATCTGCTTTACATACGGAAATACCGATTTTTAGGTAACGTTCCTTAGTGATGACAAAAATCTTCCTAATTTATAAATAATTGTCGATAAAGTGAATTAAATATTTAGGAAATTAATATAATATTATAATTTAATTAATTTAAAAAGCAATTATTTATCAAACAGGAACTTTTTATTTGAAAACGCCAAATATACGATAATAAATCAGCAATAAGAGCATAAAGTCAGGGGTCCCCAATAGTCAGTTTTGGGTCCAACCCTATTAATATTTACATCAACGTTTTCTTCAAATTCAATACAAAATCTGTGCTGGCTTCATTTGCCTACTGCACTGCCTTTCATGTGATCTAGTTTTCTTTTCCGTGTAAAAGCGACTATGGTTGTTTTATTAGGGTTGATTCTAAATCAGCGGTTTTACACCATTCTTCTGTGATTTTTAATCCCTCTTGGATTATATCACAGAGAATGTCCTCGAATTTTCCCCTTGCAGTCAGGACTATGTCGTCCTCATATCCCTGACATTTTATCCCTTTACGATCCAGGGTCGTTTGGACTTACTATAAGAAACCATACCAAAATGAATAGCTCTCCTATATCATGGGTGAAGACTTGAAGATTACCTCGGAGGGTACTTAAACTCGAAACTAGGAGACCACGATGGACGCCACGCAGAGGTCCTGGGTTCGAATCTCGGCCATGGTTATTTAATTATAAATTATGGTTCGGTTATAAATTGATTGCATTGGTCTTATTAAAGAAGATCTGTCTTTAATTAATTAATGTTAGTGAAAAAAAACTAAATTTTTTTAGAGTATATAACGTTATAAATCAACCAAATTGGCTATTATTTTAAAGATATTATAACAGGCGAATCGATCCATTTCTATGGCTTTAATGCACGTTATACTTGGCAGGCCTGCTGGGCGTGCCTCTAATTTTTAGGCCTTGGGTCTTATTCGTCGAATTAATAATAATGCCCAACTCGTCTCGGTGTCTGGATGCGAGTACCGATATTTCAAAAGCATTTGGGTCAAGTTCGTCCTATTTCTGCGTGTAAACGTTGGGAAGGTGAATTCAATTGAATTGGCCTCTGGGAGCGAAGAGGAAATTCTCATCGTTTTCTCGAGCGGAAACTAATTTAAAACTCAGACTGTTGGGTTAGGGCTATTTTTGCAAGCTGATTCAGAGAAAGGGGTTTGTAACAAACCGTCGGAGACTCTGTCACGAGGTTAATTAATTATTTTATTTACTTTATTTCTCTGAGATATTCAATGCAAGGTAAACAAGGCATGAACTCTGAGCCGAATTCAAGTCAAACCCATTGTTTGGTTATTTCATAATTTTAGCGATGAAACATTGAAACCAGAATTTAAAAAAAATGGTTCTCATCAACCTAAAATTTTTTTTCTATATTTTATTACAATCTGCAATTTCTGTTAGATCTGATTTACATATTTACAACTAAACAGCTCAAAAATGAATAGGAATATAGCCAATTTTGCAGTATTTACTTTCCCTAGCATTTTTATTATAAATTGCATTAAAATTTATTAAAAATTATTATGTCTAAGTGAAGGAAAATTTAATTAAGGGATTTTGAAAAATAACCAAATGAAACGTTTTAATTTTATAATTTTGTTTATTGAACATGATAATTTTTTTAAACCAATAAAAACGTGTATAATGTCCTCTGTTAGCTAAAACCTTACTTTTACTAAGGTTGTCCCTGATTTCATAAGAAATTTCACTCCATAGAGGCAATGCTGTACTCAGTTGTTGCAGCCAACTGGCTGTGGATGGTGATCGAAAATCCTTCTCTGCAACGCGTCCCACTTGTGCTCAATGAGATTGAGATCTGGAAAAAATGGGGGAAGGGGCAGATTGAAAATAACCAAGGTTTTCTAAACATTGATGAACAACTCTTCCTCCATGAGGTCTGGGCATTGTCATCCAAAAATGGAAAATCCCTGACAATGTGATCCCTGGTTAAAGGGATGTATTCCTCGATTTCTTGGACATAACGGACTGCATTGAGGTTGCCTTCAACAACTCCGGTTCGCCCTCCCAGCCCAGACCATTACACTGCCTGCTCCAAACTGCACCAAAGGGTGCAGGACTGGGGTATTGAACACATCCCCTGTTGCCGTTAAATTCTTCGGCGCCTGATATCACTATACAGACAGAAACACGAGTCATCAGTAAAATAACAGCACTCCAATTGGAGTTCTCTTCTAGGCGCTTGAAGCACCATATTCTTCTGGGTTGCTGGTGGCGTGCTGTTAATGCAGATCGTGAGGCCAACTTCCCAGTATCAAATAGTACTTGATAAAGCCCTTGACCAAACATCTTGTATTTCAGTTAGGATCTGGCGGGCACTATGGAAAGGGTTCCTTCTTTCAGCAGCCATAATATTCCTGTCTTCCCTTACCTTCGTAATGCGCAATCCATTACCAGGCCTCCTATTGGTACTTCCAGTCTCTCAGAATCGGGCTCAAGCCAACTGCCTCTGCGATATTCACTTGCCGGTGACCTCCATGACACAATCTCACAATAATATTGCGAACTTCTGTTCCAAGATGATTGTCTTTCCATGGTTAAATAGAATACAACTCGATTAAAATGGGGAAATGAGGAGAAAAGGTGTTTATTTACAAGATGACTAATCTTCATGTTTGCTATTCTTAAGTAAATCCGTTATTAAAAGTGAGGAACATTTGTTTGTTTTTTTCTGTCTTTTCTATTTTGTTTTATCCAACTAACAAGAATATCGGTTAATTTAATTAAAATTAATAGAATAAGAATAAATTACAATTATCTCTATTCATTTTTGAGCAGTTTATTTACATACATATTTACAGCAAATAATCAATACTATTCTCCCACTTCACTTCTTACTCATCAGAAAGGGGGTCGCGGGGTCATTTCCTCTTAAGACGCTTGATGGGATTAAACTTGGGCGAGATTGTTGGGGTGAAGAGATTATCGTGGGACTTGGTAAATTTTTGAGGAATTAATTTTTGCATAAACGGGATTTTAAAATCGATGCGGAGGTTAATATTTGAGAGAAAATACGGAGCAATTATAATGGATCTGAGGTCTTTAGACAGAAATAATTGGAGACGTTGGATATTGCTGATTTTTTGCAAGGCTGTTAGTTTTTAATTATAAATTTTAGGTTCACTCATTTATCGGGTCTCCAACATGTAAAAACTAAGAAAAATAGATCGTTATTCGGTCGAACGCTTCATTTAAGAACGTACTGAACAACAAAATTAAGCACGATCCTTAAAGAAAAGATTTTTCCATTTTCAAAAAAAAAAAAAATCGATAAACATTTCCTTTTTTTACAAAATAGAAGAAAAAACATATCCAAACTGTTTTAACAAGTAATTTACCAGTTTCGACCATTAGATCCGGCATCAGCGTCTTTTTCTCTTTAATCGATCCTTAGCACGGAATCGACGAGAGTGGTAGGGGTTTTTCTGTAACTATAGCGATCGATCCCATGACTATCAACCCCACATTTCACCCTCCCCCGACTGTTCAGTCTTTGCTAAACCATTCAGTCAATGCCTTATGCCTTACTCCTTCGGCAATTTTTTTATCTATCAGGTAACAAAGGAAACAATATTCGTCGCTTTTGCTTACTTCACGCTTACACTGACAATAGAGGAAATTTTAGCACATTCGTCGTGTTTTTGCCTAACAAACGTTATTTTTTTACTGGCTCTTACTGTTTTTGTATGAGATGTCTCTTTTTGAATTTATACCGTTCAAATTTCCAATTCTATGGTCGAACAAACGGCTTAAAGAAGATGTACAGTCTCCGAGAAGAAAAGGAGGATAGTGTTAAAACTTTGATGAAGAAATGGTGGCAAAAAAGTCGATATTTTTAGTGTTTTTCTTTTCTTACAATTATTATAACTTAAAATAATATAAAAAGTAGTAGTGTTAGTTTTAAATAATTGCCATGAATTTTGTTTGGTGTGAACGACAAAAGTTTGTTTCCCAAGTTCACACACTTCCTCGCGGCCAAGTTGAACACACATGCGCAAATCGGTTTTGACTAATTTGTGTTTAACAATTATAAACACAAATTAAAAGAATAAATTATCCCGCAATGCAGTTCTGTTATGTATTATCTATGGTGAACTTTCACCTTTTGGAAGAAGGCTCTTTAAATTTGGGGACGTTGTCTAATGAACATCCGCATTAGCAAGAGATAACAAATATTTAAAAAAATTATAATTTTTTTTCGAAACGATTTAACGTAAGCCGAATCTCAAGAACTGTCCTAAATCACTTTATATCAATTATATCAATTTCATTCGATCGATTTTTCTAAGAAAGTTTCTAAATATGCCACGGGGTTTCGTGATATTATTTTATTTTGTGTTTTCGTTTTTGGCAGCTTCAAGAGTAGATTGTATACAAAATAATTTGAAATTAACTATACTACTACTAATTCTAAAGTTGAAATATGTATAAATGCTAAATATACAGTATAAAGTTGTAGTACTTAGTTCTTTCCTAAAAGCCGATAAGGTCAAGTTAAAAAACAAAAACAAATACATACATAGACGCATCGCGCTACTGTATGATTTATTACACTATAAGCACAGATAATTTATATGACTTTAAATTTGAAATGATTTATTTACTAAATATATACAAAATGTCAGTTAAAATCAACAATGGTCAGCCAGTTGTCAAAAAGTTTAAGATTGCAAACTCTCAAACGTTTGAGTATTTCAACACTTTTTATTTTTGTTCATTAGACGCCAGAAAAAAAATCTATATCAAGCATAAAACCAAAACCAATATTCTAATCTCAATAATATTAAAAGCAAGTGCTTATAAATCCTACAAAAAAACAAAAAACCAACCAAAGACAAGTAAGATAAAAAAATTAGTTTTAATAGTTTAAAAAAAAATGAACTTGTAAATCATAGATAGGTGACATGAGTGACGTGAAGTCAGATAACTAAGAATAAATTTTACAAAATTAGTAAATAAATGAAACAACTCAGATGAAACATCTATCGAAAATCTCTATCTCAAAAATCTGTCGATTAACATTTGTTTACATTAAATTTAAACAAAAGTCTTCCTATATTTTTTTCTTGAATGAATATGCTTTAGTAGAAGACGTGTTTAACCGTGTATAGTAATGACAAGAGTAGCATTAATTATAGTAGTAATTGTATTTGTGATAACATGATTAATAGTATGACACGAGTAGTAGTAATAACGGGAATATTAGTAATAGTTGTGATAACAGTACTGGTAGTAATATGAGTTTTAATGTTGAAGAAACATTTTACCAGCAACCATCTTAAAGATTGTACAGATAGTTTTATCAAACCGTAGCATAAATAATATTATATTTATATTAATACAATTATTTTAATCGTTTTAATGATAGCAATACTACATTATATTGCAAAATATACCATATTGAACTAGGAGAGATAGAATATTACTAATAAATATAATATACAAGCTTTAATTATGTATTTATACAGAATATTAGTAGTAACCCACGATCTTCAGCTAGATACGCCGCTGCTCTACCACTTGAGCTATCGTGACCTCGATCCACTCGGACACTAACTTCCCATCTCAACCCCGCCTTTTGAATTTTCCCTCCTTTTTGCCATTTTTCAATGGCGTATCTAGCCGAAGATCGTGAGTTCGAATCCCGCTCGTGCCATTGACTTTTTTATCTCAACTAAAAACCTTAATTGATTGTAATATATTAATTGGTCAAGCGGACCACGAAATTAGTGAATTTAGCTATTTGTAATGTTTAAGCGAATCTTTATCTGTAACCGTTTTAATGATTATACAGTTACTTTTATCAATAAATAATAGTATAAATTGTAAAATTCTTATAGCAGTAAAATTATTTTAATCATTCTAATGATAGCAATAGTACAAAATAACGAAAAAATTATTATACTGAACTAGCAACAACAACTGAGGTAACAATATTACCAATAAATTTGAGTATATGCTTTAACTTTTGAATTATGTATTTATAGAGATAGTATTAGTAGTAACAATAGTAACGTTAACGTGATTAGTATGATAGTAAGAAGTAATTCGATTTTAGTCGTTTTAATAGTTATAACGATAGGATTGGTTCTTAGTAACAGGTTTTAACGACTATACAGACAGTGAAGTAGTAATGTTAGTAGTGATAACAAGAGTAGTAATAACTGGATTATAAGTAATAGAAGTACTAGTGATAACAAGACTAGAAGTAAAATGATTTGTAATGTTTAAGCAAATATTTGCCTGTAACCGTTTTAATGATTATACAGTTAGTTTTATCGATAAAATAATACTATAAATAGTAATATATTTGTAGTAGAATCATTTCAATCGTTTTAATGATGGCAATAGTAAAACAAGTAGAAAAAATTCTATACTGAGCTAACAAAGATAATATACTACTAACGAACTAAGTTACGTGTTTTACCTGTTTTAATTTTATATTTGGTGGAATCGGGAATGTGGTCTAATGTATGTTGTGCATTGAAACTGTACCATGCTTTCCGTGTTTTATTTCACCTTCCTCAGGGCTAAATTACCAGTCAATTTCAAACATTATTTTCTTTCAATTAATTAATCTTTTTACGTAAAGTTTTGGTTGGAACGAATAAGTTAAGTGTCACGAGCGGGATTCGAACCCACGATCTTCGGCTAAAACGTAAAACCTACGTAAAAATATTAATTAATTGAAAGTAATTTGGTCAATAGACCACTAAATATAATGGATTATTTTCTTTTTTCAACATGTATAAAACTTTGTCTCTTTTTTACCATTTATTGTTTTTTTTTTAATTCTAAATATAACGGTATTTTAATAAATATATAAATAGCACTTTTTATAAATTAATATCATAGATTAAGTCGAAAATTTAAGTTGACAGCTCTTTGTTTTCGTAATATTTTCGGTTTAGTATGTGGTATTAATTTGTAAAATAGTGATCCGACCAAATATATTGTGAATAGTTTCTGGTCGATCACCTTTACATAATTATTTTAATTATACTTTTATACAGATATTATCAGTAGTAATAATACTAATGACAACGGGAATATAATGATAGTAAGAAGTAATCGATTCTAGTTGTTTTAATAGTTATGACCGTACGATTAATTATAATAGTAACATGTTTTAACGATTATACAGTACATTTAGTAATAATAATGAAACTAGTTGTTAGTAGGAATAATCGTGGCTGTTAAAACATCATTTAAACTTATTAATAATAAAAGGAACCAGTTTACCATAACCATAATTAAAAGTGCGATACTGTCAAGTGTCTTGATCTTTTTTTATACATGATACCTATTTAATTTTTTTTATAAAACAATACTTGACTAACCTGGACAGCCTGCAGTCATAAAATTTACAAAACCGCCATCAAATTTGAAATAAGGGAGGGCGAATGAATGAATAGAATTAGGTCGCCGGAAAGGGTTGGGTGGTTCGGGGTGGTTTGCGCAACGGGTCCCCTGCCAAATGGATGCTGCCGAAGTGGACGAAGTGTCCTTTGTCAGAGGAAAAGCCCCTGAGGTAATTATAATCGTTAATCTACGTTAATCGTAAATAAATTACGATCGAATCCTCTTCTCTTAGTAAATACATAAAATACAATCTGACATAACCGTGTCGTCGTGTTGCAAATAATCAGTCCAGATTGTTGTCTTATTTATTTAATAAAATTTCTATTTATTCCATTTTTTTTAAAACTAAGCAGGAGAAAATGGTATTTTCAAGACTGGTAAATCCCCCACCGAAACTGCAAAATAAAATCTTGATCCTAGTTCTTTTTTACTGCTGCTGAATTTGTTTAAACCGTCATAGACATTTTATTGCTAGAGGTACTTTTACAACTGCTTGATAATATTTGACCTATTGACCCATAAAGGGCAGCGCCGGATATTCTAGAGTAGTTCGCATGCTATACTTAATAAACTGGAAATACTTTTTTCCTAGCCCTTCCCAGCAAATATCATGAGATTTACTTTCGTAACGTAATAATTATAATTAAACCATAAAAACTTATATAGACGTTCGGTCAATAAGTGCTTAAAATGCTCCATGATGAAGCTGAAAATGGAACAATCAAATACTTATTCATTAATATATTTTAAAATGAAATGTTAGAAGGACAAATCGAATTATTTTCTTTTATTTCAGTACATCTATGGTTTCATTCAAGCCAATTACAATATCAAAGTTTTAATCAAACAGAACATTTGAAAACAACAGAAGTTGCAATTTGAAAACATAAACCTGACATTTCTCATGATCTGATGACGACTTTTACATCAGAGTTGCCAAGACAACCAAGGTAGCCGAAGCATTTTTGTTTTAAAAAAATGCTTGCTAGCATTAACAAACTGTGGAGCTGAAAGGAACCCCAAATATGTGAAACTTCTACCAGAGATCTAAAGTTATCAGGCTTTAGACAACCTTAGAAAACGCCATAGCACACATTATATCAACTAAGTTGAGGTCATTAGCATCAAAGTAATCCTTAAGTATGATCAAGTTTGCTTAAAACAGTTTTACTATACATCATATATTCTACAATTTAATAATAACAGTTTTTCATAAAATCATGGATCAATATATTTAGTATTGATATAATGCCGCAATAAAATAATCATTGCATATATAATTTTTTAAATCCTTGATTATATTATTGTGGAAGATTGCCAGGTAAATAGCTATACAATTTTAAATTGTCCTTCATTGAATCTATAGTTATTATTTAGTGCTTATTGGCATTTACAATCCAATGTGGCTTTTATGAGCTCTCTCCAGTTAAAGATTCTCATCGTCCTTAAATCCTTTTCATCATCTTTCCATCTGATTCTTTGTCTTTCCTTCCTTCTGGTTCCTACCACCTTCTCCTTATATATATTACTCTTGGTAACCACTCCTCTGATGGAGTTTCTATGTGTCCCAACGTTCTCATCTTCTCTGCCTTAATATGGCGTACATCTTGGTGTTCATGTATATCTGTTATTTCCCTATTATTTCTACATCACTCTCCACTTTCGAATTTGGCTCTGTATATTGTTAATAAATAAATGAATTATTAATTTTTTGCTGTCACACTTATTTAAGGCTATGTTTCAGCACCATTTAATTAATTAATAATTAATACTTTGACAGTTGTACCTTTCTTTATTATGATAATTATATTATTGATGAACAATCAAAATAAAGAAACTCCATGTTAGCAAATTTTGTTAGCTTCAATCATACTACATTAAGAAGTTTTTATTCTGTGTAAATCAATTTGTCTGTCTAATTTACTTATTGACATGCATCCAAAATGTAATAATTTTATCCACAAAACTTTTTTTTTAAATAATACTAAAATTATCTAATAAATCAGCTATCTATTCAAACATATTAGCAACTGTTTTTATCAGGTGGGTGTGTTATTATATTATGGAGGGAGATAATAAACGATCGTATAAAACTGACAATACCTTTTACAACGTATTTCAAATAAAAGTTTTGGAAAATTGTATGAGATTGATTAACTTTGTTTCGGTTTACAGTTGGGAGAGCGAGGCTCTGGTCTAAGGCCGAGAAGTCAACAGATACAAGACTTCACAAAAATCAGAGATGATCTTTTGGCGAAAGGAGAACTGTTCGAGGACCCGGAGTTCCTGCCAGTCGACTCTTCGATATTTTTTAGCAAGAAACCTCCAAGACCGTTTGTTTGGATGCGGCCTACTGTAAGAAAAACATTTTTGACCCTGACTTTTCTACATTTAATTTATTATTATAATATTAATTCAATTACATTATATATAAAATAAATACTGATTAAATGTTGGTAATTAAATTGTACAGAATTACTGTTTTAAATTAATTTAGAATCAAATTCGTTTAAAAATTTATGATGTGTTGTAAATATGTTTAATGAAAATGCTCAAATCTTTATGTTCACATTCTCAGATTTGATCATTGATTTATTTTAGGAAATATCCAACGTTCACTGCCTATTTATTGAAGGCCTCAATGTTAAATATTTGTGTTTTATATTTTCACAGTTAAAAAATATTTTTTCCAGCCTGACCCAAATGTGATCATTGATTTTTTTTTACAGGAAATATCCAACGATCCTCGCCTATTTATTGAAGGGGCGTCTAGGTTTGATGTCCAGCAGGGAGAACTTGGTGAGTTTTGTTATCTGCTTTACTCAGAGAAACTTTACTCGATGGCAATAAATTTTCGTTTAATATATAAATTTGACAAATGTCCTATTTATTTTATGGAAACAATATTTTCTTTTTTTACTCTTCCTGACAAAATGGATTTGTGGATAACTCTCTTTATTTCTGACAGTACAAATATAAGTTTTAAAACAAGTAATTCCTGTCATATACATATAATCACCTTAAAAACCTACCTGCCATGATTCAAACCCAGCATGGCAAAATACAAGTCAGATGCCCTTACCGCTCAGCCACCGCAGTCCCCACAACACAAATATAAAAACCAACAAATTCTTTCTTATTGAAAATGGAACAATACATATTTATACAAAGATTGCAGTCATTGACATACAATTTAAAAAAAGTTGTAATGGAATTTTTCATCTTTTTTAGGTGATTGTTGGCTCTTAGCAGCAGTAGCAAATCTTACGTTGAACGAGGAGTTGTTTAAACAAGTTGTACCTGACGACCAGAACTTCAAAAATAAGTATGCAGGGATCTTCCATTTTAGATTTTGGCAGTACGGTAGATGGGTTGATGTGGTTATAGATGACAGGCTTCCGACGTACAATGGTCAACTGATTTTCCTCCATTCTTCTGAGCCGAATGAATTCTGGAGTGCACTTTTAGAAAAAGCCTATGCCAAGTATGCTTTGCGAGTTTTAATGTTATACATTGTTTCAATTGGTTTTTGATGTGAAGGCTTCACGGATCTTATGAAGCACTGAAAGGAGGCAGCACCAATGAGGCGATGGAGGATTTCACCGGTGGCCTTGCAGAGATGTACGTTCTAGAGGAAGCCCCATCAAATCTCTTCCAAATCGTCCTCAAAGCTCATGAAAGATCTTCGCTATTGGCCTGTTCAATCGAGGTGACATGTTAAATATTTGGGTCTTTTATTTTCATGTTTGAAAGGTATTTTTTCCAGCCTGACCCAAATGTGACAGAAGCGCAAACATCTCAGGGTTTAGTCAAAGGGCATGCTTATAGTGTTACAAGGATCCAATATGTTGATATACAAACGCCAAACGTTTCAGGGAAAATACCTCTTCTTAGACTTAGAAATCCTTGGGGAAACGAAGCAGAATGGAACGGAGCCTGGAGTGACAAGTAATTATCAAATTATTTCTCAGCTTTTAGTTAAGTAAAGAATATTATAGATTTTAGGACTTGGGATGTTTTTGCATGTAGTAAATTAATCATTTTTACTTTGGTTGAATTAATCTAAGTTCCTTTTCAGGTCACCGGAGTGGAGATATATTTCAGATGAGAAAAAAGAGGAGATTGGCCTGATATTTGAGTCTGATGGTGAATTTTGGATGTCTTTCAAAGATTTTATGAAGTATTTCAGCCGTTTGGAAATATGTAATCTTAACCCAGACTCCCTCATACACGATAACAAAAAGAAATGGGAAATGAGTGTGTTTGAAGGGGAATGGGTCAGAGGTGTTACCGCCGGAGGCTGCAGAAATTTCCTAGGTAAAATATCATTCTAAGCGAACCAAAATGCAGTTAATCGGTGAATTTTTACTTACAGAAACTTTCTGGCACAATCCGCAGTATACCGTGGAATTGACAGAAGCTGATGAGGATGACGAGGATAACAAGTGTACCATGATAGTTGCCCTCATGCAGAAAAATAGAAGGGCTCAACGTAAAATAGGAGTGGAGTGCCTCACGATAGGATTTGCAATTTATCATGTAAGTCTTCTTTTTGAAACCAGATAACCAGGAAAGTTAATTTTGTGTGTGTGTGTGTGTGTGTGTGTGTGTGTGTGTGTGTGTGTGTGTGTGTGTGTGTGTGTGTGTGTGTGTGTGTGTGTGTGTGTGTGAGTTTTATTAAATATTGTTAATCAACATTTCTATTTACATGGGAGGATTAAGTGTAATACCAAGAGGATATTGTGACAGTTCATACTAAGTAATTTTTCAATAAGAGAAAGTGTTTTGAAAAGTTCACTATAAATTATAAAATATTTTCTTTCTCATTATCCCATTTTCCCTAATCTCATAACTATATGTGTTTATTGAACAAATTTTATGTACTAGGGTGGCCAAGGCAGATTGTAAAATTTGCGCTGCATTCAGTGATATGCACCGCCTCAAAGTGATTCAAAAATTTGCTTTTGATAATGAAGGGATTGAAGATGAACCAAGGTCTTGTAGACCTTCTGTCTTGAATGAAGATGAATTAAGCAAAGCTGTAGAACTTGATTCAAGTTAAACATGTCAAGAACTCGACAGAGTATTCAACGTAAGTGATGAAATCATTCACTCTGTCGTACACCAACGTGGAAGCTGAGCAAATGGGTTCCTCATAAAATGACCGATGGTAGCAAGCTCCACTGTCTAAACATTTGTCTTTCATTGCTTTCACAGCAAAAAGTAGTGACTTTTTTGACCAGGTTGTCACATACGGTAAAAAATGAATCCTGTATTCCAACACCAGTAGGTCGCCAAATGACGGCTAAAACTTTTTTTAATCACTTGTTACAAGTGAACACGAGAGGAAAACAAAATTTTTTTTTGCACTGGGGTGACCAGACTCGGGCAGAGGCGAGGGTGCCCTCGGCAAGATCGAGCGAGGTCTGGAAGAAGCTGAAGATGCACGGGCGGCATTTGGAAGACGAAGGAAGCCCGGCCAGGGCTCAGCGGGGACACTATCGAGGAGTGGAGTCCGACGGGAGTGGACAAGGAGGCCTCAAGCTGGGAATGGTCGGTGTGGACGAGCGAGGCGAAAAAGTAAAACGTGACAGTGTATAATTTATTATTTTTGGGACTTTTCTCATCGTCGTGGAGTGGAGGGTTTGCGTGTGCGAGGGGAGAACCGTTCTGGAACGATGAGAAAAAGGACGTACACGTGGTTCGAGCTTTTAAGTTATAAGATTGGTTTCTGGACAGTTTTTTTGTTTTAATTCTGAAGAGACTTCTTTTATTTTTTTTTTAATTTATTTATTTATTTTTATTTTTTTTTTGTTTTGTTTTTGTTTTACATCTTATTCTTAATACAGAGGACATTAATATTTTATTTTCTTGTGTTTTTTTTAATATATTTTTTATTTGCTATTTTATTTCACCCCGAGGGTTTCACTGTTTTTCTAAAGGAAGAAAATAAAATAAAAACAGTGTGGTGCTCGATTATTCCCCTTTTGGAGACGAAGCGGCCACGGGAAAAAATCTCCACTGAGCCGCAGGTACCCGGCGACCGTGTGAATTGCCAACGGTCCGGCGAGGAACCGTAACACACTTTTAAGCAGTGCACTCGTTTATTGTTTTATCACCAAATGCAGTGCACATTTTACGAGATGCTCTGGCAACCCTGGTACTGAGCTTAAATTCATACAAGTACGCACGAACTAATGATTTTGATGTCATGATAAAGAAAATATTTTATAATTTACAGTTAACTTTTAGAACTGACACACTGTCCTTTTGGTATTACATGATGTAAATACCTAATTATCTTATGTAAATAGAAATTTTGATTTATTAAACAATAACAGGCTAAAAACCGCACACAATTTTCTGGTTACCTGATATATAGGGTTTTGTCTAAATAAGAAATGAGTCTAAAAACTTTTAAAAAATGTATATGATAGTCTGATGGCATTCATGTCAACAGTAACGGTAAATTCTTCAGCTGAATTTAAAGGTCTAGAATATAGGCACAATTACTTTCCTAGCACTGTTTATAAAATAGCAGTTGTGTAGTGAACTACAACTAACTCTTGAAATTAAGCATAGTACCTAATAGTAACTATAATTATTAGTAGAATTGACAATTATAATTAATTAAAATATTTTGAATGAATTGTTAAAAATATTTTCAACTATTTTAGCTTGAGGATCCAGACAAGTTACCAAGACCGTTAAATCTGAATTTTTTTAAATATAATGCCTCTGTGGCGAGATCTCCTTCTTTCATAAACTTACGTGAGGTAAGCTGTCGTTTCAAGCTCCCTCAGGGTACATACTGTATTGTTCCGTCTACTTTTGACCCTAACGAAGAGGGCGAGTTCCTCTTGAGAGTGTTTACAGAAAAAGCTTCCCATATGGAGTACGTATAACACAATATCTTTGGTACGTTTGTTTGAATGTTTTATTAATTAGATTTTTACAGAGAAAACGACGAGTTGATCGGAATCGGAGAAATCGACACGAGGGTTATTATTGTTCTTTTATGTGGTTTATTTTTTGTTAAGTGTAATACTGAAAGTGGATTGGATTTTTAGATCAAAGAGGCCGAAGATCAAGAGCCTGATGATGTCAAGGAGGAGAAATACGATAAAGTCAAAGAATTCTTCAAGAAACTGGCTGGTGACGATGAAGAGGTCGACTGGATAGAACTTAAAGAAATTTTAGACTATGCCATGCGAAATGGTACGTATTGTAACATTCACTTTGTGAAAGGTGTTTAATAAATTCATTCAAAATTAAATATTTTACGCAATGAAAGAATTTTAATAATTATTCAATTTAAAACAAAAATTTCATTGTGCTATAACAGGAAACTATCAAGTTTTTCAAGTTCAAATTATTGTATCAAGAAAATGAGTTTTTTGATTGAAGTTTTTGATGTGTTATTTTGTAATAAAATAACTGACATTATGATGGAAACTTATGATCTAATTATAAACAGAAAATCTACAAAAAAAAAATGGAGAACAAACTTAATTTAATTAACACAAAATACATAACAGTATAACACACTGTTCTGACAAATTAACTTTTGGCTGTAATTAAATAAATAAGCATGGTTTTTTTTAATACAGGGTGAGTTTAACTTCTGTTCCCATCTTTATATATATTTTTTCTTTTTTATTGGGTTTTTTTAAAACCCCGAGACACATAAACTTTTATTTTTTGTCTAGTTTCCCATGAGCCAAAACATTTTAATCTAACTCTCTGATATAACAGGATACAAATAGAATCTGACTTATTTCAAATAGCAAGATACAAATCAATACACATATTTTTGAAAGGTTTTTTGACGCTGATTAAATGTTGAAAACTGTATTTAATTTAGAGCAACCATTCTCGAGCTATTTGCAAAAATGTTTTTTTTTGTGAATAACTTGAGAACGGTTAGTCTAAATTAATAACCATTTTCACCATTGGATTCGGCTTCAAAAAACCTTTTAAAAAATTTATACCGATGAGCATGTAGACAAGCTTTTATTTGTATCCCATTATTCTGGAGAGTTAGATCCAAACTTTTTGTTCATAAGAAGCTAGGCAAAACATAAAAAATTATGTGTCTCAGGGTTGTTTACAAAAATTCCCCAATAAAAAACTTTTTTGGGGTTAAACTCCCCCTGTATATATTTGATAATAAGTACTCTAATTAGGTAGAAAATTTTTATGCATGGTTAGTTCTAAACATGAAAAAAATATTTATTTAAATTAAGCTGTGGTAGCTATTTAGCTATTAGCTATTCATGGCTACAAAGTAGGGTCTCTATTTTCATTGCAGAAAATTAAATGAATTGTTCCACCATTGGAATTATTTTTGCTTTGTAACATCAATAAACCATGAGTTTCTTATTCCCCTAGTTTTGCAATACATTTTTCTAATTTTCTTAGTAATAAAATGTGTCTATTGACTAGTGAAGTTCCTAAAAACAAAAAAACAATACATATTCTACATGATTTTGATAAATAAAAAAATCAAAATTCATTCTTCTTAGAAACAAGACCATTTTTACCTTGACGTAGTACCTTTGATATCACATAAAAATAACCATAATCAAGTTTTGAACTCATACATTTTCTTTATTTTTACTTGTAATTTTTATTTACATGTTTATGCGATGCTGCGTTAACAATTTTTGTTTTGTTATGTTTTTTTTTGTTTTTTTTTCAAAAGTGTATGTAATCAATCAATGGTTAACCATTAGCTTGTGTGTTTCTTGTGATAGACGTACCGAGAGGCGAAACTGACTTTATTACTGGCCTATTATCCAACCTCTGTGGCGCATTTTGCCGTGATACTCCTTTTGCCTCTCAGTTTGGTAAGCAAGCCTTCACCCAGCAAATACTAATTTGTTATTAACATTGCTCTAACACTCAGCCTTACCTTGTTTTATTACATACTTAACATCGAATACATAAATTTTCATATACTTTTATGTTCTTTCATATATATAAATACATCACATATGATTTATTCTAACATTATTCTTGTTTTCTCATTTCAGTCATCAAATTTGCATAATTCTCATGGCGATAAAATAGAAAAGTCGTGCCTATTTAGACGAGTAACAATTTCAAGGCATGTCTGTCACAAAATATAATTCCAAGTGTAACAAATTATGTCATCCAATCTATATATTATACATATCTTCATTAAAAGAATAGTGCAAAATGTTGAAATTTTAAAATTAATAGTTTATCTTTATGACTTGTCTTGCCATGGACATTAGCTTTTCCTAAGTGATATTAGAATTTTATTTTTTAGATTCCTTCTTTCTGAAGGAAAAGGGTAAGTCGCTTGTACCTTTCCATATGGATGGTTTTTATATTTTTTTCAAAAAAAATATTTTTTATTAAATAGTTTTATTTCAATGCTTATTACCTGGAATAGTGATGTTTTTGTTTGCTTAAGCTTCTTTGTTTGTTTCTATGTTAAACAAAGATTATAACGATAAATAAAGGTGGTATTTAATTTTAAGAAAGATACAGTGCTTGCTGCTTTTCTTCCAATTTTGTGCAAATTACATAAAATCATTTATAGTAGCTACAATGTTGCAGCGTCTGCATTCCCAGGCCAGCTTTCAATCTCTAACTGTATGTATGTTGAAGCAGAAGTTTTGTTTTGTCAGTGTTTTTTTATATCGAAGATGAGATAAGAAAGTTAAACGTCCCAAATACGTATTTATAATCATGTCTCAGGGGGGGCTAATTTTTACGTTAAAAAAGTCCTCTTTTTTAAATAAACTAGCATTTTGTCTGCATCGTTTGGTGTAAAGGATTTGCAGTTTTGAGCACTAAAAGTGCTAAAAAAAATTGAAAATTTGACCAGAAATTTTGTTATTGAACTACATTTGTTATATCATTCCGCATAAAAGATTTGCAATTTTACAAATAAAAAAATTTGAAAATTTTGATGTTTTAAAAATGTAAAAAAAATTGTTTTCAATGATAATTAATTTTTATATTAATATTTATAGTAAGCAAATTATCTTTTTTTTTACAAACCAAAATCATTTATCTTCAAGCGAAAGTTCTGAGGTAATATATAATGAATTATGCTGGCAACAAAAACGAATTACATCATAACTATTTAAATTTGTTTAAACAATTATGCTTGGTTTAAAATTAGTTTCAATTTTTTAGAGCTCAAAGTTGAAGGATTTTCAAAAGATGTTTGCCGCAGTATGGTCGCCATGATGGACACCGATCGTTCAGGAAAATTGGGCTTTGAAGAGTTTAAGCATTTGTGGGTTGACATCAAACATTGGAAGGTTGTTAATTTTTATTTTTTTAAATTGTTTATCCATGAAAGGTACAAAAAGGATGCCAAATTTTAAAACATATATTTACAGAATGTGTTCAAATTATACGACAAAGAGAGCACAGGCTACCTCAGCCCGTTCGATCTAAGGCAGGCTCTCAATTCGGCCGGGTACAGGCTGAACAACCACATTCTGAACGCCCTTTGTCACAGATACGCTGGTAGAGATGCAAGGATAGCGTTTGACGATTTCATGATGTGCGCTGTTCGATTGAAATCAATGCTTGGTAAGAAAGAATTAGTTAATCCTTTTTAACAACAAATTGTAATTATTTTTTTTTTTTTTAAGAAATTTTCCAAGAAAGAGACCCGACTGGCACAAATAAGGCTACTTTCACTATGGAGGAATGGATTGAAAATACACTTTACTCATAAAAAAATGCATTTTTGTATTAATTTAAATTTTTTTTCTTGAGTGCAAAGCAGCTGAAACCAAAAAGCAAGTTATTATTCTTGCTGTATCTTTTTTGCATGCTGCGATTATTACATGAAATAATATTACTACAAGTATTATATATTATTTTTGGAAATATTTTCTATTTTATGTGTATATCAGTGTACAAAATAAATAAAAGATCCAAAAGTTAAGATACATTGTTTTGTAATAATTATTCAGTGCTTCATGCCAAGCTATGTGTGTCGTAATTTTGTTACGACAACAAATTTAAGCAAAGCTATATTTTTATATTGTAAAATAAATATAAAACTGCCATAAATGAGGTGATCGACTATTTCAATTTATATCAGAAAATGTCTTTATTTAAATTGTTAGTTGTTAAATTTTGATACTTATGGTGCTAAAAATGAACAATTTTTTTAAACGTTATTTTTTGTGAACAAGTCATTTATTATTTGAATTATAAATGGCCTTCCATACTTAAAGTTAAACTTTTAGCCTTTAAGATTGCACCGTTTATTCTCAAATACAAATAAAGCTTTTAAAAATATTTAGCCTTTTTTTTTTTAACTTTGATCCTTATCTAATAACTTGAAGTTTACTGTTTTCATAAGTATGGCGGATTTGAATGCAGGGCCACAGGACTTTTATATTACAGTGACAACACCTAAACCGTTGCGGCCACCAACACCCCCACCATTCTACTCTTATTATTATTATTATTTTATTTGATGTTGTTTTTTTGTTTGTTTTTTTACTCTCTCCTGTAACATACAATTTTTCATGCTTAAACTACTCGACAGACAATCAAAACTCTCACTAACAAAGAAAAGAAAACTTTACATTGCTCTCCTGGGCCCCATTTGGACATACGGACTTGAACTTTACAGGACTGTTAAGCGTTCCAACCTCAATCGAATCCAATTCCTTCAATCCAAAATCCTCAGAACAATAGTCAACGCCTCTTTCTATGTATCCAATCACACCATCCATACCAACCTAAATGCCCCTCTTGTTACCAAGCTAGCTGAATCCCGCTACAAAACGTTCCATTCCAAACTACCCCATCATCCGAACCCTTTCTTCAAAAACCTGTCATCCACACTACCTAATAATCCCAACAGAAGACTGAAGCGTCAGTGGCCCCGCAACAACCCTAACATTTGACATCGGTCTCCTAGGACGGAGTCCATCTCGTTCATCGTATTGGTGTACTAACTGGTACCATCACTGGATTGTAACTGTTTACAGCTTTTATGATGTTATAATTGTTTATGTGTTATATGTTGTTGCATCGCAGAATGCAGTTGTAAAAAAAAAAATTTTAAAAAAGTCAGACTATAAAAAATGAAAAAACAAAAGAATTACCTATCACACAGAAGGGCTTAATCCATTGGGTTTTATGGACAAAGGGTCAAACCATGTTTCAATAGAATCCAAATGAGTCACAATTAAAAATCCATGGGCTACGCCGGGGATTCAAACCACTAGCATGGATCCTAACCACTCGGTTAGGAACAACCATCAAAATACAATCCTAACCACTCAGCCACCATGGTCTCCTGTGAAAAAGATTAGTCACAATTATAGATATAAACTGTTAGAAGTTGAGGTGATGGCATCATCTCTGATCCTGGCTTTGTCAGGTGAATTTCACCATCTATGCTTGCCGTACAAAACAATTAATGGCACATACAACATGATTTTTAAAAAAATATATTTTATTGTTTTAATTATATACAATGGGGCTCGTAGACCCCGCGGTCGTGGGTTCAATTCCCGCCGTCGCCTCTGGCCTTTTTTTCGCGTTTCCCCCCCCCCCAAATAAATACGCATAATAACATTGTCATTGGCTAAATGCTAGAACATAAAGCTATTTAAAAAAAATATATATATATATAAAATTTAGCTAATTTAGGAGTGGCAGTCATGACACAATTACAAATTACAGTAATAAAAATTGTTCAGGCCAGAATGATAGACTTTTTAAAATTCTTATTTTTGTGTGGTGATTAGTGACCGCTAATCGATAATTATTCAGAAATCGTGAGATGCGGTCTGGTGTGATGTAGGTTTCAGAAAAACATTTTCTTTATCGTGCTACGTTTCGATCTTTATTGAGATCATCTTCAGGGCCTGGGATTTACAAACATTGTTTACATTTAACAAATACATTTAAGATGTGGAAAAGTGAATTTATACAATGGAAAATATATTTTTTACATTCAATCAAAGTATTTCTACTCACTCAAAGTGTTTGTCTTCTGTGTAATTGTGCCATTCTTGCGTGTCGTGTCGAGAGTGCCAGTGAGATTTTGCTGTTTTATGTTTATATACGTTGGATTTTGAAGGGGTGGGGAAGGTGATCTCAATAAAGATCGAAACGTTGGCACGATAAAGAAAATGTTTTTCTGAAACCTACATCACACCAAACCGCATCTCAAAATTTCTGAATAATTATTCTTATTTTTCGTGAAAATTGTATTTTTAGATAGTTTACTCATTATATTGCAAAATTTACGTTATCGCTAGCCAGGAGGGGAACAAAAAATACAAATTCAAACAGTTAACAATATTGAGGAGATTTGTTACTTCAACTAAGAAGAACCCCTCCGCCCAATCAAAAATTCTATTTGATGCTAATTTATACTTATTTCAACCAAGGCCTTACATAAAAAGATTAATTAATTGAAAGAAGTATGGTCAATCATACCACTAAATATAATGGGGCTAATTTTTATTTTAAACAAAATATGCCCATGAGAAATAAAATGGAAGAGGGTTAATGGATATTAATGCATTTTTACCATCAGACGGCCGGTTCGCGGTAGTTAAGTCCGCAGCAAGTTTTGTAAAATGCAGTATTATTGATATATTTATGTGAATTTTGACCATTTTTATATCGTTATAATATTTTCAATGGGCTTGAATATATACTTCATACTCAGTTATAAATGGCATCACGTCTGTTGAAAATGTCTAACAATCTAAACAAAAACGTATAAAAAAAATACTCAAAAGTTGGTTTAAAAATGCACATGTATGATTTACGATTTTTCGCCACCATTTTGAAAATGCCGTAATTTTTGGTAAAACCGGTTAAATTAGGCGGTTAATCCGAAAAAATTGCAATCAATTGGGAAAATTTGCGATTTATTCCAAGAAACTATTCGACCTCATTTTGATTCCCGTTAACTTGAACTTCTTTGCCAAGGATACTTGCTTGTCAAGACGTGTTCAAAAGTTTTCATTGTTCAATTTAATTTCAACGATAGTTTAATAACTTTTTAAATTTTTTTGTACACTATAAATATAAGAACATATTATTACAAATGTGAACACAAGACGTTTTTCACACGGACACAGCACTAGCACTAAGGCCAGCGCTGCACCGTGAAGATAAATGCGATGAGAAACCAGCCAATACTGGCACTGATTGTGAGGGATTAAGGGCCAAGAGGTCTCGAGGCCATCGTCGATTAAGGATGGTTATGTCTAGATAGGGATAAAGCAGAAGGTTTAGGATAAATCGAGAGGTTGGTGTAAAACTTTTGGATTCGGAAAATGGCGAATAGTGAAGTTAGTGAAGTAGTAAGGAGCTTTGACCATTTGTCTGAGGACGTTTGATTGAAAGCATGCACAGGATGTCGGATGGCTTGGCAGAATCCCGCCGTTTCCACTCCTTATATCTAAAGTGGTCGCAGTAATGTCTTATATAAGCTACAATTAATTAAGGTTTTCAGTTGAGATAAAAAAAGTCAATGGCACGAGCGGGATTCGAACCCACGATCTTCGGCTTGATGCGCCGCTGCTCTACCACTTGAGCTATCGTGACCTCGATCCACTCGGACACCAACCCCACCTTTTGAATTTTCCCTCCTTTTTGCCATTTTTCAAATGTCGTGTAACCTTAAAAACTGTGTACTAAAAACCTTATTTAATTTAATATATTAATTGGTCAAGCGTACCACGAAATTAGTGAATTTAATGATTTAAAATGAAGTATACTTCACTAAAGCTCTCCGTGGCCATTTCATTTGTCGTCGAGAATCCAATCCGATTACACGACTTTTGAAAAATGGCAAAAAGGAGGGAAAATTCCAAAGGTGGGTTTGAGATGGGAAGTTGGTGTCCGAGTGGATCGAGGTCACGATAGCTCAAGTGGTAGAGCAGCGGCGTATCTAGCCGAAGATCGTGGGTTCGAATCCCGCTCGTGCCATTGACTTTTTTATCTCAACTAAAAACCTTAATTAATTGTAATATATTAATTGGTCAAGCGGACCACGAAATTAGTGAATTTAGGTATTAAAGTTGTTTTTTTCCATCATTCATCATTTCTAAATATGAAAGCTGTTTTGAGATTATAACAGCCGAAAAGTTACATATGAAGATGAAAACGTCATCGTTTGTTCAATTTTCGTCCATCTTTATAGTTTACAGATAATCGCGTAGTTCCTAGGCTTATTGAGAGCTATAGTTTGTCCTCTCGCGTTGTATGAAAATTTGAATGATTAATTGCAAATTTGTTATTTGTACAGAAACCTTATTTATTGATTCGGTTCTTCGACCAGAGACTTTCACGGAATCAACAACTAAACTAAATCATACAAAGAGCAAAGATTGCCATTGGCAGGTGCAAACGCCTTTGTGGGAAAAGCTGGGGACTGAATCCAAAGCTGGATACACAACGGTCGTTAGACCCATGGTAACCAACGGTCAGTGGTTTGGTGGACTAAGACCTGCAACTAAGATTGGTCCTGGATCCTTAGTACTGCTCAGAGTGCGTGTCTGAGCATCCCTGGAGCGATGAGATTTTTTTAAAATGGAAATGAGATTTTAAAAAACAAGTAGATTTCCAGATTACTTGTTAAATACAAACCAACATTCTCTTTGATGATATTAGTATAGACAATGGCTTCGAATCCGAAGGAAATAAAAAGGACAGAATAATAATTGTTAAAGTTGCTCAGTGCGTCGCATCTGATCTGTCTTGGCCCCTTACAGGGAGCGAACAGTCATGACTCCTGACATAAAGACGGTACTCGGGCGGGCTGTTTCCTGTTCCGCTGTTTACGTGTAAACGTATGTATAAATGTATATGTTTCAATTGTGTGTGTATGTGTGTGTGTGTGTGTGTGTGTGTTTATTCCTTTTATTTTATTGCCCGACCCCTTAGTAGAACAATACAAATTTACATACAAGGATTACATACTACGTACAAAGTTACATTTTATACAATTGGCTTTATTTTTACACTCTTGCAGCACTATAATGATTTACATACAAGTGTACATTGTACACAATTGGCTTATTTTTTTTCGCTCTTATAAACACATATTTATTTGTACATATAACTTTAACAATTAACAAACAATTATCCACTCTACACAGTATTTTGTGATCAAAGTTTCTTGCGATATAGGCCAACTCCCTGTAGCGTGATATTTCTTAACAATGTATGTATAAACATAGTAACATGTATGCTTTTGGCACCTTTCTAAAATTAACTTCTAGGTCCTCATTTACATCATTAGCGATGTTGTTGTTATAATTGATGTTACTGTATCTTCATAGTTCCCTAGTCCAGTGCAATCGGCTCGATCCTTCTTCTAAGAAGTATTAAGTTATTGTCTGTCGCTGATGTCATTCCATTCCCTGCGTTTTTATTGTGTCGCAGGTAATGTCTCCATTGAGTGGTGGCTTCGCATTCAAAGAAGACATGGATAGCTCTTTATTTCTCCTTGTTGCATAATCTAGGAGTAAGATCATCATTAATATTCCCATGTTATGTAGATGTTTTCTCTGATGCCAGTGGCTGGTAGATAGTACTATCACTCCACTGAGTTTGGCTCTCCAATTGAAGCATTGAGTTTGTCCATCTTGTTGAGGGTTGTTTTCGCATATGTTTACTGTGTGTCGCGCGCCTAGAATTTATCCATCTCATTTTGTTTTTTTTGGACGCCAATCTGTGATGGGGGATTCTGCGTTTGTTTTTGTTATTCCAAGCATAGGTTCAGGGCCTATGTATGGACTTGCAGATCCTCCTCCTCGGCCAGTGAGTCTTTTCGTTACACAAAACCCCCTTGTGTCCTGGCACCCAAATATCATCAGGCTATTTCCCCAGGTTTGGAGGTTTTGGATGTATTCACTGACTAATTTTGATGTGATTTTGTCCACGCTAATGCTTTAATAGCTGCATAGTAATTCGAGTATTGATGGCATGTATTTCTCCTTGAAAGACCGAAGCGACTTCCCTGAGTTTGATTGCTCATGTTTTGAGCTTGAACAAAAAACGCCTGATTCGGTACCTTCGTTGGTTTTGGAGCTATCTGTATACAATATCATTGTATCTGATATTCTCTTGATTCTTCTTCTCCTTTGTAGAATGTTGAGACTTTACACGATGCTGAGAAGAGTGTTTCCGGAATCATATAATCAGTTCCCATTTCTAAGAATGGGTGTTCAATTTTATTGAATATTGCTGTGATCCTGAATTGTTTAGTTCCCATCCAATCTGATGTTTCTGGAGCCCAAATGAGCTTCTTGAATCGACGTTTCCAATGGAGGTAGGTTTGGCAGAATTCTAGTGCAACTGAGGGGATCTTTTTCTATTTTGTTTCTATGCTTTTCTTTTGTATGCTCCTAATTTTTGGGTAGCTTGTTTTTGTTGAGCTTTAATCTACCAGATTAGTGCCTACTCGTGGCGCCTCTGTTAGGGTCTCTTAGGAGGCTGAGCAAAAAGAGGACCGCAACCTGCTCGTTTCGATGAAGGTAGTGAAGCAAATACTGATGGGGCGGTCGTGTCTGGGTGTAGCGGGTGAATCCTGAAAAGGTGAAGCTCGTGAAGCCTGGAGCAACCGTCCGTCCGCGACTTCAGGGGATGGTTGCCTCTTGGAGGATCTCTTTGGAGATGCCGCAGAAGAGGGAATCCTGAAAAGGTGAACTTGTGAAGCTTGGGTCGGCCGTTCACCCACATCTCTGAGGGACGGTTGTCTCTTGGAGGGTCTCGCCCGGAGACACCTCAGAAGAGGGGGTGGATTGTTCTCTTGGAGTTGAATCGGAATATGTGATAAGGACGGTAGGTTTCTGGGAGGAGAGCGAGTGTGACCCGAAAGGGGGAGCTCGTGAAGCCTCGGGAACCGCCGGGCCAGGAGGCGGCACAATGTGGGGGCTCTGGAGAACTGATGTTACTAGGTACGTTCGCTCACAGAATGCTAACTTGCATAGTGTTCACCCCAGAACTACGAGGTGCCCTTAGTAGGATTCTTGTTGGAAGAAACGGCAAGAGATTGAACCGAGTCTGGGCAGTTGGTCTCTGGTGTTCAGTGGGCGTATCATGAAAACGTGAGCTTGCGATGCGTTGGGAACTGACTCAAACTTAGCACGGCGGGGAGTTGCTTTTTGGAGGATCTCAATGAGATACCGCAGAAGAAGGGTACTCTTTCCGTCAAAATTTTATGTTATAACGTCGAGCGATCAGGTGGGATGCGTTTGTGGGCAGCGCACGACCACTAGTGTGTGTGTGCGTGTGTGGGGTGGCTTAAATGGCTTTACTGTTGGCAGAACCTGGTTAAAAAAATAAAAATGAAACATAAACAACTGAGTGTTTTTAATTGGTAAACAATGAAATCAAGTGGGATGATCTATAATGGATTTCCTTGAGCCTTCAATTACTCCAAGCAATAAATAGATTTACCCATTGTTACTATTACCATATAAGATGGATATGAATGCCAAGGTTAATTAACGGCTAGGCCTTGAATGGACAACTCCTTAGGAGGTTTTTTCTTGTTTTCTCTTATTTTTTATGACGGTACAATTTTGGAGACAAAGGGGCCTAAATAAGACAATGTGTTATTTTTGATCCATCGAGCCTCATCTGATTGTTCCTTTCATATCCTCTAATTCAAATACAATAAATTATCGTAAGATGTATGAACAATAATGAATCTTATATTTTTAAATCGAGAAACGGTTTAAATGCCGATAAACACTCAACATACTATAGATCAAACAATACAATGAAAATTGTATAAAATTTACAAACAAAATCCGCATAGATAAATAGCAATTTATAATTCATATAATAGACTGCTCAAAAATGAATATGGGTAGGGACAATTTTGTAATATTTACTTTCCCTACCAATTTTATTTTTTTTTTATTAAAAATTGCACTAAAATTTATTAGCAATTATTGTTTTTTACGGAAGGAAAATTTAATTAAGTGTTTTTAAAAAATAACAAAATAAAAGGTTTTAATTTAATTTTTTTTATTGGATACTATTTTTTTCCATAAATTAATACCATGTGTAATGTTCTCTGTGCACCTGTTAAGCATACTGTTAATACGGGTGTCACTGATTTCATAAGAAATTTCAATCCATAGATGTTGCAATGATGCACTCAGTTGTTGCACATCAACTGGCTGCGGATGGTGATCGTAAAGCCTTCTCCGCAACGCCTCTCACTGTGCACAATGGGATTGAGGTCTGGAGGAAGTGGGGGAATGGGCAGATGGAAAATTAATGCCCAGGTTTTCTAAACATCGATGAACAACTCTGCCTGTATGAGGTTCTCATTGTCATCCAGAAATCGAAAACCCCTGCCAATGAGAACCCTGGTTTAAGGGATGTATTCCTCGATTATTTGGACATGAAGTGCGATGAGGTTGCCTTCAACAACATGGACTCCAGTTCGTCCTCCAGTGTAAATCCCCAGCCCAGACCATTACACCGCCTTTTCCAAACTGCACTGAAGGAAGCACCAACTGGGGTATTGAACGCATCCCCTGTTCGCGGTAAATTTTTCGGCACCTGCTATCACTATACAGACAGAAACACGAGTCATCAGTAAAATAACAGCATTCCAATTGGAGTTCTCTTCTAGGCGCTTGATGAACCGTATTCTCCAGAGTTGCTGGTGGCGTGCTGATGCTGCAGATCGTGATGCCAATTTCCCAGTAGTAAATACTACTTGATAAACGCCTTGCCAAAACATCTTGTACTTCATTTAGGATCTGGCGGACACTATGGAAAGGTCGTCTTGCAGCTCCCACAATATTTCTGTCCTCCCTTAGCATCGTAATGCGCTGAGGCCCACTGCCAGGCCAACGACCAAACGACAACTGACTCTGCGATATCCACTTGCCGGTGACCTCCATGACACAATTTCACAATAATATTTCGAACTTCTGGTTCAAGGTCTTTCCATGGTTAAAGAAAACTCGATTAAAATGGAGAAATGAAGAGAAAAGGTGTTTATTTACAAGATGACTAATCTTTATGTTTGATTTTTCAACTCTGCTAGAACGTTATTTAAAAACCTGGATATATCGACGTAAAGCATATTAGATGAAGAAGTTTTTGTGAAATTTGACAAGTTGTAGGTATTTTTTTAACCTCAGTTAAAAAAACCTTAACCGTATTAACCTCAGTAGAACGTGCAATCATGACCAAAATTTTAAATTTTGTAATTTTGACATATTTCAACTGATATTGGCTAACATTTTGTCATTCAGATTTTTGCAAATAGAAGTATCTTACAGCAAATTTAGCGTTCTTTCAAATGATGTAATTGGATTTATTGTAGTCTCAACATTTTGGAAGTTGGAAGCGTTTTTTATGCGGTACGGTAGTGAAAAGTTGAAAAAACCTAAATTAACGATTATCTTCAAAATAGAGAACATTCCGAAAATTTTCTCCTGATCATGTTTTGCTCCAAACGAAGAGTAGAATCGATTCTCTGAGTTTCGTCAGAAGGAACTGGGACACTCTGTATAATATTATTTATTTTATACAAAAAGTAACATCATAAACATATTGCAATAGGATTCAAAAATCACACAAATGTTTTGTTTCTTATTAACATTTTGCTTTAAATTAAATTAGATATGGGCCATTTTTTCCTAGACCAATGAAAATGAAATAATGGTTTACTAGTTAACTGCCTAATTTTTTTTAATTATTATTATTATTTTTTTTTAATTGGCCTTATGATCTTGCATATTAGCCATAGTACGAATTCTTGTATGTTCAAATTGGGGGTTATCGGTAAAAAAGGGCGTAACTGCCTAATTTGAAATTTTATTTAAGTTATTTAATTAATTATTTTCCCGTGTAACTTCAGTGATTGCTGTTAATTTCAAAGAAATCTTGGCATATTTGTAACAAAAATTTAAGAAACGCCTACGGTTTCAATTATTATAAAAAATTAATTAATATGATCTTTTAAACGAAAGAAATTAGGTTTGAAAGTACCGTATATGAGAAAAAAATCCTAATGAAAAAGGGATTTTTTCAAATTATGAAAACTTTTAATATACTGCTTGGATTTGAGCCAATCCGAGCTTAAAAGTTACATGAAGAATCTAGCTCCAAAAACCAAAAATGTGAAAATCCAATAATGAGGGGCGTAGTTAGGAGGGAGAGAATTAAACAAACAGAGCTTTTGTGCGGGAGAATACGCAAAAATGGCAAAAATTTTGATTAAATTTTTTACTTTCATCGCCTATAACTCTTTTTTATCACATTTATTTGATATTTACAACTACATGTATTGTATTAATATGTTCATACATGTTGAATTTATCATTTGAGTCTCCTATAAGAGCCTCAATGATAAAATCGACATATATGAACATATTTACTTAATACAATACTCGTAGTTGTAAATATCAAATAAATGTAATAAAAAAGAGCTATTAAACGAAAGAAATTAGGTTTGAAAGTATCGTATTTGAAAAAAAATCCCGATTAAAAATGGGATTTTTTCAAATTATGATAACTTTTAAAATACTGCCTGGATTTGAATCAAACCGACCTTAAAAGTTACAGGAAGAATCCAGCTCAAAAACGGCACCAAAAATGCCAAAATCCAATAGTAACGGGCGTAGCTAAGGGGGAAGGAAGTTAAACAAATCGAGCTGGTTGTTGTGCGGGAGAAAACGCAAAAATGGCAAAAATTTTGATCGAATTTTTTATTTTAATAACTCTGCGACCCCCAGTCGATTTGGCTGAAAAGCATCCCAACCGTCCTTATAGGATTCTTTACCACCCAGCCAAATTTCATTAGTATGCGATCAAAAATGCGACCGCTGGAGAGCGCTAGATTTTTGAAATAAATCTACCTAAAATTAAACATCAACTGGTTTCTTGATATCAAATCGAATGATCGAAGTATCGAACCGGGAGACAAAAACGCCAAAACGTGACAAATTAAGAGGAAAGTGATTTAATTTACAGAAGGTTTATCAGAGATAACAGATCAAGGTTCATATAATCCTGAAATATAAGCCTCTTCGCTTAATTAAGGCTAAGGTAAGACATATAACATATAACACATTCACTTGCCTCCGGGGGAGGGGGGTGTAAATCCGATCGATCACACTACGATCCACTACTGGAAAGGCAAGATTTCATCAAAAGCTACAAAATTTTTACAAATAAATCCTTCGCCTCAACTTTTCTTTAAAAAACAAATTAACTTCACATAAAAGGGGTGTAGGTTTCAGAAAAACATTTTCTTTATCGTACCAACGTTTCGATCTTTATTGAGATCATCTTCAGGGCTCAAAGTGTTTTTCTTCTGTGTAATTGTGCCATTCTTGCGTGTCGTATCGAGAGTGCCACATATCACCACACATTAACTTCACATGTTGATAACTTTTTAAAAACTGTATTTTTAAAATACAAGTTTAAGACACAAACGATTGCGTTTCCAGGAGGGAGAGAGTGCTGAGTAAAATACTAGGAAGAACACTCGCAAATAGATAAGAAAGACAGGTTCTGGGCCCGCTGCCACCTTTCTCCACCTTACACTTTCCACCACCACCTTACCCTACCTCGTAGCATGGACACGATAGCGTGGACTACCATCTGCCACACCAACCCCCTAGGACTGCATCTCTCCCCCATGTCACAGGAACGGAGATTAAAAAAGAAGCGACCTCGAGACTCACAGGTTGATTTCCTAATTCACCTTCTCCTCTCGAAGGTTGGGGATCCAATCAACTACCTTTTCCTTGTTTGTCTCACCCCTTAAAACGTCCATTGATCCATCCATCCAAACGAACATCCAAACCATCGCATCAAGTACTTCAGCCAAGAGTTCTGTCACCTTCCGATGGTACGCTCCCCAGTTGCCGTCCATTATTAATCTGAGCAATTCATAGCGTTCTCCACGCATCACCTGTCCCATATACTAGACATGATAGATCAAAATCTGTTATATTATTAATGCATTTATCACCATGTTCAATTTTACAATTTGAAATAAAAAAATGTAAAATTGAACATGGTGATAAATGTTCATAAATGTTAATAATATAACAGATTTTGATCTACCTCCCATTTTAAATATGTACATAAATAATATCAAACATCCAAATAGTTAAACTAATTATTTTAATTGTTATTATTTGTATAGTAATTTATAGTATTATGTATTTCTTATTCTAATATTTATTTGTGTTATAATTTCCGCGTTTCGCACGTTCAAATTGAGCGTCATTAAAAAAATCAGCTGATAATTGGAACGTCTCGTTGGCGGGGGTATCAGCGGTTCACTTTGGCAATTCATGTCGAGAGACGTGCTTGTAGAAGTCCTTCGACCTGATGATGAGCTAAAAGGCTCGAAATCTGGACGTTGCAAGGCAGCTTGCTGTGAGTGGGAACTAGCCTTTTTAAAGGTATTGTCCCATATACCGTGTTTTTCTTTATTTGATCGTGAGAGGTTACCTGGGCTTGCTTATTCTACGAAACACTTCTTCATTTTTAAACCTCTGGATTCACCTATGCAGAGTATAATGAGAAATAAAACATCAGGACCATGCGTGTACACACATGAAAGTGGGTGTAGGGAAGGTAAAGGGTAAAGTACTCAGAAGAAACGACAAAAGTTTGTCGATATTATTACTTTGATAGGCTGGCTTTTTTGGGGTGGAGTCGGTAACTTTGATCTTTTCTTTTGAGTTCTCTCTAGTTATCGATTAAAAAAGAACGCACTTAGCCGTAGTAGATATCATTGCATTGAAAAGCTAATTTTTTGGAGAGGGGTTTGGAACTTGGCCTTATTTCTACGGACGACCGTAACATCGTATCATTCTCATTCTCAACTCATACGAAATAATTGCTTCTCTTCTTTTCCTGAAAACTGGAAGACGTTTTCAAAACCGGTGCCCTTCCATAAATGCTAAAAGTACGACTTTTTTTAAAAGTGGACATGATTTAAGACCAGACTGGGCAGATTGTAGGCAGTTTATCGTTGCATGTTCTTCCTAGATATACTTTAGTTTGAAAGCAAGCCTGAGTACCATACTCGATCGAAGGTCTGCTCTAAATCAAGAAAGACACCCAAAGAATGCTGTTTTTGTTCGAGGGAAGAGGCGGAATTGTCAACACGATGCAATTGTCAAATGAAATGAGCGCAATCCAAACTGATGATCTGGAATAATATTAGAATTTTCAATTATAGGCAATAATCGTAGGAGAAGTAATTTTTATAGAACTTTGGCACGGATAGAAAGAAGCCTAATGGCCTAAATTTTGAAGATCAGAAGGTTTATTAGGTTAACCATTTTAATCATTGAGAACTTCGATTGCAATGGGAAGTATGGGATCGTGAGAACGCATTGTATAGGTATTTTAAATAAAGTAAGCCTCTGTGGGACAAACTATGTAATAAATGTGTTGTAATGATCATATCCTAGAGCTTTTCAAGTAGGTAGTTGGTTAAGTGATGTATGTCTGATGGAGTAATGTTTTAGGAGGAGGAGAGAGTTGCAAGGAATTATTCAACTCGTGTTCAATGTTATGCCGGTGGTTACGGTCAAGTATATCATGATGAGGAGTGAATATTGTTGAAAGAAGCTTTGAACATAGCTCCATATGTTATAGGACTGAAAGGGGAAGTATGGTCCTTAAATCGCAGGACCTTATGGGTACAGAACCGCAAGTATTTTTCTGTTTTGGAAAGCGAAGTTGTACATTGTTTGTACATTTCACCCCTAAGTTTAGCCAGTCCTTGTTTAAGTTTTCTCTTGAGTTGGTTCATCCGGCGGATGCCCAGATTGCCCTGGCCCTTCGCTTTTCAGTTAGGAGTAGATGAATAATAATTGTTGATTATTTCGAGGTGTAAGTAAGGAGGTTGGCACTATGATGCATGCTGTATTAATTTTGTAAAATCGTCTACATCTTTCTTCTGCGCTTTGTAGAGATATATGTAGGTTAACATTAAACTTTGATTTCCAATACAGAAAAATCCTTGGGGTGCTGTTCCCGTAAGGTCCTGCGATAGACCACACTCCCCCTGTCCTTAGTGATAACATATGATATAGCTAAATTGTTTTTCAGAGCATCTATCAACAATATTCACTCCACATCACGATATACTTGACCATAGATCAAATCTTTGCGTCTTTACGCAAGGCAGGCAGTTCGAACATGAAATGTGATTAATAAAAAGCAACCCAAATGACTGTTATTGTTTTTTGCAAACTTTTTGCCATAGCTTTTTCATTTTTTGACCAATGTTTTCCTCATTTTTCGGTCGTATACCTTTGGTTGCTAGACGAGCCATATGTTTATTAGTATTTTGATATTATTATGTTTATTTACCTTTCTTCCACACGCAATATTCCTAGAACACTTATTACACAGATACATACACACTCATGCTACAACAAGATTTTAATCTAACCTATGTTTGGCAGATCTCAACTAACCTAACAACTGGGAGTCGGCTAAGTGAGAGTCACCTCGCCAACCACTCGTCATTCACGCCAATAAATACGTTCATTCTGAGTAACCTTTCATGCCATATTTACGATTAAAACTGGCAATACACCGCGCATACATTTTTACATTCATTTTTATTTGCCACCCTATCACGCTCCATAACCTCGCTCCTTAACCCAAGTTTTTGACAAATATATTCCTCGGCAGACCCCTCCACTCATACTTAGCCACTCACGCTAATAAATACATTCACAATGGACGGGTCCAACGGATGCATCCTGACATCTCTCTACACATATTAAATTACTTTAACCTAATTCGGTGGGCTGTGGGTACTCAAATCTCCTCATAGCCTCACCCACGCATACTTCATCATTCGCGCTAATACATACATTCATGTATAATAATAGTGCGGAATGTTTATATGTGCCCAATTACTGATTTTAATTGTGCAATGAGATTATCTTTATAGTCGCTGTCAAACCTCAGAACTCTTGACAAATCTTCAGGTAGGTCCTAACATACTCTGTGTGCCAATCGTTCGCATTATTCTAGAACGTGTTTCACTGTTACAACTTCCTGGGCCCTTTTCAATGAGGAGATGACCGTGGGTAAGGCGAGTATGGCCTATCCTGAATCGTATGAGAATAATCCTTTCTCTCTTTTTCATTTTTTCCGGGGCCCAGGTGCATTAATAGGAGTACCTAATTCCTCGCACTCTGCTATGTGCTTTACATATACTTATGTGCCGCATAAAGGGTCATCTCTATGGTCTTTCATTGGCTAGATATGTCAACCGGATGTGGCCTATCCTCGGGTCAATGTGGTTCTTTATTTTTATCCCCATGCTCCACTATCAGACCGACGGTTTTATATCGTGTAATTCGTCGGTCATAGTGGTCCAGCTGTTCTGCCATTCTTTCGACCATTGGTTATACACAAGTTATTCAGCATAATTGTAATATTCCATCTAGAATAATAAAATTTGAAAAAAGAGGAAAAAACAAAGATCCGCGCTAACATGTTACAAAGATAATTGAAACGTAAATGTCGTGCACAGTATCCTTAAAATTATAATAATTAATACACGTGTTTTCATGAAATTTTATATTGTAATTGCTAGGGGTGCGTAGGGGTAGCTCTGTGGCATAATAGAGAGACCTAAAGCATAAAAAATATTCAACATTAAGTACTAAAACAAATCTCTATTCAGAGAGAATAAATACATGCTGTGTGTATCATTTCTTAATTCGCTGTATAAAATAATTACAATACAGTTCAATGAAAAAGTGCCAAAATTGTCATTAGACCTAACGGTTCCACCCCCTGTTACAGTATTAACACCGTAATCTATTTACGAATGAGTAATGAAAGCCCAAAAAAATGACGACCTACGATCTTTATTAAAATGCCCACCACTGTCTTAAAGCCCACTTAAAAAGGCGATAAAAAAACAAAAAAACATCAGGTATGTTCCCCCTTCTTTGTGCTCTTTCGGTCTTCAAAGAAAGCCTTTGAAATAGGACATACCACCTACGGTTCGGAGTATATAAGACTCCAAGAACTTACTCCTTAGGAATTAGTCTAACAGCACCGACCTGATTAAGACGAAGGTACGTCCCTTGTTCATTGTTGAAATTAATTGTACAATAAATAAAGATTGGCCCGGTTTCAGACATTTAGAGTTTTCATTTTAGATCACGAAAAAAAACTTCAATTTCAATCTATACAATCTGTAGTTATCTGTAGTTACAGTAAAAAGTGTGTTAAGTCAAAAATCAAAACACTTAAGAAATCGCGTTCAAAAGTTCCACATTTGTTTCTAAAATCGAGTGGTGATGATTCTCTGATTCTCTCAACATAAGCCTCCTTAAGTGTTTTTTTCATGTACTTAATTCAATTTTTACTAAAACCACAATTTATTCAGGTTCATTTTATTTAATTTTTATTTCGTAGGGTTTTAATAAGAAAAATAATTATTACTAGGAGGTCGTGAGATGCCGTCTGGTGTGACGTAGGTTTTAGAAAAACATTTTCTTTATCCTGCCAAAATTTTTATCTTTATTGAAATCATTTTCAGGGCTGAAAGTGTTTGTTTTCCGTGTAGATGTTCTTGTCTGTCGTGTTGAGAGAGCCCTCGGACGGAAAACAAACACTTGAACCCTGAAGAGGATCTCAATAAAGATCGAAACGTTGGCACGATAAAGAAAATGTTTTTCTAAAACCTAGGCATGTTAGATTTGCGTCCAAGCAGTTTGTTTATACAGTAGTCCGAAGCGTTTGTTCAATTTCTGTCTTATTTGTATGAATCGGTTCCAGGTTAAGCGTGAGTCAAGATAGAACGCAAGGTAGCGTACGCAGTCGGTTTTAGGGATATTAAGATATGAGGGGTTTTGCTTCGGAAGATAAATTAATTGATCTTTATCTTCCAAAGTTTGCTCCATTTGGCTATTCGTCGTGCCTGGAGCTCCTTGTTGTAGGATCGGGTTCAGAAAGCAGGCTGAGTTATCGGCAAAGGATGCTAGGAGGGTAGAGGGTGTAGTTGGGATGCCTGAGGAGTAAAGGATTGGTCCGAGCACACTGCCCTGTAGCACTCCCGCCCCCAGTCTCAACCCTGACGAACTCGTACGAATCTGAGAGATAGGAGCGAAGGATTAGGTAGTCTAGACACGTCTAGAAATGTCCCTATACAATATTCTTTACGCTCAAGGATTACCCTCACCAACATTAATTTTATCGTTCGTATAATTTGCTCCATCGGCTCACTAGAGTATACGGCATATGCATAGGAAATAACGTATAATGAAAGTGTGTGTGTGAATATGAACTTTGGTTTAAATTTGTAGTTTTGGAAACAAAAATGACAGTCGATAGCCCCGGGCTTAACTTGGCGTGCAGGACGAAACCGAGGTCATTTCTTTACTGAGGATTACCCGACGTCGCAGTTGATTAACACGGCAACCCGTGATAATCTTATGCTGTAACATCAATATTTAACAGATATTTCTCAGAGACCGATCCGATTAAAAATCTAAGTAGTGGTCGATTTGAATTCGACATTTTTTCTTATTTTATTAACTCTAGTTAATTTATGCAGTTTATGTAGTAAAAAATTTCTTCTTAGGGGTCTGAATAGTGATGATTCTGCAGGGAACGACCAAGCCAAGTACAATTTTTTATAATGAACGATGGTAAGAAATTACATGACCCTTTAGCAAATCTCCAGTTCAGAGAAATGTAATTACCAATCGAAATCAAACAATTTTAATTGTAATTTATTTTAAAATTTAGAAGAGGTAGAAAAGTCTTTGGGGTGGTGTACTTGCTTGTTGCTCCTTCTGGCTTCCGACATTAAACAGATAGAATCTTCAATCGGTAAAGTACACTGTTACATTCAAGTCTATTGAGACATTCTGAACGTAAAAAAAATAAATTTTTGATATTCTGGATTTTTTGACACAGAAAACGGAAGGAACCCAGATTCCGCATTTGTAGGCCTAAAGTGGGCGAATAACAGTCACCTAGACCAATTGCTTTAGATCGTAGGTAGACTTTCACATTAAGCAAATATTTTAATTGTTTAATTCGATAGATGTCAGTTTTCTTCTAGGACTAAGCCGAGATATTTTAAATTTCACCTTAGGAAACAATTTGGTCGTTTACATATATTGATTTATACGGAACTTTCTTTTTAAGTAGGAATTTGGTATTTTTTTGATTTGCCCTTATTCGTTTCAACTCGTCAATAGCTGTTCCCTTCTGCTTCTACGATTTCCAATGTTTCCTGGCACTATTGTGTAGTCAGATGAGTACCATCAGTAATGAGTGACATTGGGCCAACGCAACCTCCCTCGATATACATCCTTTTCACATTTATTTATTTTAATTATTTATGACTAAAGTTGATGGTGAGTGTTGGTTGAACCTCCCTTCATCAATTGTTTATGAAGAACCGGTCACTTCATACTGAAGATGGCTAAGACTAACATACCTCGAGGGTCTACATAGACCCAGTAAGTGACCACAGTGCCGGTTCGACGTGTTATTTACAATTGTGAGATTTATCCACGTGGTTTGTAGGGGGATAAATTGTAATTTGGCCGATTCGATAAATTTTGGTCTATCTATCCTCGCAAGTCTGTCAGACGCATTTCGCCATCTTCAGTTTTGGCACTGGGTCTGGACAGACCAAACCAGCGAGGAAAGGCAGAAGAAAACTGATCGGTAACGACCAGATTATTAATAACTGTTTCTTTTTACGGCCAATTTAAAAACTGAGATAGTTTTTAAAAAAATTAGTAGGAGAGTATGTAGTTAAAATATATTTTTATTAGCGTTTATATGCTCCTTTGTGTGAAAAAAGATATAGAAAATAAAGATCAATTTATTAGTTTTACATTTTTTACTTGGCATAAAGCACAATATTAAGCACATCTTTTGGTTCAAATGGTTTCTATTCTTTTTCTACTTACCATTATAACTTTTCTTAGCTTTTGTTCTTCTACCATTCTCTTAATTGTATAATATATATCTTTTTGCGAAGTAGCCAACTTATCGAGTTACTTAAACATTTAGCCGGACTCCGGGACGTCTGCTTATCCAGACATTTCAATTGAAACAAAACTCTGCGTAAATTCTGTTGAAGTCCCGGTTCCAGAGGTTCGTGAAGAGCCTGAGCAACTGAAGATCCTCCGGAGTCGAGGCGTTTTGATCAGGAGGAGCCGACGTCATCCAGTTGAGCCCTTTGTACGCTGAAATAAACGTCCTGCACGTGAGGGTCAACGTGAAGGTGAGCAAGAGCCAGAACGCGAACTGGCCGGTCTTCTCCACACAAGAATTTGGAGGAGGAAAGTCAGGGTCGAACCTGGTCTTTTTCTTGGGTTGGTCCATCGATCACGACCAGCCTTGCTAACAATCACATCAAATCACGTAAAAAAATAGCCCTCGATTCTGTCAGATTTGGAACACATATGACTTTGTTGTCTTAAGATTTAAAACGATCGAAATATCAACGTTTTTTAATTTACATTTAACCTTACACGACGAAATTTATGTACATGCCAGCTGTGCAAAAACCAAAAATCTATTTGTAATTTTCAATTTTAGAACCACAAACCCCAAAAATGAATAACAAGAAAAAATAAAAAAAGCAACTCCAAAAGTTATGTTTGCTCTTCCTGCAATAAGTAGCCATTTCACTGCCGAGCTCGTTGTTCTCAATAAAAATTTAAATATTTTTTGCCCTGTCACACAAAAACTGGTCGTGTGCACAGTCATACAGAATCAGTTCTCCCTTAATCCCGTAATTCAGGAAATATTCGTAGTCCTGAGGGAATTTCGGATGATATTCGTGGCAACATTCTTGCTGACGCGGAGGCCAAATCAGGGGTCACAGAAGGGATCTGGATAAATCAAGTATCTGGGGAAGACTTTCTCACTCATATCAAAAGAACAATTTGGGAAAAGTTGCACGATGTATGGCGTGAAATGACCCTTAACAAGCAAAGACAAATAAAGGAAGATGTAACATAATAGTCCACTGCCAATCGAACCTCCCGTAAGGATGAAAGGGTCCTAGCTCGCCTCAGTATAGGTCAATGCAGACTCACGCATGGTTTTCTCACGGCGATATGTCAAGGATATCAAGAGCCGCTAACAGTCCTTACTGTCTACTCGATATTACAGGGTGTATCCCTAAGTTAATTTTGCCTAGGAATCGCGTGGTGGTAACAGATTTAACATAACTTTCTCATCTAGCTGGGAAATTACACTAACTTTGTTATTTTAAACGAGAATCCCTTATTTTTATTGAACAATTCGATTCTAGAACTTATTTTATGCCACATTTACTGAAAGGAAAATTTTTGATAGGATCGACCATTTCTGAGTTATGCCCGACGGAAGACGGTGAGGGGTATGCTATTTGTTATAAGATGTTCCTTCTCGTTTTAGATTTAAAATGCAAGGATTTTATACTGTGTCTTTTTGCGCAGGGGTCATTTTTGATTTATTATAAACTAAATTTTAATAAATGCTCAAATCTATAACAATACATAAAAGTTAGTGTCATTTCCCAGCTAGATGAGAAAGTTATGTTAAATCTGTTACCACCTATACTATCCATTCCTAGCCAAAATAAACTTGGAGTTTTGTATAAGACCATTTTTGGCTAAAGTTTCAGAATTAAATAGGTGGACTATAGAAGTTGATACACCCTGTATATAAATATAAGACTTTTCTCACTTTAAACGCTAAAAAACGTTTATCGTGCATAGCCATCTACATATATTTATTTCTTTTCCAATACTCTTATTGAACTACTTAAAATAAATTTAGGCGTAGAATTATGAAATTTTAAAAACCACGTAGCATTACATAAAACTACATATCAGAAAAGTAATAATCCTTTAGGACATATTTAAAATGTAAATTTTCATCTTAAAAATTAGTAGTAGATTCAAAGTTCATTTGTTGGAAAGAACGGAACCCCACAGAACTCTTATGACCCTTTTAAACAGTACAATACACACAGGGCTTTACCGAGTAGGGGTAACTTTCTAATCACAATTTCAGCTGATGTACCGCAAGGCTTTATTCTTGGACCTTTACTTTTTTCCATGTTCCTAAATAATCTTCCATTAGTTCTCAAATTCCTCTCGATGTCATATGTTGATGAACTCAGCTTTACATTCGATGTCATTTAAGATACTTCTCTGAAACTATTTTTCTGCTAAATATCATAATGATCATACTGACCTAGACTCTCAATCGGCTCATCAACGCCTCCAAATTGCTTATCAATCCTGCGTTAGATACTGATTATCTTAAACCAAAAGATCATAGTTCTTCCTGTACTAACATCTTCAGCAATGTTAACATTGTAAGCACTTCTTAACATTTTTATCATTAGAGTTTTAATGTACTTATTTAAAATTAAATAACATTTTTCCCTATATTCCTTATCCAAATGCACCAATCAAGCTTTCAATAATCCTACTAAAACTTTAGCCTTATCCTTTAGAATTGCAGGGGCAAGACTATGGAATTGCTTCCCACAGGAGTATGTTCTGCTTTGTCAGTCGCTAGTTTTAAGTCCATGGTATCTGAGTTTTTAAAACGACATGAATCCTCTCTTTTATCTATTTCTTCCCTCTTCCTTTTCTTTCCCACATTTTCTTTTATCTTCTTTCTTGTTCTGCTTTTTTCCATAATGTGGTTTCTTTTTTATCTTTCCCTCACCCACGAACTCGCCATGCCTTAGGTAGCCCCTATACTGGCGGAAAACTAAAAACTAGGTATGAAACATGAAAAGGGGGTTATTGTTTGAACTTATCATCCTTTTGGGTCTTGCATTATGAAGGTGAGGCTCAAAGGTGTAGGGATTTATTTTCCTTGAATATAATTTATCCTAAGCTAATAGATCTCCCCTTGCTAATTTCCTCTTTATATTTTTACTTTTTTTTTTAAACAATTTTGGCTAGTATAATTACAGGGTTCGCAAAATCAAGGAGGGAAAACCACCCTGTACTATCCTTATGAACCTATTAAAGCATATTGTACCATTGATTAAATAAATATATACTCTCTATTTGCTCTCTATTTTTGACAATATTCAGGTTTAATATCTTGAGCACCTGCAAGTGGTTTCAATCGTGAACAAGTTTGCTTAAAATTGGCGGATAACTGTTGCGGAAGCGGGCTTTAGGTTTTGTTCACAATGTCATCATCGGTAGTGCATTTGATGCATAAAGAGCTGTTGGATCTTTTGTACTTAAAAAGTTATCCCAAGAAGTTGCCATGTCCGGTCAAGCTGTGTGGGGCCCAGAAATCCGAAGACACCCACTTCTTTTGTGCCATCTCCTCATTATCTGGGAAGTATTTGTAGGTGAGCCTTCCTTTGTGGCTTCACCATTCGATTATAAATAATTAATATTTTAAAGAATATATCATTTATTTTCTTGATTTGGATATTTGGATTTTTTTTTTTTTTTTTTGTTTATGCTGGCATATTACCCATGAAGTTTTCTTCTATTTTCATTTTACTGTCGAGCGTGATCGGCCGACCAGGGCCAGGTCCCCGCCACGCACCCGCACCACTCATTCAGCTCCATCATCTTCTCATCTTCTAAATTTTCATGCTTGAAAATAATCAAAAAGAAACTTTTTGCCATTTTTCAAATGTCGTGTAATCGTGTAATGCAAAAAGGAGGGAAAATTCAAAAGGTGCGGTTGAGATAGGAAGTTGGTGTCCGAGTGGATTGAGGTCACAATAGCTCAAGTGGTAGAACAGTGGCGTATCAAGCCGAAAATCGTGGGTTCGAATCCCGCTCGTGCCATTGACTTCTTTATCTCAACTAAAAACCTTAATTAATTGTAACATTAATTGGTCAAGCGGACCACGAAATTAGTGAATTTATGTTTATAAAACTAATTTATTTTTAAAATATGTGCATGGAGGCTCAAAATAAATAAATAATCATCATTGACTCCTCCTCCAAGCTCACTGAAGAAATCTTCGTCTGCAGAGGCACCACTGATGCCACATGCTCGTCTGTCTCACAACCAACATACATTTTATTTATAAGTTGGAAGTCTGTTAAGAATTTGCATATTTTGTTTATTGATGCTGAATTAATGTAGTGAGTCTTGGTGATTTGACAATTCCGGTATAGGTTCATAAAGGACAATCAATTATAACATGGGATATAGCGATAAGCATTTTGGGCACATGGGTTTAAGGTCCTTTCAAAGAAGAAATTTTGGTAAATATGGGTGAGCCAGGAGTGGCCAATTCAAAGCCAGGGCAGTTTATAAGTATAACATTTTTGTTCTAAACTCATACAAGGAAAAGCGTCACCTGCATTTAACCCAAAATACTTATAGAGAGTAAAAAGCAAAGAAAAAGAGGTTGTGAAGTTCATGTAATATTGCGATCACAGTATAAATTTGAAAGTTGTTTAAATTTATAAAAGTATAAGAGTTAAAAATCTTATAATAAATTTCATGTTTTGTTTTGGTTAAATTCTTTATATAAAATATAAACTTAGAAACTTTTGTTTAATAATAATTTTGACATTTTATTTTACATTGTTGTAGTGAAATGAGCAAGATATAAGCGTTACTACTAAAATGGATCCGAAGGAATTTAAAAAATTTGCCAAAGAAGCCATCGACTATGTGGTTGAATACAATGAAAACATAAGGGACAGGTATTAAATCTCTCCATCAATTTTGAAACAATCAGTTATACATTTTTTTTTTAATTTTTCAGAACAGTTTTGCCAGATATCAGTCCAGGATATTTGCATACCTTGCTCCCTGAAGAGGTACCCAAGCATCCTGAGCACTGGACTGAGATAATTCCTGACATTGAACGGTTTATAATGCCTGGTGTGAGTTGGCCAAAACCGTACAAAACATTAATTATTATTAATAACACTTTATTCAATTATATAAATAAAGCTTGTTCGCTAGATCACCCACTGGAATTCTCCAATGTTCAATGCATATTTTCCAGCCGGCCAATCATACCCTAGTATTGTCGGAGATATTTTAAGTTCTGGAATTGGTTGTATTGGATTTAACTGGGTATATATTTTTATTTATTGTTGCAACGATGTTTTAATGTTTAACAAAAAAAATTTGTGTAGATGACAAGTCCTGCTTGTACAGAACTTGAAGTTATTGTGTTAGACTGGCTGGCAAAACTTATGCACCTCCCTGAACACTTTCTTGCAAAATCAAAAGGACCAGGAGGTGGAATAATCCAGGTAATTTTAATACCATCTACTTTTAATAATTATAAACTAATTATTATTGATTATATTTGAATTTTCAGGGCTCGGGGAGTGAAGGAATACTAGTAGCACTGATCATAGCGAAAGACAAAATGGTGAAAATGGTCAAGAAGAACCACCCGGATTGGGACGAAGAATTAATAAAGACAAAACTTGTTGCTTATTCTTCAGGTAAGTTGATTCACGCAAAATACATTTTATTTATAAATACACTAAACTTATAAATTTTCACTTTTAAGATCAATCGAATTCATCGATAGAAAAGGCAGGCCTTTTAGGCTCAATGAAGACGCGACTGATCCCTTCTGACGAACATGGCAGGCTCGATGGTAACTCCCTGAAAGCTGCGTTTTTGGAAGACAAAAAGAAAGGTCTTCTGCCATGCTTTGTAAGTATTCAATTTGTTTTTTAAATTGATGAGTTCTCAAAACTTCAATATCAACTCTATCTATTCAGGTCGTCGCAACTCTAGGGACAACAGGGACTTGCGCCTTTGACAATCTTAATGAAATTGGTCCTATCTGTCAAAATGAACATGTATGGCTTCATGTTGATGCAGCATATGCTGGTAATTTAATGTTTGTTATTTTAATTATTAAAGTTCGGAATTATAAAGATTAGATTTGGTGTATTTTGAATATATAAAGATTATTATATATATGTTATAGTTGGACAGAATTTGTCAAAAAAAAATTTTAATTTGACAGGTGCTGCGTTTATTTGCCCAGAGTACACATATTTAATGGGTGGAGTAGAATATGCCGACAGTTTCAATATGAACCCGCATAAATGGCTATTGATCAATTTTGATTGTTCCGCGTTCTGGTAAATGATCAAATTTCTAATTAACAAATATGTTTAAAGAATATGGATAACTTCATTTTCCAGGATTAAGGACCGAAATTGTCTGATAGACGCTTTTTGCGTTGATCGCATCTATCTCCAAGAGAAGTGTAACACTGACAAAAAATGGTGCCCGGATTTTCGTGTGAGTGTCTTGTTTGTTAACTGTCGTGTGTTAAATATTCATTCGAAACGATATTTCCACAGAATTGGGAGATTTCGTTGGGAAGAAGATTCAGGGCGTTGAAGCTGTGGTTGACACTCAGACTTTACGGTACATTGAACCTACAGGCATACATAAGAAAGCATATTTCTCTTGCTAAACAATTTGAGCTATATGTGAAGCAAGATAGCAGGTTCGAACTGATAACCCCAGCAAGCATGGGCCTTGTCTGTTTCCGAATAAAAGTAAGCATTTAAAATGTCAGCATGTCAATTGAAGAAAGTAACTAACTTGAAATTTCAGGGAGAAGATAAGATTACAAAAGACCTTGTAACCGCATTAATTAACAAAAAACGCATATATGTTAATGCGGCAACTTTCAAAGACAAATATTTCATCCGCTATGCGATTTGCAGTAGGTATATGGAGCAAGAGGACGTCCAGCTGGCTTGGAAAATGATAACAACAGAAGCAAGTTTGATTTTAGCAAAAAAGGAAATTAAACTCGATGAATTTATAGCCCATGATAAAAATGAAAACAATTTATGGGGGAAAGTTTTGGAAGAATCATTAGTGCCTTATCTCATATGAAAAACAAGATAAAAGAAAATTACAATCATTAATTTCTTTAAGAAAAAAATACGTAAGAATTATAAACAAATTTGAAATTGTATTTGAACTAAATTTGACTTGATTTTCAGTTATTAGCTTATTCGAAACTGTTTCTTGGTGAAATTAAAATAGCAGTAAATGTAGTTTTATTTTCTATATTTTAACGCTACCACAATAAATTCAGATTTTCTCGTTTTAGTTTAGAATAAATAAAATTTTAATAAAACATTGACTTTTTAATTTTTATCAACTTACAAACTTGTCATAATCCCTTCAATATAAATGAAATATTAAATAAAGAATCTCCTAGAAAAAATGATCTTTATTATATATGACTTGTAGAAGAACAGTCATCCTAACCCGATTAAGAATAGTGCAAGATTGACACAAGGACACTTACTTTTGGGTCAAAGCCTGTGAATGTCTCCAGCAAGCAGAAAAAGATTGCTCAATGTGTCCCACCTAATTGAAGTGTGTAATTTCTTGACTTCATATAGAGAGCATGTAGGCAGCAGGTATTTACATCCCCTGTTCTGATTCCTGAAGGAAACAGGGTTGTTTTACTATATATGTAGTACTGTGTAGTTTTGTGTAATTAGCCTGTGGTGGGAGTGAATATATTCATTAGCTTGAATGTGTAGTGAGAGAGGGCCAATGGTGGAATATTGAGTGCCCTATTGAGGTTAGTTATATAACAGATGTAAAGGGTGATGGAGGAATATCGAGTACTCCACCACCCTAACTGAGTGAATGTGAAAAGTGAATGAGAGTATAAATTGGTTTGTTTTTAGCAATTGATTGCATTGAAGGCTGAAATGGCCTAGCTGTTAGTAGATTCTTGAGCCCAACCTCGGTGGCGGAAAGGTCAAGACCGAAGTCTGACCACAGACTGTCAACATCCAGACTGGGTAATTCTCAGCGCTTGCCAGTATTTTATTACAGAAAAACTGGAATTGCTGGTTGACTGCAAGAAGCAATCGGCTCAAATCTGAATTTTTTGAACCATTGGGGTGCCGGTGTTTAAAAAGAATTGTAAGTATGTCAGGTTCGAATGCAGGACCGCTGGATTCAATCTTACATTCCTTGGGGAGACCTTTACCTTACAACAATAATAATAATGCTTTATTAAACATAAAAAAAGGAAAAAAGACAATTTAGATTTTAAAGCATTTAAGGCCATGGATCTTGGATCCGTCTGCCAGAGGTCGTTGATTAAACAGTCAAAAACAAAAAAATACACAATAAAATAAAAGTTATAGCCTACACAATAAAAAGAAAAAAAGGAGAAACAACAACTGCCAAAATGCGAAAGAGAACAAAAAAAGAAAACAGGTTATACAAAATAAATCAAAAATTAAACTCATTAATTAATTCATATATGTAATTCCATGCATGCCTATCGTATCGAATTAAGGGCCGCGAATTTGAGCCACTCAAAAACTGTAACAGGTCAACCCTGGGGAGAGTGAAACGTCCGAGATGCAACAACCGAATCTCACCCAGGATTGAGCACTCCGCCAAGAAGTGGGATACAGTTTCAATAGAGCGCGAATTACACAAAGAACAGATTCCCAATTCCCCCTCTGATCCAAACAGCCGAGTTTAAGTGCAAAACCTCACTTCTTAGCTTAAATAGCCATCGCAACTCATTGAGACAAAGACTGTCAAAATTATCTTCATGTAGGTCGAACTTTTTCTATTGCTTCAAACCTCTAGTATCCCCACATTTGACAGCCATAGCACAGAATTGCACGACTTATCGCCTTAAAAATATTATACTTGACTTTAATAGGGATAGTTTCTTTGAGTAGGAAGGCTGACCATGTGTTAGTTAGACCTAATTTAGCCACTGATGCTTTCCAAGAGAAGTGCTTTGTCTAATTTAATAATAAGTAATATTTATATTTAAAAAAAAAAAACCGATCCAGAGAACTCAATCTACCCCCTCTCCTAAATACCATGATTTTCAACTTCTCTAAATTAACTATGAGGTTCCACTGTTCACAGTAATATTCAAATAGTTTGATATTTCTTTTTAAGCCAGTTGCACTATCCGATAGGATAACTATATCGTCCGCATACATTAATATTTTAATTGACGTATTACCTACACGGATGCCACATTCCAGGACATTTGGGAGGTCATGTAAAAAGAGAGCGAATAAGATTGGGCTCAACTGGCAACCCTGACGCACTCCACAATGCACTTTAAAAGACTCTGAAATACCCTCCTACCACGCACACTCGCAGAAGCCACAGAGAATAAGGATTTTAAAGTGTTGACCATCATTGAGGAAAATCCTAAGTCAATGAGTTTTAAAAACAATCCCCGACGATCTACACCATCAAAAGCAGCTCTCAAATCCACAAAGAAGCAATACGTCTTCTGCTTTGGTTTCAACAGTCTTAAATTGACTACGTTGGCCAATTGGCAAACTTGTCATCCAAAAGAGCCAAACATAAACAAAAATACAAAATTGAAGTTTATTCAGAGCCATTTTTTAAACTTAAGCTTTGCTTTAGTAGACATTTTTATGGAAATAATTAGAATTAAAAGTACACACTCGAGCTTGCCTTTGCTGAATATGTCTTAGTTTACTTAATGGTACATTAAATAAAACTTGGTATCATTCCTATATAAAGATATTTATTTAAAAATATAACAAATTAAATAATATAAAAGGTATCCTTAAAAAAAACTACAAATATTCCACAAATATATGGCCTTGCATTTCCCTGGAAAGTAGGGGTAAGTGAGGTTTGTATGTTGTTTTTAATTTTAGGCACGATTCCAAGTTCTCATCGATAAGCCGATTTCTTTATCTACTCTTGATAAAGTTCATGCTTGAAAAGTTCGCATAAATATGTAATCCCAAATAAGGAAAGAACAGCAAATGTTAGTTTCTTCGGTTGATCATCATCATCCAGGTGTTAAAAATCTACATATCTACCCTTGCCAGATTTTTCAAAGCAGACCATTTGTGTTGTAAACTTAATTCACATTTATTTTTCACCATAGCTGTAAAACGGTTTAAAGACACTCGAATTTTGAGCTCCAAAATTATTTATTTTTTAAATTCAGCAACTACATTTCAAAGCTGCCAATATCAATATAAAAAGGCAAAAAATTAATTTATGTTACCGTGGCATTCAGAGGTTTTTTTTTAACAAAGGCTAGCGTTGCTTTGTTGTTCCTAAAGTCTTTGAACCTGCTGAGCAAATTTCTTCAGGAAATGTCTGAGTGAGGAAATAGTGTTTCCTTATGAATAATACAATGGTAAGTAAGCATCTCATGATTAATTTTTTCTTTAAAATTAATTTCTTGCACCTGTAATACTTTTCACTCTGTGTCTGCACCAAACATTTAATGAAAGAGCCACAGCCAAGAAGTCAAAGAGCTGCATGCGGTTCACGAGCCGCGGTTTGCCAACCGCTGGCCTAGATCATTACGGCCTCCGACACCCCTACAGTAATCTTTATTCTATATTAAATCAAGACGAAGTAAAAACGTATTCATGAAAACTTGAAAATGGTTTTGAAATAAAAAGGAAAGATGTTGCAGAAGTAAGAATTTTAGTTTTTTTATGTATTTTCACTATCAGATTTGTGAGATAATTAAAGTGTGATAGTGCTGAACCTGAATTCTGAACATCCCTGATTGAGGGTAGCCTTTCTACCATTCTGCTGTACCAAACCAGCGAGAAAAGTAAGGCCCTTAGGTTATTCAAACTTCATATTTAGTTTAAATAAAGTGACTAATAGTTTTTAATAAAATATTTTTATTTAAAAATATAATCAGTATATAAAAATATAGGCACACGTTTAAAATTAACAATCAATCTTCCAAATAATTATAAATCTCCTGCAACATCTTCAATGTATTTGTCATGTTGGGTCGAGCTTTTTTCTCTAAAAGACATTTTTGGGCTATGTCGAATAAAGGTTGTACTATAGTTTTATTTTTTTCTCCTGGTCGCACATCTATGAGTGTTTCCCATTCGTCAGCCTCATCCACGTGTGTAGCCTTGAAACATTTTTGTTTTCTTTTAAATCGGAAAGAAACGATTTGGAGTGGAATAAAAATAATCTTACCAAATCACAACCTTCACGGTCACTGTCAAACGGTGGTAATCCTGTTATTAATTCTAACAAGACCTAGAGAAAAATTTTATTCAATTTTATGGCTTTTTCTTTTTGCCTTAAATACTTACAACTCCAAAACTGAACACATCCATTTTAACTGAGATATCACCTCTGAATGCTTCTGGCGCCATGTAGGCCGAAGTTCCCAGAACGGTAGAAGTCAAGGCTACCGTCTTTGTACTTTTTGCATTTGACCCATGTCGAACTAATCCAAAATCCCCTACCTACATTATAAAACTTAAAATAAATATTTAAAAAATATTATTACATTTTTTTATTTCCTACCTTAGGAATGTAATGTTGATCTAATAAAATATTAGCACTTTTTATATCACGATGCACCATTGGTTTTTCTGTAAAAGTATGAAGATGGACAATGCCTTCGGCGGTTCCACAAGCAATTTTGTACCTTTTCTTCCAGTCTAAACAATTTTTTCCAGGCTATGAAACAGAAAAGCAGTATAAATATATTTAATGTATTTTTAGTGCTTAGAGATTGATTTTTTTCTTGATCCCATGATATGTTTTAAAATATATATGTTTGTACATAAGTTATAATTGACTCAAATATTTATTTATTTTTTAATATGTACCCTATACATTTTTTCACGCGGTCAGAGCACTAACACTAAGGCCAGTGCTGCACACAGAGGACACATGCCATGAGAAACCAGTCAACAATGGCACTCAGTGTGAGGGATTAAGGGCAAAGAGGTCTCGAGATCATCATCAATTAGGGCAACATAGCCGGTTCTCAAGAAGGGAATGTTTAGAGAAGGATCTAGCAGTAGGGTTGGGTTGGATCGAGAGGTTGATGTGAAACTTTTTGAAATCAGGGAAAGATCAGTTTGTGGAGAAAAGGAATGTTGAAGCCATTGTGGATAGTAAAGAGCTTTGACAATTTATCTGAGGGCTTTTGATTAGAAGTAGGGGGATATGCTGGACGTTGGATGGCTTGACGGTTCTGTCAATACAGTTCTACTCCATGTGTCCAAAGTGGTCGCATAAGTCTTGTATAAGGTTATTTTAGTTTTAACGTTAAGATGGATTTCGGTCCTTGAAGTCCTTATAGTTGTCCAAGTAAATTGTTGTCTCTTAAATCTTCCATGTCAATCTGTTGTCTAGGAATAGACTGTAAGTATTTGACTTGAAGTTTGTATCTCTTTGATGTTAGTCTACAGTGGAAGGCCAGACTGTTTCTTTCTTCTGAACATGCGCTGAGTACATTTTTGTTCTTTCAGTCCTCCACTTTTTGCACCATCTTTGATAAGTTGTATTCTTGAATGTTGGCGGTAGCTTGGATGAGGTTTGAGTTACAAGATAAAATTGCGTTTCGTCCATACAGGTGGTGGTGATGGTATTAGGATGTGTACTTACTGTGTTAGGTCAGCAGTATAATTGATTTAAAAAATGGTAGGACCAAAAGTGCTCCCTTGAGTATCTATCTGTACTGTCTAACTTCTGAGAACTCGTTGTCGCACCATCTGAAGCAGCAGTCAGACAGGATTTCAGGATAAGATAAAGAGTGGGTAGGGAGCATTTAAGTTTTTAAAGCTGTAACCCCTTTTTATTGGGTCGCCCCCAAAAAATGGCTCACCAAATTTTCTCCAGGTTTTAAGTTTAAAATTAACAAAACAAAAGATTCTTTGTTCAAAATATATTATAAATTTAAAAGAGTGCACATTAAACGTGTAATTAGCTCGATATAATTCATATCAGGCTTTAATGTTATAATGTGGCAAAAAACTATAATATATAAAANTAAAAACAACCAAAGTACAGTTTCATTTAAAAGAGTGCACATTAAACGTGTAATTAGCTCGATATAATTCATATCAGGCTTTAATGTTATAATGTGGCAAAAAACTATAATATATAAAATATAATAAACAATCTCAAAAGGATAAAAAGGAAAGAAAATACTTTATCTGAAACAAATAAATAAACTTGGAAATTAGAAAGGGGCACGCCTTGACTCACCTTGACAAAGAGTGAATTTTACTTTTAAAAATTGTCCCGGACAGCAGCAAAGAGAGGTCAGGAGTGAATTCCCCCACCCTGATCATAAGAACAAGGGGGATAATCCCACCTATCGGTAATGGGTACGATTAAAGATGTGACAAAGCAAACCAGAGTGCTAGGTCGTATCAGATGCTCGAGCTACATCTAGGAATGTACCCAAGCAATACTCTTCATTCTCCAGAGTACAGGCAATATTGACAACTCTGAAACCTTGTTGATCTGTGGAAAGATAAGAACGGAACCCAAATTGGTGAGAAGGGATGATTTTATGAGTATATAGGATAGGTATTAAGCACTTTAGGAGTCTTTCAAGTATTTTGGACAATGAAGGAAGAAGGCGGAAGAGGTTTTTGCATTTTAGCCAACACAGCTTCTTTTTTTTTTTTTAAATGGCCTCTTTCTTTAATATTAGCCAGAGCACAATAAACATATTTTGGAATTATGTTTTTGGGCAAAGGGGAGGTAAACAAAAGGCCTATGGCTATGATGGGACCTGAACCCTTGATTACTCTGGCCCTCTAATTCAATTTTTTTTTTTTTTTTTGTGTGTACTAAAATGTAGAATTAGTTCATTAATTTAGCAATTATTCAGATATTAATAATCTGTTGATAAGTGTTTTGATAATCCCCAATCACACCCTGGCAAGCTTGCTGATTTTTTAGACATTTCTGTTTTCAGAATTAGAAGTATCAACTACTTTTTTACTCACGAACACTCTGGATCAAGGTATGGGCTTGAAGAAGAATGTAAATTCAGTTGTTACTGCCAAGCTTTCAACCTATTTTAAAGTTACTATCAGGGCAAAAAATCTTAAATCTATCTGCAGATTGACATAGTTGACATATTAAAAAACTTAAATATGTCCGCCTGTTCACATATTTAAAATTGTTTTGCCCTGATGACCTTAAAATAGGTCAACAAATCTGACAGACCAAGCCAGTTACAAAAGTCATATCAGGATGATTAAATCATAAGTAATTCATCTCATGCCGATCATACTACCTTAATTGTCCACTCAGACTTACTTTAAGGTTTTCTTCAAGGGAACCGTTTTCCATGTACACATAAGCAAAGCATAAGTCAGGCCCGTTTGAAGAATAGCCGATGAGCTGAAGGAGGTTTTTATGTGAGAACTGAGTCACGGTGAGGAGTTCGTTGCGAAACTGGCGACCAGATAATCCTGGAATTGCACTTGAGTGGTTCAGCTTTTTCACGGCGATTTTATCTCCTGAAGGCAAAGTGCAGAGGTACACAACACCGAAGCCACCTTCACCGAGTTTGAGGCTTTCTGAAAATCCTGAAGTGCCTTCATATAACTCATGATAACTGAACATCTTGACTTCACAAACATCTCTGAAAAAGAAGTTCAAGTTAAAATAAACTAGACTTTTTTAATTATGAGCAAAACAGATCAATTTATTTATACAGTAAATCAATTTAGTAACATATTAAAGCCAAAATGAGTATTTATTTAACAAATTTATTTTTCAGATTATTTTAACAAAAATAAAAAATACCTAACATCTTCATGGCAAAATATTGTTGTGCCTTGACAATTGTTGACTACAGTGTCTTCATAAAGACTTTCACTTGAGAGAGGAGGAGCGGTTGGTTCATTTATATATCCATGATGTCCAAGTACTTGTAAATTGCCGAATAGTGGTGGTGTCACACCTGTTATTAAAATAGAAAATGTTAAAACAAATATAATAAATAAGATGATTTGTCTACCTTTCAACAAATTTTCCAAAATATAATCAGCAGCTCGTATCATTTCGGATTGTCTGAGTAGGTTGTACAGGGTGCTCAATCTAGGGCGAATTCTCCCACTCGTACCCCACTCTTCCAACAGTATCTCCGAACATAATCTCTGTTGTTTAATTGCAGCATCTTCAACCATCCTAGAAACAAAATTGTCTTCAACTTGAATTCACTAATTTCGTGGTCCGCTTGACCAGTTAATACATTACAATTAATTAAGGTTTTTTAGTTGAGATAAAAAAGTCAATGGTACGAGTGGGATTCAAACCCACGATCTTCAGCTAGATACGTCGCTGCTCTATCACTTGAGCTATCGTGATCTCGATCCACTCGGACATCAACTTCCTATCTCAACCCCACCTTTTGAGTTTAAAGTTAAAAATGGCAAATAGGAGGGAAAACTCAAAAGGTAGGGTTGAGATAGGAAGTTGATGTCCGAGTGGATCGAGGTCACGATAGCTCAAGTGGTAGAGCAGCAGCGTATCTAGCCGAAGATCGTGGGTTCGAATCCCGCTCGTGCCATTGACTTTTTTATCTCAACTAAAAAACCTTAATTAATTGTAATTATTTATTGAGTTCAGGTGTGGCTATAATGGCTTTTAGTGAGAAATAATCATTTACAACCTTCTAATCTCATATTTTATTCATATAAAATTTTTTTGTACATTTTCCACCAATGAAAGGTGCACTTGTTGGGTTTTAATAGACAATTATTAAACTTTTTTTTAAATATGTGCTCTTTTTGGAGAAATGTCATGAACTGGAGCGTCTGGGTACCCCGGGTACATCTGGAGGGTAATGAAAAGGTGGATGAAGTGACTAAGGCTGGGATGTCCCAATCTCTAGAATTAACCACCAAATTCCAGCCCTCTGACGCTAAAATGCGTTAAAAACATGATTAAAAGAAAGTGACAGTGTTGGTAGGATGGATTGTTAGAGAAGCTCTGGTATATGAAGAGATGTTTGATAGGTAGCCCTCGGACGATTTGACTCATAGGTCATCCTCAACTGATTAAGAATAGGCCATGCGTGGTTAGGCAAACCTTAAAACTTACTCTGCATAACACTGATTTCTTCAATCCTCAGCGATTACAATGGCAACTTGCTCGATGCTTTCGGGCATTTTTGTAATTGTTTTGTATTGTGCTACCAATACAACAGTGAATAAAGGCATTTTCAAAAGATTGTTGATTATTTACATTAAGGATTTTATATCAAATTAGGAATAAAGTGTTTCTGCTTCATAATTGGCGATAAAAACAAATACTTTCCGTCTATTTATAATTATTAAATCATTTTTAAAGTAGTGAAACAAAAGAAATTGTTCAAAACCTTGTCAAATTTAAAAAAAAAGAAAGCACAATTTCAAAGCACATCATTTTTTGTGGCGCAGTGTATAAATCTCACGCTTATAGGGGTGTCAGTGACTGCAACGGTTAAGAAGTTGACTCGGCAAATCTCTGTGAGGTCCCAGGTTCGAATCCAGTTTTTCCTATAAGCTTAAGCACTTTCCACAGTGCCTTTTTGCATGCCTCTTTTGGCATGAGAATTGCCTTACCGAAGTGGCTGCACTAATGAAATTTACATTCACAATGGATATGTTCTTGTTTTTCTAGACAGAATCAGCGTGTTTCTCTCTCTGCTTTGCCCATATTCTTTAGGTGATATTTAAAATGGCAGTAGCCAGTATAGTGTGCTGTAATTTTCCTTAAATCCTGTCTGCTGAGAGAAAGGACTTTTTTTGCCTTCCTGATAATTTTGTGTCCCTGTGTATTGAGAGGGAATGTATTTACTAGCATGAAGGTGTAGTGTGAGAGGGTCGATGGAGGAATATTGACTCATCTCAATTATATTAATTAGTTATATGTGTAGAGGGTGATGGGGAAACATCAATTACTCCACCAATCTAACTGAGTGAGTGTAAATAAATAAGAATGGAATGGATTTAGATGATAACACTGGGGGCTGAAATGACTTTTTATGTCTGGGGGTGGGGGGGGTATTAAAGTCATTTCTTTCTTTTACTGCGTATATGTATTGTGTAACTGTATAAATTATAGCCTACCTTGGAAAGCGCACTTTTTTCTATAAGTTTAAGCACTTTCCACGATGCCATTTCATTTATCTCTTTTGGTGTGAGAATTGCCTTACTTAATTGCCTTACTTGTTGCCAGTCTAAGGCTAAACATTCACATTAAGATATTTTAATGTGAGAGCCAAGATTTATTTATTATTATTATTTTTTATGCTACACATTTATTCTGAATTATGTTTGTTTATTTGTTTGTTTTTCGTTATGCTTTTGTAAAGATATATTCTGTTTATTTTTCTCATGTCAAACTGCCCAAAAACTCTTGCTGTCTAGTACATGCTTTGCTTTTTGACAGCAGGCAGAGGATGTACCAAAAATATTATTTTTTGTTGTAAATTTATATATAATGTATATTCTTGCAAATAAAGATTTATTATTATTATTATCAATAACTACTCCACATGTAGAAGGTATAAAGCTTTTACAACTAAAAAAAGGCACAAAAAAATTAAAAATTCTCTTGCTAAAAAGACTCCAGGATATGCCTTATCACTGAAGAAATACTAAAAATAACTAAATAAATAAATAAAATGCTGAAAATAGGGGATAGTTAAACTAACATACATATTTAATGCTGCAATTAGGCTGAAATATGTTCTCAGCATCTGGAAGTTTGCAGAAGTCATTATGATTTTTTTTTTAAACTTGGGTAGCCACTAAGAAAGGATTTTTGGATTTTTTTTTGTATTTTACTTTTTTTCCTTGGCCACAAGTGTTATTGTTATATATTGCAGTTATTATCTAGTAATCTTTTTTTTCTGGGACTTCCAACATCTAGGTCATTTCAGCCCCCAACTAAGTCTATATTCTATTTACACACACTCATACGCTCTCAAAGTTCAAGGGGTGATGATGACATTATATTTCACCCTCACCCCTCGCCATTTATGCTAATAAATACATGCACTCAGACAAAACATATAGACACACCACATAAGACCTATTATATACAATTTAAAAAAAAAATTCTCCTAAAAAGCAGAACAGGGGACCCAGAAATCTGCTGCCGTGCTCGAGTACCATTTTCAGATTAGATGGCATGCCTACACGCTCCCTGTACAGAGCCAAGGCATGACATGTTTCCAGTATGTGGGACACGTCGAGCAACCTTTTTCTACATAAGGGGCACCTCCATGGGCTTTGGCCCAAAAGCAGGTGCCCATGTGTCAACCGCCTATGGCCATAATAATATATTCTTTTTATCTAATGCGAAGTTTTTAAATTCTAAATTATTATGTTAAGTTTTTGTACTACTGACTGTTCAGTTTTGAGCCGTTTGACTGGTTTGAACTGCAATAATATGAATAATAATAATAAATAAAAATAGCCAATGTCATGGATGGGATTTGAACCCACAGTCTTCGGAAGTGTACCCTGACACTATCCACCTGAGCGTCCTATATGCATTAATGATAAAAAGGAATTGTTTTCACTAATACATTGATTACGTTGGGCTATTCGAAAATAAATTTAAAAATTAAACAAAATCGATTTACCACAAAATTTATTAATATACCTGATCTGTTCGGTGGTGTATTTTAAACAAGTTGGATCGTTTTCGCTTGGAATTATTGACATGAACTCCTTCCAGGCCTCTCCCACTTCCAGTATCCTGCTCAACTCGAGGACATTCCTTTGTTCCATTTTTCTTATTTCTATGTCCAACTGTGGATGTTCTTGTATCACAGACATGTTCCCTCTTTATCATGTTCTTGACAGTTAAGTTTTGCGTTAGGTTTTTTTCCCCGTGGTTACTTTGGGCGGTTACTGTAAGGTTCTAAGTCCACGGAACTCAGCCGCACGAGTGATTAAGGAGTAACCTCTCTTTCTCTATTAACCGGTGTGCAAGTGATCTTTTCTCCCTTTTAACGATTTAATTACTTATTAATAAATTTAAAATAAAAATGCTGTCGTTGATAAACAGAAACGTTGCGTTTAAAACTCAAAGTTTTTTAAGGAAAGCAAACGTCAAGGTGAGTTTTACACTTACAGAACTGTCCAATTATTAGAACAGAATAAATCTATTTTTTCATTAATTCTTCTCTTAATATTGTCGAATAATAGCTGAAAGAATAATCTTCTAACAAAGACAAATATCGTACAAATTCTTAATATCTGAAAAGTATTTATTTTTTAACCATAATCAATTATGGTCTTCTTGGCCTTGGATAAATGTGTTAAAATTCAAAATTTAGACCATTTCTCAAACGTATGTTCATCATTATTGACATGTAATGATCTTCCTTATATTGTATTAAAAGAAATTTTGTTCTTTTTTTCACATAATAAACTATAGAAGCGTAGATGCTTTTTTTTTTTTTTCCATGACTTCATGAATATAAAGTTCATCTGGCAGGTTTTCTAAAATTAATTTATATTGTCAAATAAATAATAAGCAAGATTTGCAGCAAGGCTTGTAAAAGAAGGGTAATCCTTATCCGATTAAAGATGGGCCAAAGCTTGCTTATAATTCCCGCATGAAGAGAAAGGTCGCTCAGTGTGCCACATTTGGTCGAGTGCCAGGTCTTGGCTCCTTACAGGGAGCGCTTAGGAATGCAAGCCAATATGAAAATATTACACTCTTGTAAGAGAGATACCATGAACTGGAGCGTTTCGGTAAAATGGTGGTTGTTCTCTGGGTAACAAGATAGCTCAGACTGAGACATCCCCACTCTCAGATGCTAAAAAATGCAATAAAAACCATGATTTAAAGAAAGTGACAGCATCAGTGAGTTGGGTCAGTAGAAATCTCTTATCAATAGCACACTTAGAACTGTCTCTATAAGAAGGGCTATCCCACCTGATTAAGATTAGTGAAAGATTGACACATGGATACTTACTCTTGGGCCAAAACCCCTGTATATGTCCAGCTTGTAGAGAAAGGTTGTTCAATGTGCCCCTCCTAATTGAAATGTGCAATTCCTTGGCTCTATGTAGAAATGACGTAAGAACGCCACCCAATATGAGCATTGTGCTTGAGTATGGCAGTACCTGGGTCCCCTGTTCCAGTTCTTGTAGGAGACGGGGTTGTTTTATTGTATATAGTACTGATAGTTTTGCGTCCCTAGGGTGTGTTATGAGTGAGTGAATTTATTGGCATGAATGTGTAGCGTGAGAGGGTCGATGACGAATTATTGAGAACCCCCATCGATTCTCAATTTTGACAGATATAAATAGGTGTAAAGAGTATTGGAGGAATATCAAATACTCCACTATAACTGAGTAAATGGTATGTAAATAAGAAGAAATGAAAGAATGAGTAGGTTTGGGTTGGCACATGGGCACCTGCTTTTGGGCCAAAGCCCGCGCAGGTGCCCCTTATGCAGAGAAAGGTTGCTTGATGTGTCCCACATAATAGAGGCGTGTCATCCCTTGACTCCATACAGAGGGCGTGTAGGCATGCCGCCGGACTTAAGAAGAGTTCTCGAACACGTTAGCAAGTTTCAGTCCCCTGTTCCGCTTTTTAGGGGAAATTGTGGTTTTTTATTGTATATAATATGTCTTATGTGTTGTGTCTATATGCTTTGTCTGAGTGCATGTATTTATTAGCGTGAATGGCGAAGGGTAAGAGTGAAATATAACGTCATTATCGCCCCTCGGACGTTGAGAGCGTAAGAGTGTGTGTTCGGGGTCGATGGCGGAATATTTATAAAAGTACTCCATCGACCCCAATCTAGATTAGTTTGAGTATAGGTCGGTGGAGGAATATCAAGCACTCCACTGACCAAATAGAATGAGTGTGCTGTATGGATGTATTTATGTGTATGAATGCATTTATTTGTTTGAATATAGTGTTTAAAAGGGTAAATAGAATGTAGAATTAGTTGGGGGCTGAAATGACCTAGATGTCGGAAGCCCCAGTCAAAAAAAAAAAAGTAGGTTTGTATTTAGGAACTGATTAGGGCTGAAATGACCTAGCCGCTTATAACCCTTGGAGCCCATCCTCGGCAGCTGGACAGATTAGATCAAGGTCCAACTTCAAACTGCCAACATCCAGGGTGAAGATTCTTGAGACCTGCTGGTAATTTATTGTAAATTACAAAAACTGGAGTTGCCGGTGAACCATGAGAAGTGATATGCTCAACTCAACAAATGACGTGTGCATATGTACACCCATGTGGAAATTTTACCTTATATAAATCAGTAATCAATGTCTCTTTTGTTCCTTTCTATTATTGGTGGATGTTCAATTTCTTGGTTTATTTTGGATATGCCTTTTGAGAAATGTAGTAAGGCGAATCCAGTTTTTCTGGTGTGCCTGTTCTTAGTTTTATCTGTCAGATTACCTGAGACCCGTCAAGTAAAGACAAAATACATGAGGAACTGGCAATGACCTTACTAGTTAGCCATCTGAAAAATGGATAAAAAGGATCTGAAAAATCTTTAAGAAGAATTAATATAATAATAATAACGTTATATTTAACATAATAATTTAACAAATAACAACAAAATCTTTACAAATTATTGTGGTTTTAATTTTTCAGACAAAGATACATTTCTCAAGTTTATCCGATGACGTCCATAAATCCTTGGAGACAATCCGTAATATAGGTATTTCGGCGCATATCGATTCGGGTAAAACCACATTAACAGAAAGGATTCTATTCTATACTGGGCGGATATCTGAAATGCACGAGGTATTTATTTTTTAATTGTAACTCTTGTTCTATGGTAAATTGTAATTCTCTGTGTTCAGGTAAAAGGTAAAGACAATGTTGGAGCAACGATGGACTCGATGGAGCTTGAGAGACAACGAGGAATAACGATTCAGTCAGCAGCAACATACACTATTTGGAAACAGCATAACATTAACATCATAGATACTCCAGGTAAATGCTATGAACATTATTTTTCAAGGGTGAAGAGAACTTCTTTCATGGTTCTCAATTCCTATTCAATAATTGTAATAAGTTGTTACAATCTTTACCATTGTAAAATTACTTTTAGGTCATGTAGATTTTACTGTCGAAGTTGAAAGAGCTCTCCGAGTATTGGATGGAGCAATTTTGGTGCTGTGTGCTGTCGGTGGGGTTCAAAGTCAGACTTTGACTGTGAATCGGCAGATGAAACGATATAATGTGCCTTGTTTGGCTTTCATCAACAAACTAGATAGACAGGGTGCTAACGTAAACAGAGTACTCGGCCAGATGAGGTGAATAATTTTAATAAAAAGCTATTAAACAGATTTAAAGACAGAGAGGACATGATATTTTAGGTCAAAACTTGGTCACAATGCAGCATTGCTTCAGCTTCAGATCGGAAAAGAACAAGATGTTCAAGGCATTGTGGATATAGTAAGCAGAAAGGCATTGTATTTCACCGGATCTTTTGGGTACATTATTATTTTTTTTAAATGACTTGATTTTAATAGATGTCAAAACCGTAATTGTTTTGTTTAGAGAGACTGTGGAGGAAAGAGATATTCCCAAAGACATGGTGTCTGAAACTGAAGATAAACGCCAGGAATTGATTGAACACGTTTCCAATGTGGATGAAGTACTCGGAGAGATGTTTTTAGGTTATATTCGCCTAACATATAACAGCATTCACAACTTAATAACTTTAAAAAAATTGCAGAAGAAAAGACACCGACTGAAGAGGATATTAAAGCAGCGATAAGGAGAACGTGCTTGAAACGAATTTTCACACCTGTTCTTGTTGGGACTGCGTTGAAAAACCGTGGTGTTCAACCTCTTCTTGATGCCGTTCTTCATTATCTACCTCATCCTGGTGAAGTGACAAATTTTGCGAATAACAACGATACAAAAAGGTAAATTAAGTATGTGTTAAATAGTTACTTTATAACATTCAATTCTGTACATTTATAGTGGGGAAGCTGAAAAAGTTCTGTTGAACCCTGCGAGGAACAATGAAAATCCATTTGTAGCTTTGGCATTTAAGCTTGAAGCGGGTCGTTTTGGACAGTTGACTTACATGAGGTGTTATCAAGGATGCTTACAGAAAAGTGAAAATATCTATAATGTCCGGAATAATAAAAGGGTAAATGAATTTTAAATTGTCATTAAATAATCCTTATCAATTTTATTTATGATCATTCCTTTATGTGTTTTACACATTAGGTACTAAACGGTCGTATTACAGTGCAAAATCAGTAGGTTTTGCTTGCTACTTTTGTTGCATGCTTATTGTAGTTGAATAAATCCATATTAAATTTACTGAAAAATCATTATATGAAAATAAAATAATTCAATAAAAAATATATTTCTTAATTAGACTTGGATGAGGGAATATCAGTTTTCGCCTCTTTATGGGTGGAGCTAAAACCAGAGGAATTGTATGAGATTTGGCACACATTTGAGGAGATTCAAGACGATGGTGGCTCCGCTTACTAGGTCAACTCTCTCCTTGGTTTCTTGTCAGAAAGATACCATGAACTACATCTCTGCAAACTAAAGTTTTTGTCTGGGTAACACAGCTAATGCCGGGACAACCCAACCCCCAGACCTAACAACTACGATCGAGCCCCCTCATGTTAAAAATACAATAAAAACATGATTAAAAGAAAGTGGCATCTTTCTTGGTGGGCCAGATTGGCAGAGAAGTGCATGTCGATAGGTGGACCTCGGAGGACTTGACTCCTAGAAGAAGGGTCATACTCACCTGATTAAGGACCTTGCTAGGTTGACAAGGCCAATTACTTTTTTTTTTATTTACAGTCCAAACAAGTTAGGTAGGCATAGGACAGTCAAGCAACACAACAAAACAATCATTATAATATAAACTACTAAAAAAATGATATAAAAATCAAAGAAGCGCTTACACTTTTAACAAAAAATCAATATTATAAATAGATTAATAAACAGCACAACAAAAGTAATAAATAAACCCTCAATTGCATTTTAAAGCACGTTCAATACTTTTTTAAAGATCTGAAGGGACGAGGAGAAGGGGTCCGCACTGATAGCGAATTTATTTAAGTAATGCACAGCTGTGGAGATGGAAGACTGTATTCCGTATTTACTGTGCTGTGAAGTACCGAACAACTCATGGGTCTGTAGTTGATGCTGAGAAACCCTAAAGTCAATACAAGATAATAGATCTGGGGAGTCAATAAAATTATTTAGGATCTTCCACAGAAACACAACGGAAGCCAAAACTCTTCTATCCTCCAGAGAATCCAGGCCTACTAGAGCAAGTCTGGCTTCATAGGAGCAATGATGGTAGTTCCTGTGATTGCATAATTTGTAATACAGGTATTTCGTGACTTTTCTCTGTACCCTTTCTATCATGTAAGACCCATCTAAAGAACTCCGCGACCAAACATTGGCATACTCTAGGTGACTGCGCATCAGAGATTGATAGAGAAATTTTATGGCAAAAGGGTTCTTAAAGTCAGCAGTTTGCCTGAGTACGAATCCTAAAGTTTTAAATGATTTATTTCTAATGGCATGGATATGGTCCCAAAAATCACAATTCTTATTAAAAACAACCCCGAGATCTGAGATAGCATCTACCTCGTCAATGTGATAACCTTCGATACTATAAACGAATTGGTTGTAATTGTGAATTATTTTTTTCTTGCTGAACTTTTGGGGCAAACCAGCATAAATGTTCGGCAGGTAGAGGAAGGTTGCTCGATAGGTAGGGAGCTGAAATAACCTAACTGTTGATAGCCTCTGGTGCCCATCTTCAGCGGCTGGATGTATAAGACCGAGATTTGACCCTGGACTGGTTTGAGGTTTGCTATAAAGAACACCAAAGCTGGAATTGTGGCAAGCTGTGGAAAGTGATAGGCTTAACTATGTACAAGTGTACATCTACGTGCAGATATGAGCTTACACAAATCAGTAATCAGTTAATTGGTAAAATCACTGTCCTGTTCCACTCCAGGAAGGCCTGGATGAAGAGGAAGGAAGTAAAGAATGTTTGAGCAGTAGTAGTAGTACATTTGAGTTTGTATGGTTTTGTGGTCATTCTCATTTTTATAAAAAGAAACACAAACCAGTTTTCAGTTTTTGTCCTGTATTACATGAAATCAGAATAACTAGTAAAAGATAGGCTTATAGGCTAATAAATAACACTGTACCAAACATTCATAATTTTATTAAAAAACAAAATTGTCGATTGCAACATATGCACATTATTATTACAGATAAGAGTAGCAAGATTGGTGAGAATGCATGCTGATCAGATGGAAGATGTAAACGAAGTCAAGGCTGGTGATATATTTGCTCTTTTTGGTGTCGACTGTGCCAGTGGGGATACTTTTGTGACCAATCCAAAGCTCAATTTAACTATGGTAATTAAACATTTTAAATTGAATTTAAATTAAATAAATGCTATTCTCCTTTGTTATTTCAGGAATCGATTCATGTTCCAGACACTGTGGTGTCGATGGCAATAACACCGAACCATTCAAAAGACAGGGACAGTTTTAGTAAAGCGGTTGCCCGATTCACCAAAGAGGACCCGACATTCCAGTTTTCGTACGACGCTGATAACAAAGAGACCATTGTTTCTGGCATGGGGGAATTACACTTAGAAATATACGCTCAGGTGTATAAAATAAAAAAATATAAATTTTTGTTCGCAACGCTAACACAATTTTCTTTCTAGAGGATGGAAAGAGAATACGGTTGCCCTGTAACCCTCGGCAAACCGAAAGTTTCTTTTAGAGAAACATTGGTATTTCCTTGTTCGTTTGATTATCTTCACAAAAAACAATCAGGTGGTGCTGGTCAATTCGCCAGAGTAATAGGCGTTGTAGAAGTAATTTTTTTTTTTTAATTTAAGATTTTTGAATATAATTTTGTTTTATTGTTTTTTAATATTGATTTATGTTTTTAGCCATTACCACCGAATCAGAACACTTTGCTGATCTTTAAAGATGAGACTTCTGGTCCCAATGTACCGAAACAGTTTATACCTGGTGTAGAAAAGGGTTTTTATCAGATGGCACAAAAAGGTAAAAAAAATATGCCCCAAAATTATAATTTTAAATCATGTAACTGTTGACTTTTCTTATTTGGTATTTTTTTAAAATTTTATTTTAAATTTTACACAATAGTGCTAACACTCAACCTATCTTTTAACACTTTGACTGCTTAAGACGCAACATGTCCATCATCTTCTAAGTGCTAGATGCACGATTTGCTTCCTACCGTTTGCACCTTTTAAACTCTTCCTTCACTTATCTGCAACACAATTCTGTTCGAAATGCCTAATGCTAATTTTTTCCCTTCGCTTCGTAACCCTGGAAAAACGGTGTTTATTGTCATGTACATTCCCATTCCCCAAGATTAGATCCCTAACCATCCCTAAAGATTATGGAGGCCACCTTAAAATGGGAGTCATTTTTTTCGTTTTTCAACTGGAATTTCTTTGTTTTATTTATTCAGTGAAAACATTGCAATTTGCTTTTTTACGGTTGTGTTTAATTAATTATTTACCCAGTTTATATAATAATAGTAATAATAATAATTTCTTTATTGAACATAAGAATGGAAAAAAGACAATTTTGATTTCAAAGCATTTAAGGACATGGATCTTGGATCTATCTGCCATAGATCGTTGATTAAACAATCAGAAATGAAAAAATACACAATAAAATAAGATAAAAGTTATAGCCTAGGCAATAAAATGAAAAAAAAAGGAGAAATAACTGTTAAAATGCGAAAGAGAGAATAGAAAAACAGATTATACAATACAAATCAAAAATTAAACTCCTTAATTAACTCATCTGTAGTTCCATGCATGCCTAGCAAACAAATTAAGGGCCGCGAATTTGAGCCACTCAAAAACTGTAACAGGTCAACCCTGGGGAGAGTGAAACATCCGAGATGCAATAACCGAATCTCACCCAGGGGTACCCAGTTTATATGATTACATAAAATAAAGGAAAAATTATTGTAATTCAATAAAGTTGAATTTTATTAAACTACATGCCCAAATTGAACAAACTTTCTGCGAGTTGCCCACTTCATTTAACGCTGTGAGGGACACAAATGTCCCGACATATAATTTATATCTCTTAGATAAACGTAATGAAAATAAAAAATCATTTTCATTATTTTTAAGTGCCACATAGTTATTTTACCTGAACAATTGGCTTCTGTCAAATGTAACCAAAATGGCCAGTCAACATGTCAAACCTAGTCCAAGGTCTATTTTTACCGTTACCATTTTTAATGTTCATATGTAAACAGGCACTCTATGTGCTTATCACTAAGTAATAAGAGTACATTCAGCATAATGCTTAACTACTTTTTTTGTAAGGTGCAAAATTATAATAAACCAGAAAGGTAGTACATAGAAACATTTCCACACTGGACCATCTTTGGATTGTAACCAACCAATAGTCAAAAAGTCAAGTAAACTACAACTCGAGGGATAAATTTATTTACTAGAGGTCTTACTCCAAACAATGCTCAACAGCACCAGCTTCCCGCAACTTTCTGGATCTTAGACAGTCGACTTTATTCGACTTGTCACTATGTAAGGTCCTTGCTGGTTTAGTCCCCGACTGAGTGTGGTTGATTGACTGCTGATGACTGAGTCCTTAGATCAACTGACTGCTTTTCAAATCACCTAAATCACCTTTTTATACCGTTTTCACAATCAGTAGGATAGGAAAAGCACAAACCGTTGGGCCAAATTGTCAGCTTCCTCCCTGCAAGGGTCGATAATGACCTGGGTGGCCACACAATCTCTCGTAAATCTCAGGAGTTTCCTCTAGTCCCAGGTCAGAGGATTTCCTGCAAAGAGTATACAACGACCACCCAGGCTGATATGACCCTAAATTTATGGTGTTCGACAGCTTGAACTGTGTCTGCGACAACCTTTCCACACTAAAACTCCTCAGTGTGACGAGCGGTTTCCCTTTTTCCGTGAGCGCGGCTCGCGGCTAGTTCGAATACCATCTCTCGCTAGGGTGCTCCGAGAGGGTAGCAAGCTACTCCACTCTAGGCCCGTCAAGCCTTTTAGGGGTAAGATTTGTCAGGTTGCCCGGCTTGACGGGTGAACACCCTTTACTTACTACTAACTCTGGACAAGGAGATTTGGGGGAAAGGTACACCAATTCAGCCAGAACAATCAGGTCCCTTTATTTGATATGACTGTACAATTCCCAATATGTATAATCAACTAGTGAATAACGCCCTAACCCTTCTTATAAATAGCAACCCTTATTTCCTATTAAACAATTCATATGCAAAACTTATTACTGGAAGACTAATTCTAGATATAACTAATGCTCTTACTCTCTATAACGAAACCTTAATATTAGGGGCTTAGTTATTGGGATTGTAGTACTAAAAGTAGCCCGAAATCGCCCAACTGTTCTCCAAATCTCCCGCAAACCAATTGACAAAATTTGTACTCACAGGACTGGAATACGTGCATCGGTTTCGTCGGTTCGGTAGTACGGATCCTGCAAACTACGCTGACTAATCTGCCGCACCAGTTCCCCTTTTTACTCCGTTTGACAGACTCACTCGTCGTCTCCACTGGACACTCTGACTGAGTCAACTGCAGACTCTCTTCGGACTCCACCCGGATTCTCTCCTCGGACTCTGCCCGGATTCTCTCTGATTGTCTTTTTTATATCAATCCGTTCAGGGAGGAGGTGGGGAACAGTTGCATTTCGAAAATACTGCTATGCTTCCGGGTGACCCGATTGTCCTTTGTCCTCTCCAGGTCATTGAGCTATTTCGGATGAGTCCGGGCATCAGCTAATCCTGAGGGTTGAGCAATAAGGCCACTCGTCAGCACAACAGCCAATTTTTCTAGGGTGATTGCCCCGGGATCGACCCACATTTCTCAATCGGGAACGTCCAGCTGTCATTATTTTGCCAGCTTTTTCTTTTGTTTTTTAGCTGCGTCTGGAGTTCTCAAGAAGGACCGGGTCGGCTCCCGCGATTCCAGGCCACCTCCAGTTACTCACCCTGGCACAATACGCTTTCCCAACAATTAGCTAACCTATTTCTATGTCTAATTTTAATATTTATATCAAACTTAAATTTTTACAACCCCGTTTAAGATTCCCTTCTGGGGATCTTCACACTCAGCTTTTGTTATTTAGTGGGACTATTTGTCTGTCCCCAGGTTTGTGGGAAATCTCTCTTCGCTCAATACTGGGTGGGCAACTAGATTTACAGCCTTATTTTCAACAATATTTGAAATGCCTTTCAACTATTTTTAACTTACATTAAACTCTATTCCTAACTTATGTTGAACCAGCTTACAATATGATGCTATTTGAAATAATGTCAGCAATAATTAATTTTTAAAGGCCTTCTCTCGGGGCATAAATTATCTGGGCTCTGTTTGAAACTACAAGACGGTGCTCACCACATCGTAGATTCGAGTGAACTTGCTTTTAACTTGGCTATTCAAGGAGCCATAAAACAAGGTACAGCACTTTAATCTTTTATGGCTGATCGCATAGTCAACTTTTAAACATTTTTCTTTCTTCTTTTAGTTTTTGAACAAGGTACTTGGCAAGTCCTGGAGCCCATAATGACTGTTGAAGTCACCGTCCCGGAAGAGTTCCAAGGTGCTGTCATCGGACAGCTGAACAAGAGACACGGCATCATCATAGGAATTGACGGGATTGATCAATGGGTCACAATCACGAGTGAGGTAGATATCATTACTTATTTAATATATTTAAAAAGTCTACAAGAGACGTTGAACATTTTAGGTCCCGTTGAACGATATGTTCGGCTATGTCGGGGAACTGAGATCTATGACTCAGGGCAAAGGTGAATTTACAATGGAATATTGTAGGTATTCACCGACTCTCCCAGAGGTTCAAGAAAAGTTAGTCGAAGCCTATCAGATTGCATCTGGCATTGAAGTACCACAACAAAAAAAGAAGAAAAATTAACAGATTTAATTAACTGTTTCTCTCCTCACTGTACAAAATGTATATATAAATTAGATATCATCTTTAGTTACCAATGATCTTTCTATAAAAATTAAATGTTTTTACAATTATTTTTGTTATTTTTCTACAATCTCAAGGCCTAGCCTAGGCGTCAAGAACATACTGCTGTGTATTCTGCATGCCAGCAACCAATCGAAATCTCATAGTAATCTATATTTAATGGGATTCTTCATGACTGCACATTTTGGAAGAGATCAACCTCTTACAACAAGAATCCACCACCTGGAATTAGTTTTAACAAGCCCCTGCAACCTTACTAGCTTCAGGTCGATCTACTGCTCTTTTCAAAAATCTTAAAACAACTATTACGTTCTAAAAATTGATCATTTTTTACTCCTCTACTAATATCCAATATGGGTTTAGACCACTACACTCCTGCCCTCACCAACTGCACTGAATCAGATAAAATTCCCAACACCTATGAAGAAAAGAAGATATGTCCTGCAATGTGTATTTCCATTCTGAGAAGGCACTTGTCAAGGGCAGCTATTTGAACTAAAACCCTAAAACCACATTTACTGGATTGCCAGGCAGAAAGCAATATACCAAATTTTTTATATCAGGTAGCTTCTTGGTTTACAGTAGTCATGAACATTAATAAATCCACACTGGTAACATTAACGTACAGAAGAAACATCTCTTTCAGCGACATCAACATTTCCCTAAGCGATCATGTCCGATACCTGGGATTTATGTACTCAAAACCATTCTGGGCACATCAGGTTTGAGAACTGTGAGCAGATTACACAATTTCAGCTAGATGATGGGTTAACACTACCATTTGCTGTACGTAATGTTTCTTCACCCAATATGTCCTTGATCTATAGGGAATCATCAAGACATCCAAAATAAAGTGCATCACCTAGCCATGGAAGCCCAATGGTACATCCGGATTCTTTGCTGTACAATGACCTGCATTTCCCGGAACTAATTGAAATTATAATAGAAATTGTACGCTACAACGAAGAACAACTAGTAAGCATTCAAATGAAGCAATCATGATCATGAAGCTACCTCCACATTGCTGCTGGATCGTCGGCTGAACTGTTTTCATTATGCTTTGTTTTGTTATGTCTTCATAATTACTTCATTATTCTGTTATTAGGTCGATCGAAGGATGATTAATGATGCTTTACTAAATGAATTTTTTTTTTTTTACGAGGGTTCGCAACAGCAGAGGTCATTATAAACCCTCGGGGTGCCGGTGTTTTTAAAAAAAGCCCATTTGTAAGCATATCAGGTTCAAATGCAGGGCCGCAGGATTCGAACACGGGACCTTTACCTTACAGTGATGAGCGCCGTGGCAATGCCTAAACCGTTGCGGCCACTGATGTCCCTTGAAATAATTATTGTTAAATTTGCTCCGAGACATATCCGTTATAACCTTATGATGAAGATTTATCTATTTACTGATTGGTTTTTATTGTTCATAATGGACAGCATGTTTATCACATTAAATTCTCCTTCTCAATAAGTAATCTCAAATACTCAATAACATAAAAATAACGTATAGTGGAAAAGAGGAATGAACTTCAAATAAAAATCCTCTCTCCTCGCACCCAAAGAAAAAACAATAAAAGTAGCCTTAAAAACTAAAAATATAGAATAACCATATTAAACAAAAGAATAATCGGACAACGTAATATATTTGCATAAAACAACAAATTATTAACTGAATTTGATTTTTTTTCACAATTGAATAACATTACGTGTTATGTATTTTAAGATGTCTTCTTTATTCCGTGGGTTCAATTTGTTACAATTTTACAATGCATTAACAACAAAAATTGTACAAACAATAATGACCTGGTTAAACAAACTTCTACACAATTTTTTAATAAATTTTACAAAAATTGAACAACACACAAAACACAGCCTTAATCTTTATTGAAAACCAAACTGGAGAATCGATTGCAGGTACCTAAATTACAATTATCAGATTCAACATGTTTAGGTCAAACGTATGCAGGTAAATTTTTACAGTTAGTAGTAAAATACTACAGTAAGTAAAAAAGTTTATTTTTTCTTCGTTACCCTAAATTACTTGCATCAATATTTTTTGTGCACAATATTTATTACAACATTAAAGTATACACGGTAAATATGTGGAATGGAATACCTACACCAAAAAACACTAAATGCAATATCGAGTAATAAGCCCTCAATAGAAGATGTAGGAAGGGTACATAAACAACACCCAACAAATATAATTAGCTCACTTTTGTATTCAAAAATCTATAAAGGAAGGATGAATAAATATAAGACTAATACGGCAACTCCTACTTAGTACTCAAGAAAATACTTAAATTTTAAATAAAAATTTGGTTCAAATTAGAAAATATGGAGCTAAAAATGTCAAAGCCACCATCAGGGAACTGTGGATTAACAAACAAAATAAGATATGTATTTATTTTCTAATAACATCTAAAACACATAGCTAAAAAGTTTCTCACTATTTTTATTTTTTTTATTTTTATGATATGATAACCTATTGTGGATTAAAGTTTAGTTTTTATAAAATGAATAATAAAAAAGACTCATTTTTTCCCCTTATGCCATTGCAACGGGTACTTGCTCTTCATGCGTCTCAAGCTCAGCAAAGTTGACTATATGAAGTTCTTGTGTATTTTTGCCCGCAAACGCGACAAACTTGATTTCAGGCTCTGCGCTCCTTTTGTAAACTGTTGACCAAAACAAATTTTTATTCTCTGTTTTCTACTCTAAATAATAAACATGGTTGAGTCAGTATTACTACCTCTGGAATCGAATTTTTCCAGTCTATAGATTGCATAATCCTGGCATTCTTTCCTTATGTAGATGCCGAGTGACGATCGGTCCTCAATCGCAGGCAGTACAACTCTCATTGTATCTCTAATCACCGCCGTGTTTATTTCGTAGTATCCTAAACAACACCGTAAAAATATCAAACGTACGTTATTCGATAATGTTTATGTGAACATACCATCTTGCATTTTTTTGATGAGATCGTAAAGTGTTTCTGGAGGCAAAACATTGGTATGATTCAATGGCATAACAAAGCATCTTTTGCCATCAACATCAACAATGCCAGTTTTGTTCTAAAAAAAAATATATAATTAAACAACTGACGCGCCAGTGAATTTTCATTAAACTTTCACAATGCAAAAATAATCATGTTTATAAAATTTCAGCCTACCTGACTGAAATCATGAATAAATTTGCTGTTTCTGCTACCGCTGAAATCAGGTACATTGATCTTTTCATGGCTGTAGTCAATCTCAAAGTCTTCATGGAAATATCTCTCCTTATCATCTATCTGTTGCTAAAATCGAAAGTGATTTATTAAAAAGTGTTAATAACGGATTAAAGCCACAAATATGATCGATGTACTAACTAAAGGCATAGCAAATTCTTCGTCACTGTGGAGGATGGTGCTGTAAGGGATTCGGCATGACAGAAGCTGCATCTAAAATAATGTACAGGCAGTGTTCAAAATAATTAACAGACGTAGGCGCTGTAGGTGGTATCACGGTTACCTGTGCTGTCATCAAACGTCCGAACTGACTGTAGATGTGAAGACCGGTGATTAATCCACAGCTCAGGACAATCAACGCCGTGACATAAAGGCATGCTGACGTCGCTGCATTCACCCTCTTCTTGCGGACTACGAATGCAGGTGGCCTAACTGCAGGTCGTGGGAATACTGGCAGTCCCTTTTCAGAGTCATTCTGTAATTAAAGGATACCTATTTTTGTTTACAGTATTTATACTTTTTCTGACAGGGAACCAAATATAAACAAAAATTTTCAAGTAAACAAAAAACAAACAAAAATGGACTATTTAGACAGGACTATTTATATTAAGAAAATTTAGTCCATTCCTTCATTCATTATGTTACATTCTTTAACACTCATATTTATTCTTTAATATTAATATGTACTTAGTAATGACCCCGAGTAGAATTAATCTAGGAATTTTGATAGTGGGCTTGAAAGTAGCCATGGCTGTTGATCCTTGAGCAACACCAGGCAAGTTTCCCATCCTACTGTAAACAGGTAGTTTGAAGACATTTTAAAATGGTGCAAAAACTGCAAAAAAATCCCTCAATTATTACCCTAGACAGACTATAAAACGAGTTAAAGTATTATTCTGGAAAAAAAATTCTTCTGGAAAATCCAGTTGATTTTCATTAACAAACTGGGACTATTAGGTAACAAAGAGGGTCAGATCGTTGTGGTGGTTAAGTGTGGGGGTTTGATATCTTAGCCTCGGTCCCATCGTCAACCTTTTTGTTACCATCAAGACATAAGTGCTCGAGTACCCTAACAACAACCACCACCGTTTTGCATTCCCATCACTTCAGAGATATCTTTAACCATAGCACAATGGGTCAGTGCAGACTTGGTAAACAGAGCCACCATTGTCTCGCATCGCTTAAAATGCCAAATCACTTACAATTCTGCCGTGAAAATGCTGCCCTGAGGTAGAAACTGTGATTAAATAAATTGTACAACAACAGGGTTAATTTAATTACTATCTATTAACTTATTTATTTCCAATATGAAAAAAATTATAAAGTACTTCTTCCTGTGGGAGGATAATGTATATTAGAAATCTGTTTTATTTCAAAATGTGGCATGACATTGTAAAGCGTGATAAGATATTAACAGCACACTGTGATGTCTAGAGATTCTAAATTCAGTTAGAATGTGTAGTGATTAGTGACCGTTAGTTGATGATTATTCAGAAATCGTGAGATGCGGTCTGGTGTGATGTAGGTTTCAGAAAACATTTTCTTTATTGAGACCATCTTCAGGGCCTGGGATTTACAAGCATTGTTTAAATTTAACAAAAACATGTAGGATGTGGAAAAAAATTAATTCATACAATGCAAAAAATATTTTTTTATATTCAATCAAAGTATTTATACTCACTCAAAGTGTTTATACAGAAACAAACACTTTGAGTAGAAATACTTTGATTGAATATAAAAAAATATGTGGTGATTAGTGACTTAGTTGATAATTATTCAGAAGACCGCATCTCACGATTTCTGAATTATCAATAAAAAATATTTTTTTGCATTGTATAAATTAACTTTTTTCCATATCCTACATTTTTTGTTAAATTTAAACAATGTTTGTAAATCCCAGGCCCTGAAGATGATCCAATGAAGATTGAAATGTTGGCACGATAAAGAAAATGTTTTTTTTGAAACCTACATCACACCAGACCGCATCTCACGATTTCTGAACAATCAATAAATTAGAATATTTAATGCTACTTTTGGTTTAATCGTTATATCAAGCGAACAGCAATACAATCTTTTTTTTTATTAGCTTGAAAAGAATAGATTCGCCAATTGAAAATAATCACCTAATGATAACAACAAACTTTGATAAAATTTAAAAATTAAAACGATTAAAAAAAAAACAACGATAACAAATTGTGAGAATGATGAATCCTGCTTTATCTTCGAGACATGACTAACTTACTCTAGAAGAAAAATAAAAAAAAATTTTAAAAAGCAGATATCGTGTATATGCTGTGAGCAGATACGTGAATAAAATACATTTTCAAAACGGCCTCTTTTTTTTTTTTTTTTTTTGTTATTTGCTCATTAAAATTCAATCAAGAATTTTCCGTTCATGAACACTTGTTAGTGCAAGCTCTATCATTTCCTTTTAATTTTGTAATGCCACCGAAGTGTCTTTTGAATTAAAAAAAAAAATTAAATTAAAAAATAAATAATATAAAAAACAATAAAATAGAACAAAAAGAAAAATTTGAGTAATTAGGTTTTCACAGTTTATTATCTCTAATTTATGTGTTTTGTTTGATCTTTACTTTTTTTTTTTCTTTTTTCTGTTTATTGTAGATATGCACATAATTTATTGTAAATATTTTGTCCAATTTTTTTGCCTTGATTGTTCCCTGTTTTCTTTATTTTATATGTTTTATTTCATTTTTCTTTTTGTGTGCTTTTTTTTACTATATTAAAGTTATGTTTTACGACTTCTATATTGTTGTATTTTTTATCTTTTATCTGTGTTTATTGTAGATACTTTGTCCAATTTTTCCCCTTTGGTCGTTAGTTCGCCATATTTATCGTCTCTATTTTATGTGTTTTGCTTCATTTTTATTTCTTTTTGTGCTTTTATTATTAGCATATTATTTTTATTAGGTTAAACATGGGAAATAAATTTTGCCCAGGACAAATAGTGTATTACTACATTAACCCATTCTCCCTTTTATTACACTGTCACTACTTTTTTTCCCACTGTACATAAAATTTCTGCATTTGGTTCGATGTAATTAAAGCAAAGAGTATACTGCTTGAAAGCTAATTCATCGCAGTTGTTATACAATTTTCTAAGCTCTACCATGAATATTTCTAATGAGATTGCGAACTTAGTTTTTACAAATTTTAAATTTAGTAGGTTTTGAAAGGTTTGTGTTTGTTTGTTTTTACCAAAAATTAATGGTGTCTTCTTAAAGGAAACTTAATGCACTTTTCAACGCTTTTTTTTCCTAAAAACGAATAGTTCAAGAGCTACTTGTAGAGTTCTTTCAGAAAACTGAAAACTGCAGATAGTTGAAAAAAAATTCTGAATATCTGCGAAATGGTTGAGAATCGGACAATAAGAACTTTTTTGTCACCATGGAGGTGTGAAATTCATTGGGAAAATTTGTGACCTGAGTAGCTTGATACCCTGTATAATAATTAAACTAATTAATGTATTTTCACTACAAAATAAAAGAAAATACATTAATTTAATTACAAATACATAAAAAATACATTAATATAATCATTAAACTAATATATATTCATAAAAAAATAAATGATTGTACTCTTGTTATTTTTTATAGGGTATGTTTTAAAAGTAGAGTATTTTATAAGTGTATTATTTTACAAGGTACCATGACATTGTAAAAAAGATATTAATGTTTACCTTTCAGTTATGAAATGCTGCTATCAATTATTTTATAAATAACATTTCACTGTGAAACAACGTTAACAAATTCCTCTGTGAGTTTCAACAAAATAAATATATCAAATAAAAATATGGAGGAAAAAAAGGAAACTTAATGAAATAATCTTTGGCGATTACGATTCGTTACGTAATAATTGACATGAAATAATTGAATTAATATACAAGACACAGTTAATAAACAAAACAAAAAAAAAATCGTGAATTGGAAGTCAGTCGAAGATTCGTCGTCACGACTGACTTGCCAAAGCTGACGGATACTCACAGAAACGACATCGACATTGAACCCGTCGACGAGAGGCTCTTTGTTCTCGTTTTTCTTCTCGCTCAAAGGTTTCGTGACGATGGTCATTTTAAAAGGATTGCCGGATTTTTCAAAACTATTGAAGAATGCGTGCGGTTGTCTTCAACTCTACTGAAACCCGACGGACGATTTGAAAACAGATTCGGTACCAAACTGACAACTACGTCTTACACAGAGGGTGGAAATTTATTCCCGACTGCCTCGGCGATAACGATTGACGAAGAAGGGCGATGCCGCTAGTGGAAGTGGGAGAACCTCTGATGAGGACGTTAAGTTCTTACAGAGGGCAGCAGGCGTTTCACACGGCGTCATGACAAATTAACCAAATAGATTTTCAACTATAATTTTAAAATTATATTTAACAGCACTATAGAATGTAAATAATGCAAAAGGATTTTTTCTTAAACAGTTGTTTGTTTTATTTAAGTACATCATTCATTAGAAAACGTATTGAATAATTTTTAATTATTTTAACAATGATGATTTAAATGATAATATTAAAGATTTTTATTCTATTCTAAATGATGGTATAAAATTATATGTACCATCTTCTAATGTTACCAATACAAGTAATCCTGTCAGGTTTAGCAACATATTAAAGAAATATGCCCATAAACCATGAAAAATTAATAAGATAACAATAATTTTTATGTTTTTATGTAAGGTTTTGGTTGAAATGAAAAAGTTACTGTCACGAGCGGGATTCGAACCCATAACCTTCGGTTCAATACGCCGCTGCTCTAACCACTTGAGCTAGTGTCATAATAGCTCAAGTGGCTAGAGCAGTGGTGTATTGAGTTGAAGGTCGTGGGTTCGAATCCTGCTCATAACACTAATTTTTTCATCTCAACCAAGACCTTACATAAAAAGATTAATTAATTGAAAGAAGTTATTTAGTCAATAGACCACTAAATATAATGGATTATGAGCCGTGTACAGCTTATTGTTTCCTTTCTTCAACCGATGAGCCTAACAGTTATAACGTCACCTGAATGGAATGAAGCGATAAAAAAGAAATTAAAGTCTCTGAATCACCTCAATACTTGGTATCCAGCAGAATCGCCCCCAGGTGAGAAAGCAATGAAACCAAATGGATATTCAAGATTAAGGAAGATGGGACAAAAAAAGGCAAAAGGTTTTCAGATTTCTGAAAAAGGGGAAGAATCATGCTGACTGGGGAGGCGATCCGCTGACTCGCAAGAGTGTTAGTGGATATGTTGGTTACTATTAAATCAACTAAACTTGTGTATTTCCTTTTTTATTTATTTAGAAAAACCCCTTTTACTCATTGCCCTAACGATCACCTCCGCTTTTCCTCCTTACAGTCCTTATTATTTTTGACCCTTTAATACATTGGTCAACAAGATCAGTGAGCCATAGGATACTTTGGCTCTTATTGCTGCCTAGAGTTCTTTTTTTGGTCATTTGCGATATTTTGCTTTTTGGACGTACAGGGGCTTGATGGTAATTTAAAAAAAAGGGAGTGAAGGAGAGCGGAACTGTTAATTTAAACCAGTGTGTGCCGTGCGGTTGGGGATTTCAACTAAGATTTTCTACCTGCTGTATAATGACCTTGGTAACGGACCACCATCACGTTTGGAATTTCGGTATCGATAGTGTTTTGACTCGATGCCCTCTTCACTTGTTTATTTCCATTTCCCTATTCCGCGACAGTTAAGTGTGAACAGTCAACAGTGAACAGTCTCTCGTCGACCCGTCAGTTACTTCCAGGCAAGAAGATAGTCGAGTGTCTCTTTTTAAACAGTCGGTCACATGTGCCAACGTTCAGTTTCTCCAATCATCCAGTGATTCGAGGAAGAAATAATGGGATCTTTAACGTTGGTGAAGCTGCTGCTTTGCCAGTTGGTCGCTTTGTCGGCTGCGAGGCTTTCCGGTCTGTACATAGACAACGGGATCGACCAGACTCTGATCCAGAGGGTGCTGACCCGGCAGGAAAAACGGGAGGTGCAGCATGAGATCCTGAACCTGCTGGGACTCCCGGACCGGCCTCGTCCTTCGGGAAACAGGATCGACCGCGGCTCGGCGTCTATGTTCCTCTTAGACGTCTACAAGTCTCTACTCGACTCGGCCTCTGAGACGAAGACCAGCGGCAGCCAGTTCAACATCAGCGACAACGACCTCCAGGCCATCGACGAAAGCGATGTCATCATGAGCTTCACGAGTAGGCGTAAGTATACTTTTGTCAGCTTGCCTGTCCTCTCTGTCGTCCGTCAAAATGCTGGACACGGTCATCCAAGATATACACTTCCTTCAAACACACTTTGTAACCCGTAATGATTTTTTTTTTAAGAGAAACATAATATCAAAGAACCTTTAGGTCCTTGTCATCTCCATGGCACTTAGGTTCACACTCAGCCTGCGCTCATATGGACAGTGAGTGCAGCTTTTTAGCCAATTACCCTACGAATCCAGCTGTTGAACAGAATACCTGAATGCGATGGACGCTGGCTAGGATGACGATACATGGCACTCGACCTATCCTGTATTTTTTTTTTTTTTTTTTTCTAAGACAAACACTAATATCAAAGAACCTTTAAGTCCTTATCATCTCCATGACTCGAGGTGTAGGTTGCCGTTGAAACTCTCTACCGGTTACGGGATGGGACGTGTCTCCAGCCATATATTGTTATCACAAATGAGGCTGGTGTATTTGTCCTAAACTGCACAATGGTGTATGTAATTGAGGATGCATTTGATCAGATGGCAGACTTCAAGGCCCAAAAATAAGGAGTATGGAGGTACACTACAAAATATTTTTTAGAGCGATGGGTGTATTAGTGGGACAGGAGGATGTGTACGTAAGCGTATTATAAGACACTCAGGGAACTCGGGATCAATCAGCTCTTGAGAATGCTCCTCACCTTCTCCCCAATGGCACTGAGGTTCGCACTAATAGCCTGCTCTCATATGGACAGTGAGTGCAACTTTTTACCACTTAGCCAATAAATCCCGCTTTTGAGCAGAATACCTGATTGAGACAGACCCTGGCTAGGATGACGATACATGAAATGGACCTATGGTGCAGGAATGTTGGGGTGGGTGACCTGCACCAAAGAATGTGAAAACAAACAAATGCCAGAAAGAGGTTTATAATTTAAGTTAAAATCAGAATTGTTTTGTTAGAATGGCATACAACAATTTTTAATACTCATTTAAAATACATTGGAGTCATGCTAATCCGAACATGTTTTGGTAGGCGGATTGAAATGTTAAAAAAAAAAAAAAATCCAAATTGGTCCAAAGTGAGATCCTTGGGGGACACCAGATGTTGCTTTAATGGTTCTGAAAAGTAGACCTGTAAGCTTTACCTTAAAATTTCTCTCGGAGAGAAAGGATCTAATCCAAGCAAAAAAACTGCCACCAAACTTGTTCAAACTTAACCAAAAGCCATCTATAGTCATTCGTATTGAGAGCTTGAGCAATATTTTGGAGGATGTGGGGATGCTTTTCTCTGTACAGTTTTAAATGTAATACAGTATTTTGTGTTAAATATATTTCAAGATTGGGTATATTTATTGGCGTGTATGTGTAGTGTGGGAGGTGCGGAATATTGAGTACCCATCAGCCCTCAGGTAGATTAAAAAAAGGAAAGTATTTCCTGTCAAACAAAAGGGATTAAGGTATAAACCCATTGGGTATTATGGATGAGGGTTCAAACTACTTTACAATACTTTTTTTCACATTATTTTCAAATTCAATTAAAAAGTCATGGGCTATGCCAAGATTTGGACCCAGAACCACTAGTGTGCAAATAAAAGTTAATTACTTTATCCTATCAGTCTCCACCTGAGAAATTATGCTTATAGGAAAGAATTTACGCTGACAGGCAAAAAATTCCACCCAATTGATTTTTTTTTTTTTTTTTTTTTCGGTAAAAGAAAATTCTGCCCTTGATTTGTCTTATTGTTTTTACCAATAAATATTTGTTTGTTCTATGTTTTAAATTGGGAATATGAATTAGAAGAAAATACACTTAATCCTTAATCAACAGATAACGGATTTTTCAATGTTGTCTTTTTACGGAATTTTAAAAATCTCATTTGAATTCTGAAACAACGTTAAAAAATGTGAAACTTTGATATACATATATCAACTTTTATTACAAGTGGGTTGAATTTTTTTCCTGTCAGTGCATATAAGAATGAGTGTGAGTATGCTTAGGTTAAAAACTGCATTTGTTGAGGCCTGAAATGATAGCCTCAGGGCGTTAAGCGGTTTGGATGGATAAGAATAAGGTCTGATCCCTGACTGCTAAAACACCTGAGTAAACAAACTTTGAGAAGTCTAATTCTGTAATATATACAGTACACAAATATACACTTCTTTACTTGCCCCAGGCATAATCATAGCTTGTTTGAGTATAAAAAAATGATCCATTTAGATTTATTTAGGTCACTTTATATTACAATTTTTCTTATGGAATGAAAGTTTATTTACATGAAATACAAGGCTGCCTGCGTTTTGAAATATGTTTTTATTAAATTAGTGTACTTAAACTAAAAATTATTTAAATAAGCAAAACAGTGGGAGTCATTTTTTTGCTTGCTATATGTCACCGAGTCTTGTGGCCAAATGTTATAGCAAAAATAAAAAGATGGTCATCAGCACAGGGTACCCAAGGCCTGTCAAATTGGGGATAAATATTCAATAAATAGCAGCATGTCTTATAAAACATTTCTGATTCAATAAAGGCTGCCTTTCTATAAAATTTATCAAGTGTAGATTTCAGTGAATAAAACAACAATTTCTTGGGATACTTCATGAACTTTCAATTGTAATTTCCAAGTTTTAAAAATAAATAAAATAATTTTCATACAAGAATATGTAATTTAGTTTATCAATTATATATTTTTTTAAATGATTATGACATTCCTTAACCATCACCTAGAATACACTCACTACATTCATTGTCTATCCACTATCCACAGGCAAATTTGGCCCAAATTAGCATCCCATAAAAACAGAATGAATGAAAGTATATTTATAGTGGTTGGCAATAATTTTGATTTGGCTATCTAAAGACTGTTTAATTATTTTTGATTAATTAGATACTAAATCTATCTTTGTTTTCTATCTTCCTGATATCAGTTCAATTAATAAGGCGGTGATTTAATATTACCAGTAAAATATTTTACGTATTACTGATAAATTAATTCTAAACCACGCTCATATTACAATTCAAAATTTATTCTCTATGGCTTTACCATAAAAAAAAGATGGAAAAAGAATTTGGGTTGAATCATGACTGTTTATAGAGGAAGGTCTGATTGAAGAGCCTTGGCCCCTTACAGGGTGCGAGCAGGCATGAGTCCTGGATGGTTCAAATGTTGGGTCCCCTTTTCTATTATTTCTTAAGGGGGGGGGTGTTACTCACATATAGAAATTGTATAAACTGCGTTTATGTGTATGTTTATAAGTTTTGTCAATAAAATTAGGAAGTACGACACAAATCTTGCTTTCTGTCAATATTTTCCACACTGATTTTTTTCTATCCTCCCAGTCAGTCTATTCCTAGACTCTCATGCTTTATTTGTATTTTGTTGATCTTTCCGACCCTTAACTTATTATAAAATTGAACCTTTAAAGTTTCATTACACATTTTTTTATTTTATTTTTATTTTTATGGAGTTGGTAAACCTAAATAACTAACTATATATAATGTGGAATTTATAAATAATTAAACTATTGTGAGAGTGTAATTAATGAAATTAATGAGATGATTGATGGCGGAATATTGAGAGGGGGCTGAAATGATTTCATGTTGTTCGCCCCATTTAAAAAAAAAAAAAAACATTGCTGCAGTGATGAAAATATAGTTTGATCATTCCCATTCTATTTTTTAGCTGTTTATTATTATTATAATTGTGTAGTATTTAGTGAACATTAATTAAGATTATTTAGATATCGTGATGCAGTCTGGTGTGATGTAGAAAAACGTTTAAAAAATGTTTTTCTAAACAATCTTACAGCACTGGCTACCCACCATTTTGAACACCAACACAATTTCGACTTCAATCCAAAAATATTACATACAGAACAAAACAAACATAAACGTAATTTCTTAGAAATGTTTCGACTTCAAAAATCCAAAAATATTACATACAGAACAAAACAAACATAAACGTAACTTCTTAGAAATGGTTTACATCAACAGAGTTAAACACAGCATCAATTACAGAATTGACACATGTAAACTCAGTCGCAGCTACGCTAATTAGTCAAATTCAATATCAATAACATACATGTATCATCATCAAATCACACAAAACATATAACATATAAAACAATCATTACAGTCCTCACATCTAACGTATAATCCTGAAAGGTTAATCAGGCCAAACCATTACCCATTCTTTTCCATTGTTGGCTCCTTTCACCTCAAAGAAGCCGTACTCCTCGTATAAAAATGTTTTTCAATCCCTACATCCTTCCCCACTCCTTCAAAATCCAACGTATCTATACATAAAACATCAATATCGTACTGACACTCTCAACATGACACACAGTAATGACACAGCTGCATAGAAAACAAACACTTTGAGTGAGTACACATTCTTTGATTGACTCTAAAACTTCTAGCATTGTATAAATTCATTTTTTCATATCCTACACGTATTTGCATAATTTAAACAATTTTTTGTAAATCCCAGGCCCTGAAGATGTTGTCAATTAAGATCGAAACGCTGGCATGATAAAGAAAATGTTTTTCTAAACCTACGTCACACCAGAAGGCATCGCACGATCTCTAATTAATCATTATTATAATTATTATCAAATTTTATAACAGCTTAATAAAAATGACATTTGTACAAAGGATATTTTGCTTATCATGTCCACAATACCAAAGTATCAGATTGATCAGTTCATTGGGGGCAAAAGATTTGTGGTCATTATTTTACAGTTAAGTCTTTTACAGAACAAACCTTTCACTCATGCTTTAATATTGTTTAAATAAAATATCGCTATATTTTTTATTTAATTTTGCACATTTTCAGATCAAGATTTACCAAATATGAGGCATGAAAAAGGAAAACGGCTCTTATTTGATGTGTCTGAAGTCTCGCCAAGCCAGACGATAATGGGGGCTGAGCTCAGGCTTTACCAAAGTTCTAATTACACAATTAAAAGTGATAATCTATTTACTGTGTCAGTTTACATGGTTCTCTCGGAAAAAGAAAAGTCAGTATATTTCAATTAAATTACAAACTTTATCGCACATTAAGAAGTTAAAGTTTTATTAAACGATTGCAGCAAAAATTCACTGGAGTTTGTCGATTCTGTAAATACGACTTACGACAATGAAGGTTGGCTTATATTCAATGTGACTGGTGTGTTCACCAACTGGGTAGCCTTCCCAGATTCAAACAAAGGACTTTATTTGAGAATATACCCACATGATTCTCCAGGTAATTATCAAATGGAAATAAAATACTTAAAAGGTTTGTCACACTAATAACTGTTGTTTACTCTATTCAGGTAATATAATCCATGCAGAAAAGCTTGGAATCACAACTTTACCAGGGAACAAAGACAACAACGAAATAGACAAACAGCCATTTATGGTAGCATTTCTCCAAGGCGGTACGGAAAGCAAACAGAGAGTCAAGAGGCAAGTGAAAAATCGAAAAAAGAAGGCAGACCAGTCTGAAAATCCTTATAGCCGTAGTCCTCTTTTAGGTAAAAATAGTACATAAATAATTTCTGTATTATGGATGTTGAGTAAAATTTTGGAAGAAACAATGACCACCCGTTCTTTTATCATTTATGTGTGTTTTTTTTTTAGAACCACCTCATATATGGCAGCATAGTCAGAGGAGCTGTCAAATTCAGACACTTTACGTCAGCTTTCGTGACCTCGAATGGCAGGTATGTTAAATCGTGACCAAAATTGCCTCAGGTTTAACTTTAAGCAAAACCGTTTACATTTACAGGATTGGATAATTGCACCTGATGGCTATGGCGCATTTTATTGTAGCGGTGAATGCAATTTCCCTTTAAACGCCCACATGAACGCTACAAATCATGCTATCGTTCAGACGCTCGTTCACCTGATTAACCCGCTCCAAGTTCCAAAGCCATGCTGCGCTCCGACCAAGTTGACGCCGATATCTGTGCTGTACTATGTCGATGATTCAAATGTGCTGCTTAAAAAATATAAAAACATGGTCGTTAAGAGTTGTGGGTGTCATTAAACAGTAACTTGCCTTAGTGCCTTGTATGTTGTGATAATCTCAAAATGAAGACTTACCTATTTTTTATTGAGCATGTACTCTTTTAAAAACATTTTTTTTAATAACCTGTGCCATGCTTTTATATTATGAAATATTTGTTTACTGTGATAGCTTTACAACTAATTTTAAATGTTTTACTTAAATATTGAGGAAATCTTTGTATTAAATTTGAACAAAATACTTCTGTGCCTTTAGTATTTTTTATGTCATAAAGTTCTTGAATTACTCCTTTCTTTGAATGTATTTTGAAAATAAATAATAATTGCACTGCAAATGTATATTATATTAACTGTATTTCTTTTTTAATAGCCTGTGGGGTATTTAATATTTCCCATCTACCTCAGAACATACATTTATGCTAAAAAAAATACATTTAACAAATACATTGAGACACAAGCAACTACGGAAGTCTCTAAATGAGCTCTTTTAAAATTTTAAGGTCGTCAACAAATAGAAGTAACTGATTGTATGTAAGAACATCAATGAAGATCTGGAATAAACAGGGGCCAAGATATGGACATTGGGGGATATTTGAGGAAGCAATAAAAGGCAAAGTCTGATGAGATTTTAATTTGACAAATAGTTTGCTAATGCTAAAGGTGGCTAATGCTGCTGAACATTTGCCAAGTCTCGCGATGCTCGTCTTGGCATTCGCCAAATAGCATGCTTATGTATGCACATATACGGGGTTCATGAAGTTTGAAAACATTGAAAATGTGTAATATGTGCTAAATTTGACACAGTTGATGTAAACCATTTCTAAAAAGTTACTTTTTTGTTTGTTTTGTTCTGTGTTTAATATTTTTGGATTGGCACGATAAAGAAAATGTTTTTCTGAAACCTACATCACACCCGACCGCATCTCACGATATCTGAATAACTATTTTTGGATTGTTGAAATTGTGTTGGTGTTCAAAATGATGGGTGGCCAATGCTGTAGGATTTTGTTTGGGTTTTTTGGAATCATAGATATGTTGTTTTACCCTCTTATTGGGATATAATTGTGATGTAAGTTGCTGGAAAAATTATACAATTGATTTTGTAAATTACATCAGGCTTATTTGTTACAGGTGTGGGATTTTTAATTTTGGAAAAAAGGGTGTGAATAGTTTTATAATTTTTGAAGGCTAATTTAAAGTTATCAGAAGAATACTACACATTCTATTCTATATGTAAGGTATTGGTTGAAATGAAATTAGTTAATTGGTAAATAATTGAACTAAGTGGTTTTGGTCAATTGGAACACGAAATAAAATGGATTATATTCTATGTTTATCTGAAATTAATTGTAATTGTTTTGAGAGTCGTCGCAGCTTTTTCTGCTGGCTCCAAGCTGATCCATGGAGGATTGAGATGTTTAGAACATTATGAATTTCATTTAGTTGGTGAGAATCTTGCGGAGCGTGAAGTTTTGCTTGAATTCGCATCCCATATTGCTTTCCCAATGCGTTTTTCGTTTAGAGTTTTTTGTTTCTGAATTTATAATTTTTTCTTGAAAAATTCGTATTAAATAATATTGCAGTTGTTGTACAATGTTGTTGCTGGTGGTGAGCGGACTTTTTTTGAATGTCGTAGTTTGAGCGGGAATCTGTGGAACCGTTCTTCGTTCATGTCGCCGCATAGATGGCGTTGAAGTTTTTATTATCCTTCTCTTTGCGCCAGCGACCACCTCCACTGGACTGGAGAGATGGGACAGTAATGCCGGAGGATGATTCACATTAAAAGTCCAAAGAAAGTGTCCGGAAAAAAGTTTTTGGTGGCCAGATCTTCGAACGGCATTGCTAAACGGTCTTGAATGTGTGCCGAGTGTCAGGACGGTTAAAAGGATCGGCTGAACAGCGATTTCTAGTTATGTGATTTCTCCAACTTTTCACCTTTTGATAAGTCCCAATCGTTGATTTATTTCGTTTTTTTCCGTTTGTCCCTGCGTTCGTCGATTCTTAAGTTTCACCCCGTTGAAAAATCCAACGTTGTCCTCCCTTCTCGCCGGTAAGCGATTCGGCCAATTTATCAGCGACTTTTCCCGAGCATAACCTAACGTGTCATGATAGGTGCGAACGAGAAAAGTTAAACATCGAAGAGACGATTACCCTCGGACGACGGGGCCTATTATGATATCCGAGCCGTGAAGTTTTCATGTGGAACGCGTTTTCGCGTATTTTCAACAATAAGAGAAAATCCAAGGGTCCACACTCGGATGAAGAAGACTGCATAATGGAGAGGCTGGAAGGGAAGAAATATCAGGAATCCGAAACGACCGGAACAAGACAGGTATGTCAATAGTTAAGTTGTTCATTTAACTTTTCACCCATTTTTCAACTTAGGATTGACTCTTCGGTCACAATGCAACGAATCCCATTAACAGTCCGAACCTCTTGTTAAACTTCTTACACGTTCAGTCGATTTTCTATTGTCACACGAATCACACGATTGTGATTCTTACACAGAAGAAAGAAGACAAGATTCTGAAATTCTTCACGTCGTTGTCACGAATTCCCGAATGTTCTATCTTCTAGGTCGGAACAATCTAGGGTTAAGGCATGAGCCCATAAATTTCGGTTAGGGTGAGTGCATATGATGTTCGGCCCTGAAATCCCCCCCCCGTTATTAATTCATGCTTACAAGATCAAATAATTACATCAATTCTAAAAATAATTTGTAAATATATACGAATATAAATCGGTTGTTCAATGGGTTTGTTCGTAGGTAGGTTACTTATGCCCTCCTTCCTAATAACTTTTTCATTTCTACATATTTCTGTTCGCAATGACATAAACTGGAGTCTCAATTCTGCTGATAGGTCTTCAGCTTGCACATGCCAGAAGTTAACGAATCTTTATCCATGTTATATAAAAAGTTAGCAGCATATACACTATTTGATCCAATTTGAAGTTTGAAAACACTGAAAAAGTCTGTGTGCTAAATTTGAAACAGTTGTTTAAAAACATTTTTTTTAAATTTCATCCACTGGAGTGTCAATTATACTGTTAGGTCTTCAGCCGGTTCATGCCTGAAGTAATTGTTCTTCAGCCAGGATGATTGATGTCGAATTTTATTTATGATATTAGCATAGCTGCAGCTGAGTTTACATATATCTGTTCTGTCTGATGCTGTGTTTATCTCTGTTGATGTAAACCATTTCCCACTAAGAATGGCTATGTTTATACAGTATTCAAATTTGAAATTTGAAAACACTGCCTTAATTTATATAGTAAGGTAATAAATTTATAAAATTGAAAAAGCCTATATGCTCTAAATTTGACACTGCTGAATCATCTTGGTTATTTCAAAACATTTTTTTTTAATTTCACCCACTGAAGAGTTAATTTTGCCTTCAGCCTAATAACAACTGAAGTTCACTGATCTTCAGCCAGGTAATCAATGTTAAGAATTTCTAAATTTATACAGTATTTGACCCAATTTGAAGTTTGAAAACACTGATAATTTAGGTATTGACTGAAGATGAAGAAAATTGAAAAAAATCTAATATGTACTTAATTTGACATCAATGAATCTCCAACATTCATTATATACATTAAATTTCTAGTCTCTTGAGTAAAAAAAATTAGATTTGTACATTCTCTGATGTGGATTATTTGTGATATGACCAGTTTGAATTTTTGACTTTCTGGCGTTGACAACATGAAGTAACACTATAGTCATTGCTGTAATATTTTTGTCGTTTAAGGCATAATGCTTTTTCTGTTCATTAACAAACAAATGGTTTAAAAAACTAAGTTTGTCAATATGAAGTAATGCTTAAACAGTGTTTTTAATGTGTAGTATTTAGTAAGCAGTTTTTAATGTTGATCTGTCCATTGAACTTCAGATGTGATTTATGCAATTGTTACTACATAATTTTCAGCTATAAAAAGTTAACTGATAAACAGGATTGGTAGAATGGAAACAAAAGAACATAAAGAAATAAACCTTCCTTAAAAGTAAAATTATGCAGACAAGAATTTTTCAATCTATGGCCTTCAATAATAGTAGAGCATAGTTTTTGGACTGAGAAAAGAAAAGATTGAATTGGAAGAGTATTGAAAGGTAAAATAACTATGTAGTTTCCAATGGTTTCGACATATTTCATTTCTGATTTGGTGTCGCTTCGCCTTGTTTGATCAATCCCTTTAAAAATTACTTAAATGATTGCAAATATGTCCTGTAGGTAATCCCAACTTATTTCTTATGAGAAAACTTTAGACAAATGTTATCACAACGATGGAGAATAAATGTACAAATGATGAATTGGAACAGGGTATTTTTGAAAAATAAATATCTCTAAATTGATCACTTCACCGCACTAGGAAGTTCAGCGTTGCCCTGTGTTAACTTTCATTAACACTGTAATAACTTCAAATATTCACAGACCTCTGGTATTTACAAATTGGGTTGATAACATTTGTGCAAGACCTTTGGGAAATTACTTTTTATGAATAAATTATAAAAAAGCATTTCAAGACATAAAACTCTTTTCGAAAGTTTCACAACCTTAAATAAAACATATCAACAGATTTAATTGTGAAATAAATTTATCCCAGAAAAAAATACGTTTCACTATTTAACTTTAAGTGCAAATTTTAAGTATAAATTGAGCAATACACAGGCATCATAGAGGACAACAGTTGAATAAAAAACGAAAATACATGTTTATGAAATAGGGACATTGAGAACTTCTTTGCCCTTTTTATGCATTGGCTGACCTTTTCCTTTCCTACACAGTGATTCTATTGATAAATCCTCAAAAGGCCCACTAGTCTCAAACTCAATAAAATTGTCAAGGGCCAAACATCTGCCCTAATCAGATTTTACTATTACTCCACGACTTCGTTTCTCTATTGATACATATCTATTTGTGAAATTAAACCCAATATAAACTTGGGTCAAATAAAATAATTAAGTTTGTTTATAATTGTTCTTATTCAAAAGATTGCTTCTTTTTAAAGATTTTGTTAGTTACTTGCTTCTGAAGAACATACACAACCTGATTGCTTTTTTTATAAATTGCATATATTTCAAAGCAGCCTTGTTTCCTCTTTAACAAAAATCTATATAAAACAATTTAATGAGTACTGTTGTTTTTTTGATATTGTAGTTAGTATTAACTTTTTTCTAAGTCATATTGATTAAATTATGTTATTGTTTAAAATAATATTTTTGAAGAAAAGGTGATCAAGGATGAGGCCTTTTACTCAAAAGAATCCTTAACATTATATTTTTATGTAAGTCCAAATTAGTCAATATTTTTTTATATATGTAGCTAACTAGCAAAGCCAGGAGAACCCACACTACTAACAATAGGTATGTAAGGAACATATGGCCTGTGAAACTTAGGAAGACACTTTTGGATCTGTGTGCCTTTAATAAACTTTAGGTGCTTTTTTTAGGTGCCTTTTTTTTTTATCAATGCGTATATAATTCATCCAATAGCTTGTTACAACGTTTTTCCAAATGATGTGTGGAATCTCGTGTTCTAATTTTATAGATATCATTTAATAGTGTGGACATCCTTTCTGTACATTGATCTTCATAACAATCACAGTTTTACCACCTTTATCTGCCTTAGTAATTAACAATTCATCATCATCCTTCATGAATTTCTTTGTTTTGCCAACCGTTACTAACAAATCATTATTCCTCCCCGAGTTTTGCCTAAGTTTGTTTAGACCATTTTGTACAATATTAACTCTGGATTTGAGATTTTATTGGGTACGTGGTCCTACCCAATAATCAAATCCAGAGTGTATCAAAGTTGGTTGATAACAAAATAAGATCGTACTTTTTCTATTAATAATTATGTTTTGTTGGTTTTGATCCCTTACTTCAGATACCACACTTTCTATGTTTGTTATTATTATTCTCCAATGGGTATATTTTTTGGTATGGTAGGGAATATTTACTTTTG